>NC_053489.1:36236161-36536161 GCF_905171775.1 Rana temporaria | reverse complement strand
CTCACTCTCATTTCAGCAGTCCATAAAACCTTAGAAAAATCTTTCTTGAGATATTTATTGGCACAGTCTTGACGTTGCAGCTTGTGTGTCTTGTTCAGTGGTCATCGTCTTTCAGCCTTTCTTACCTTGGCCATGTCTCTGGGTATTGCACACCTTGTGCTTTTGGGCACCCCAGTGATGTTGCAGCTCTGAAATATGGCCAATCTTGTGGCAAGTGGCATCTTGGCAGCTGCACGCTTAACTTTTCTCAGTTCATGGGCAGTTATTTTGCACCTTTGTTTTTCCACACGCTTCTTTTGTTTGATGATCACGCTTCAGAAGCTTTGCAACTTTAAGAGTGCTGCATCCCTCTGCTAGATATCTCTCTATTTTGGACTTTTCAGAGTCTGTCAAATCCTTCTTTTGGCCAATTTTGCCAAAGAAAAGGAAATTGACTAATAATTATGCACACCTGATATAGAGTGTTGATGTCATTAGACCACACACCTTCTCATTACAGAGATGTACATTACCTAATATGCCTAATCTGTAGTAGGCTTTCGAGCCTATACAGCTTGGAGTAAGACAACATGCATAAAGAGGATGATGTGGTCCAAATACTCATTTGCCTAATAATTCTGCACTCCCGGGATGTGTTAGACACATAACAAGTGTATACACATGATAATGATTGATTAATAAGCAAAAAAAAATATTTATTTATTTGGTAACGTTATTTGAAATCCAAATGTTTTTTTATTATATCCTAAAAGCATCAAGAGATCTGAGGAGGCAAAATATACTCATCCAAAAGACGCACCAGAAGATCCTTCAGAACCAGCGGAAGATGAGCTACCTCAACCAACAAAATGCTCTGCTAGAGCAGCAGCTATCGGGTCAGATTGCGGAAATGCACCGCATTCAGAAACGGATTGAGAGCTATATTTAAATTTATTTTTGTATTAAAAAAACTTATTTTTTGGAAATGTTTCATTTCTTTTTGAGATAGAGTTGTAGGTTTTTAAACACATCTAACTTCACATCAAACAAATCAACATCAACACATTTAACTTCATAATAAGCAAAAACATTTTATACTATTATTTTATTTAACATTAACCTAGGACAAACTAAAGCACACGACACAGACACGACGAACACAAAATAAACTGTTGAAAAATGAACATAACAAAAGCAACAATATATATATATATACAAAGAGAGAGAGAGGGAGAGCAAGAAAGAGAGAGAATGCAGATGAGCTCTTGCAGTCAGCCCAATGGTTGCAGTATAAATGCCGCAAAACAGGGTTTAACATAAGGTTCATTGTTATAGTTACACTTGCTGTTTAGATCCGGTCTGGTAGTCCGGTCTGGTAGCTTGTAGCGGAGGCTGTTGGTGGATCCGCTGTGCCAGAAAGGTCATGAAGCTTTACTCAGCATGGAGGCAGCAGCAGGAGTATTAAAATATAATATAACTAGACAATGCATTTCCTGAGGAAAATGCGAGTGGGAATGCTGAATAGCTTAATTGGTGAGCCCCTTGCCAAAGACATTCACCATAACCACTACACTATCTTTAGGACACACAGCTTCTTTCTCTATCTGCAAAGTATAGAGTATGCTGACTTCCTGGTCGCCCCTCCCCCCTCAATAGGTTTCCCCTCCCCCCCAGGTCAGTGAGGAGGAATATTGCACTGAGGTCAGGAAAGTTATTTATGGAAAGAAATAACATTACAAACGCTTTTAATTCACAGATCTAATACATGATTTAAGCCTCCAAACAAAGCTTAATAAATCCTCAAACGTACATGCAATTGATACAACGACTACACCGTTTGAAATACACGGCCCTTGTAAACGCATCGATATGAAATTTATGTAGATAAACTTAAAAATGTGGCCATGTCTGCGATTTAGAAAAGAGCGTCTTTGTGAGTTCTGCAGCAACATTTTTTAGATAATTTCACATGAGAGTCTATGAGACATAATTTCTGGCTGTTGCTCCAATAATTAAAACTAAAATACGTATCGCAGAATTGGTCACATTGCCATAAACCAGACAAGCATAGCTACGTTTTGATATAAAAATTGTGTATGAAAAGTAGATCTTGTGGGCGTGAGACCAATTTGTTTCCCCTTTTTGTAAAGATATTTTTAATTACAAAGATCTCCAATGTTAAGGTCACATGACAGACTCTAAATCCCCTCCATAGGATTACATTATAACCTATTGCATTTTTGTGAAAAATTCGCAAAACGTAAATTGCGTTTTCACCAAAAAATTGTAAACGATAACGATCTGAAAAGTCATAGCCGGATAGCTAAATATTTTGTGACCGCTTTAAAGGTTTTTCAGTGTCTGTAAGTGAAAGTATGAAGTAGCTGAAACTTTTGGCATGGCATGTGAATTCAAAGGGGAAAAGGATGTTCTCATTGACTTCAATGTTTAAAAAAAGGGTCTAAAAGCTTAAAATTTATAAAAGTGTAAAAAGTAGAAAAAAACTTGAAGAAGTCCCATCATTAGCTGAACGAGACGAACATTTTTACAGTTGAATGGTCTCAATAGCTGAAAGTATGCCGAAGTTACGCAGAACCAAAAAACGTAAGGAATAATAAGATTACTAAATTTACGGATATCAATACTGGAAATGTTTATTAAAGCATTCACACTAATTAAGATTAATACATTTACGGGTATCCATACTAGGAATGCTTATTAAAGCATTCCCACTAAGTATCACACAGGCATGATTTACAAGCAGTAGTGGTAATAGTAATACATAGCATAAAAACACTTGGGGAATACTTTACAGCATCAGTAGTGGTCATAGTAGTCAATAGTGTACCAAAAAATTGGGACACAGGTGTCTTGACTGAGCTGTAATAGTAGTAGTAGACATTGACAATACAGTGTCAAATCACTCGGGCAAGAGGTGCCATGATGAACAGCAGTCTTTATAAGAGTATATAGGGTGTGAAATAACTGATGACATAGGTGTCTTGACTGGGCAGCAGAAGCAGCAGTAGTAGTATTAACAGTAGTAGTTGATACAGAGTCATATCACATGGGCAGGAGGTGCCATGATGAACAGCAGTAGGAATAGGAGTATATAGAGTGTCAAATAACTGCTGACATAGGTGTCTTGACTGGGCAGCAGCAGCAGAAACAGCAGTAGTATTAACAGTAGTAGTTGATACAGAGTCATATCACATGGGCAGGAGGTGCCATCATGAACAGCAGTAGGAATAGGAGTATATAGAGTGTCAAATAACTGCTGACATAGGTGTCTTGACTGGGCAGCAGCAGCAGAAGCAGCAGTAGTATTAACAGTAGTAGTTGATACAGAGTCATATCACATGGGCAGGAGGTGCCATCATGAACAGCAGTAGGAATAGGAGTATATAGAGTGTCAAATAACTGCTGACATAGGTGTCTTGACTGGGCAGCAGCAGCAGCAGAAGCAGCAGCAGTAGTATTAACAGTAGTAGTTGATACAGAGTCATATCACATGGGCAGGAGGTGCCATGATGAACAGCAGTAGGAATAGGAGTATATAGAGTGTCAAATAACTGCTGACATAGGTGTCTTGACTGGGCAGCAGCAGCAGAAGCAGCAGTAGTATTAACAGTAGTAGTTGATACAGAGTCATATCACATGGGCAGGAGGTGCCATGATGAACAGCAGTAGGAATAGGAGTATATAGAGTGTCAAATAACTGCTGACATAGGTGTCTTGACTGGGCAGCAGCAGCAGCAGAAGCAGCAGCAGTAGTATTAACAGTAGTAGTTGATACAGAGTCATATCACATGGGCAGGAGGTGCCATGATGAACAGCAGTAGGAATAGGAGTATATAGAGTGTCAAATAACTGCTGACATAGGTGTCTTGACTGGGCAGCAGCAGCAGAAGCAGCAGTAGTATTAACAGTAGTAGTTGATACAGAGTCATATCACATGGGCAGGAGGTGCCATCATGAACAGCAGTAGGAATAGGAGTATATAGAGTGTCAAATAACTGCTGACATAGGTGTCTTGACTGGGCAGCAGCAGCAGCAGAAGCAGCAGCAGTAGTATTAACAGTAGTAGTTGATACAGAGTCATATCACATGGGCAGGAGGTGCCATGATGAACAGCAGTAGGAATAGGAGTATATAGAGTGTCAAATAACTGCTGACATAGGTGTCTTGACTGGGCAGCAGCAGCAGAAGCAGCAGTAGTATTAACAGTAGTAGTTGATACAGAGTCATATCACATGGGCAGGAGGTGCCATCATGAACAGCAGTAGGAATAGGAGTATATAGATTGTCAAATAACTGCTGACATAGGTGTCTTGACTGGGCAGCAGCAGCAGCAGAAGCAGCAGCAGTAGTATTAACAGTAGTAGTTGATACAGAGTCATATCACATGGGCAGGAGGTGCCATGATGAACAGCAGTAGGAATAAGAGTATATAGAGTGTTAAACAACTGCTGACATAGGTGTATTGACTGGGCGGCAGCAGCAGCTGAAGCAGCAGTAGTAGTATTAACAGTAGTAGTTGATACAGAGTCATATCACATGGGCAGGAGGTGCCATGATGTACAGCAGTCTTAATAAGAGTATATAGGGTGTGAAATAACTGCTGACATAGGTGTCTTGACTGGGCAGCAGAAGCAGCAGTAGCAGTATTAACAGTAGTAGTTGATACAGAGTCATATCACATGGGCAGGAGTTGCCATGATGTACAGCAGTCTTAATAAGAGTATATAGGGTGTGAAATAACTGCTGACATAATTGTCTTGACTGATCCAAAGGAGTCATGGGAGAAAATCATGTGGTCAGATGAGACTATAATATAATTTTTTGATCATAATTTCACTAACCGTGTTCGGAGGAAGAATAATGATGAGTACCATGCCAAGAACGCCATCCCTAATGTGAAGCATGGGGGTGGTAGCATCATGCTTTGGTGGTGTTTTTCTGCACATGGGACAGGGTGACTGCACTGTATTAAGGAGAGGATGACCGGGGCCATGTATTGCAAGATTTTGGGCAACAACCTCCTTCCCTGAGTTAGAGCTTTGAAGATGGGTCGAGGCTGGGTCTTCCAACATGAGAATGACCCAAAGCACACAGCCAGGATAACCAAGGATTGGCTCTGTAAGGAGCATATCAAGGTTCTGGCGTGGCCTAGCCAGTCTCCAGACCTAAACCCAATAGAGAATCTTTGGAGGGAGCTCAAACTCCGTGTTTCTCAGCGATAGCCCAGAAACATGACTGATGTAGAGAAGATCTGTGTGGAGGAGTGGGCCAAAATCCCTCCTCCAGTGTGTGCAAAGCTGGTGTAAAACTACAAGAAATGTTTGACCGCTGTAATTGCAAAGAAAGCCTACTGTACCAAATATTAACATTGATTTTCTCTGATGTTGAAATAGTTATATTCAGCACTGTAAATACATCAGGTCCGGGGCTTCATCAGGGAATGCATGGCAAGGGACCCTTCAGCGCCCTGAACCGACGACGGGTGCCAGAAAGTCACCGCCGATCCAGGACTCATTCATCTTTATGAATGTGAGTCTGTCCACGGAGTCTGTGGACAGACGGGTCCTCTTGTCCGTGACCACCCCACCTGCCGCGCTGAATGTCCGCTCAGATAGTACGCTGGAGGGGGGGCAAGACAATAACTCCAGCGCATACTGAGCGAGCTCGCGGCAGGTGTCCAATCTGGCAACCCAGTACTCCATGGGGTCGTCGGTGCTCATACTGTCAGAAGCACCGACGGACGCCATGTAGTCTGCCACCATGTGGGCCAGCCGCTGGTGGTGACTGCTGCTGCTGCTGCTGGTGGTGGTACTGGGTCGCTCGGTTTGGAAGAACATCCTCATCTCTTCCATTAGGTCCCCTGCTCGGCTGCAGCCACCTGCTGGGTGAGATGAGGGGGGACAACTGGAGGCCGGGGAGTTGCCTGCTCCAACCGTCTGACAATGGCTGCCTGCAGTTCCTCCATCCGGTGCTGCCTCCGGCTGGCTGGGATGAACTGCTCCAGTTTCCCCTTGCACCTGGGATCCAAAAGGGTGGCCATCCAGAAATCATCCCTCGTCTTGATGGTCTTAACCCGGGGGTCCCTCCTGAGGCATCTCAGCATGTGGGCAGCCATGGGGAAGAGCACAGCCCGCTGTGACTCCTCAATGCTGGCCAGGTGAATGAGGTGCGACTCTTCTTCCCTGAGGCGCTGCTGGTCAAACTCAGACATGCCCAACCCCCGGACTATCGGTGCCCCCAACACCGGCTCTCCCTCCTGACCAGGCCCTGACTCCGGGACGACACCAGCAACCACCTCCTCCTCCTCTTCATCATCATCCTCCTCCTCCTCCTCCTCGTCCTGGCCCTGGTCTCGGTGGAGCATTGCTGACTCCTCCTGCTCCACCAAGGCACTCTCCCCAGCCTCGAGCAGGCGATCTAGTGTCCTCTCCAGCATGAACAGTATTGGCAGCACGCTATTGAGGCCAATTTGCTCACTGCTGACCATCTTGGTCGCCTGCTCGAAGGAGGACAACACTTGGCAGACCTGGTTTATCTGCCCCCACTCCGCACAGGCGATGAAAGGGAGTTGTGGTGAAGCCCTCTGAGTGCCTAGTTCCATCAGGTACTCCCTCACCGCCCTTTGCTGCTCCCACAACCTCTTCAGCATGTGGAGGGTGGAGTTCCACCGCGTCACACTGTCCACAATCAGCCTGTGAAGGGGCAGATTGTACTTCCGCTGCAATTTGGACAGGGACGCGGTAGCGGTTGGGGAGCGCCTGAAGTGGCTGGCAATCCTACGCGCCTTTGCCACAATGTCACTCAACCCTGGATAAGTGCGCAGGAACTTCTGCACCACCAGGTTGAGGACATGTGCCAGACAGGGCACGTGCGTCAGACTGCCAGCATGGAGGGCGGCGAGTAGGTTGCTGCCGTTATCGCAGACAACCATACCTGGCTGGAGCCTTCGGGGTGTCAGCCACTTCTGGACCTGAGCTTGAAGTGCTTTCAGCACTTCTTCTGCAGTGTGTCTCCGGTCCCCTAAACTAACAAGCTGGAGCACGGCCTGACAGCGCACGTGCCCCACACTTGAGTAGCTACGGGGGCGCTTGCTGGGAGGCTCAGCAGCTGCGGAGACAGTGGCTTGAGGGAGACCAGCAGTTCTCCCCTGGACACCCCGGGGCGGCACCACAAGATCGGTTGCCGACGATCCCTCACCGACGCCTCGGAGGGAAACCCAATGGGCCGTGAAGCTGATGTAGCGTCCCTGCCCATGCCTGCTGGTCCAGCCATCCATTGTCAGATGAACCCTGTCGCTGACAGCGTGATCCAGCGACAGGGTTACATTCTGCACAATGTGCTGGTGTAGGGCAGGGACACCAGTCCTGGCAAAGAAATGGCGGCTGGGGACACGCCATTGGGGTTGGGCCTGCTCCAACATCTGCCTGAAGGGGTTGCTGTCAACTATGTTGAAGGGCAGCAGATGTTGGGCAATAACCCTTGCCAGGAGCCCATTGAGGGAACGCACACGTCGGTCTCCAGGGGGGAAGGGAGTGGTGCGGTCAAAGGCGTCTGAAATCGACGCCTGGCGCCGGACGGCAGTGCGGGACACAGACGTGGAGGGTGCTGTGGAAGTAGAGGTCTGGCTGCCGGTACCAGTACCTCTACTAGAGGGAGCGGGGGGGCATGACCTGCTGGAAACAGATGAAGATGTGGCAGGGGCTGCTGTACCCTGCTCACGTGTGGTGGTGGCGCTGCTACCACCACCACGCTTCATCTCTTCATACAACGCCCAGTGGTTTATCCTCAGGTGCTGGTTCAGGGCTGTGGTACCCACCCGAGCCAAACACTTCCCTCTCTTCACCCTCACTTTACAAATCCGGCAGATGGCCACGGTAGGGTTGTCTGCCACCAGGGTAAAGAAATTCCAGACAGGTGACTTCAGCACCGCCCTCCTGTCAGATGGGGTGACGCTTACTTGCACCTGCTGGGATTCGGTGCGCACAGGTGGAGCTGCCTGCTGCTGCTGCTGCTGCTGCTGCTCCTCCTCCTGACACCTCCTGCTGCCATCACCAGTGGAGACCCTGACGATGGTCTCCCTGGTGGTGACCTGGCGCACCGTTTCACCAGGGTGCCTACCTTCCCCGTCGTCACTGACGTAGTGAGCCGACGCGTCAGATGGCAACCATGATGGGTCACCCTCTTCGCCCCCAGAGATGTCAGACCAAGGGCTGAGATGTGTTGGTCTGAGGGAACCACGTGACATGGAGCCTCTAGCCTGGCTCCGCTGTCCCCTCACCCACGCCTGGGTCTGACTAGGTGCTGCTGTTTCCTGCACCAAAACAGCAGCACCAGTTTGAAGGGATGTCTCTGGGATACTGCCAGCAGGTATCCCATCCTCCTCATCCATCCCTTCAAAAAGGTCCTGACCATCAGGACAGAGCTGGAGGTCTGCCTGATGCATGGCCTCCCCCAAGAGATCCCTATCACTGTCGCTGTCGAACAGTAAGATGCTGGACTCTTGGGGGCTGGGGGGGGGGTAGTACAGGCAACGGTGTAATGGTGGTACTACTGTGAGTCGGGACCGACGACTCAGTGGCACTGCTGTGCCCCATGTAGTCCACCACTACTTGAGCCTGAGATGGCAATATCGGGCGGCTGCCCGATGGGAAGAACTCCCGGATCAGGCGTACTCCCCTTGCACCCGATCCTCTACCACTAGTAGGGGCACGAGAGGTACCCCGTGCTGGCAGCGATCCAGCACTGGGAGTAACTCCCCTACCCCTGCTGCCACGGCCACGGATGCCGCTCATTATTGCTGATATGTGTGTGGGGGGGTTAAACTTTATTGGGGGGGAAAATGTGAACAAAATGTGTTTTTGTGTTTTTTTTACAAGACAGGCACGCAGACAAAGACGTACACAGACAGCTACTAAACTATAAGAAAAGTAGTACACCAGACAAGGACTACAAAATTAAAGAAAAAAAAAAAAAGCACTAAACAAACACTAACTTTTTTTTTTTTTTTTTTTTTTAAACACAAAACACAGACACTAAACACACACTAAGCTAAGCTAGATGAAATAAATGTACACTAACAGTGTGTACACTTACTACACAAAATTTAACTAAACTGAACACAAAACTTAGCTTTTATAAAAGCTCTTTAGGGAAAACTAAACAAAATTTGAACTGAGATGCCTATCAAATATCACTGAACAGCGAACCTGCAAGATCTAACAGTAACACAAGATGAACAAAACTTAGCTTTTAGAAAAGCTCTTTTATAAAGCTCAGATCAATATGTGTTCTGAAATCTCTTGCAAATATAACTGAACAGGGAGGATTGCAGGATCAAACAGTAACACAAATGAAAAAAACAGCACAAAACAGCACAAAACGTAGCTTTGAAAAAAGCTCTTGGGTCTATTGCTTTGAAAAAAGCAGTTGATATACTGGAAAAGATCCACTGGAATCACTAAATAGCAATGCTGGTGATGATCTAAATCAATCAAGAACAAAGACACAGGAAACCAGGAACACAGAAACAGCCTCCACACTCTATAGCCAGCTTCTGAATCTGCAATGAAATGGTGCTGGGAGTGAGCTTATATAATGTCCATGCAGGCAGGTTCCTATTGGTTGCTAACCTGTGACGAGTGTGGAAGGAGAACTCTGATTGGCTCTGATGCAAAAGGGCGGAGCAAATAATCGCGCAATATTCCTATTGCCGAATATTCGCATTGCGAATATTCGGCAATATAAAATGATCGCTTCAGCTACTCGGCCCAATGGCTCTAATCATACCAGCAATGCTTTCAGACGTCTATGGAGATCACTAGGATGTGATCTGTTTTAAAAATGAAACTGTAAAAATCGCTCTGATGCGGAAGATCGGGGCGAGGAAAATAATCGCGCGATATTGCGTTTGCCGAATAATCGCATTGCGATCTTTCTGGAAAATTCAATGAACGCTTCAGCTACTCGGCCCAGGGTCTCTAATGATACCAGCAATGCTTTTAGACGTCGATGGAGATATCTAGGATGTGATCTGATTCAAAAAAAAAATTGTAAAAAATCGAATATTCGGAATTGCGAATATTCACCGCGAATTTCGAAATATAGCGCGATTTCTCGAATATGCTATATTCGAGTCGAATATTCGCAATGCGAATATTCGTGAGCAACACTATTCTTGAGCAGCAACACCAGGGAAAGGTCCTCCCCTCCATCCATGTAAGGTACTGGCCGCAGTATGACATACTAATGCCGTTGTTGGGGGAACAACCGAAGCAGGAGTGGACAGCCGAGTTGAGCAGGCTGATCCGGGCAGAGATGCGGTTGGACGGGAGCTACAGAGCCCTCCGGTGGTATGTAGCCCAAGAGTGCCCGTGGTCCGTGGATGACAGCCCCACGGAAGGTTATGATGGCCTGGGATTGTTGTATCGGAGGATGACCAGTGATCCTGACTTTGGGAGTGATCCAGAGTGGCGCTTGGAGGAAATAATGGAGCACCGGGAGCAAAAATGTAATGTCTCGGAAGGGCACAGGACGATTTGGAGTTTCTGGCCGTTGAGGAATGGGAGCTGGAGATCGCCTACACACAGCTGCTAGAGCCTGTTCAGCAGCAGGGTGGGGCTCCCGTTGCCTGGGACAATGAGGAAATTCCATATGACAGCTCTGAAATCTTGGCTGATGAATCGGGAGTGGAAGATTGCCATCCCTAAAGCCGAAGCGGATGATGTGGAGTTCCAGGGGGCTAGGGCAGTTGGCTCATCTCCCCAGCCACTGATTACCGAATGTATGGATTTAATGGACTGTTCAGAGGATGTTTCTCAACTAGCAGGAGAGGGAGTTCCTGTTGTAGTGGATGGGACTTCAGTCTCCACTTGTATACCCCAGGGATAGGGGGCAGTTGGCCCAGATCCCCAACAGCATGATGAACTGAGCCCAGTCATCCTGTCTTCTCTCCAGCGACTGAAAGGATTCCAGGGAGAAGGGCTAGTCCAGGCCTCTGCCCAGCAGCAGACATGTCCTCTGAGAGGCAGAGGTTGGCTGGTTGAGTAATGCTCTGTTTGGAGCAATTTATTTGGGGTACTGTATGGATACCAGCATTGGAGGAATGGAACTATGGACTAACTTCGGAGTCAACCCGTCTGAGGTCTCCTGCCGAAAGGGGAGACATGTAACGGGAGGGCCCGTGGGACCCAGAGGCTCTTGCAGGGTGTGGGTAACTCCTGTTTCAGCTTCACCGATGACTCGTGTCTAAAGTCATCCTATGTCCACTAGGGGCATAGGATGACTGAGAAATTATATCTTGGACTACATGAGATGGGGCAGTAATGTAATCCACAATATATTCAAGAATGTCTGGAAGAACTAATTACAGGTTGTTGATTCTAAACCCAACAGGTCAATAGAAGAGTGACTCATTCATGTGGGAACATAGACGGTTAAGGGGGTAATTAAGTCTGCTACTGTCATGTAAACGAACCTTAGTCTGGCTTCTAAAGACTTGTCATTGCTAATGAACACTGTATTGTGTGCATTTCTATTGATGATAAATGTGAATTGTATAGCAGGTGAGAAGAGCCGGAG
The DNA here is from genome assembly GCF_905171775.1 of Rana temporaria. NCBI lineage: Eukaryota > Metazoa > Chordata > Amphibia > Anura > Ranidae > Rana > Rana temporaria. Next base: position 36,524,584 of record NC_053489.1, on the reverse strand, counting down.
TGATGATGTCTGACTTGTCAGCTGTAGCCAATTAGCTCATGTGGATTGTGTCCGACCTGGCGCCAGAAAGTCTACCCAAGATGCATATTGGAGACTCGTTAGGAAGCATTGTATAATGTTGTGGGTGGAGTTGGGTCAGTGTTCATATTTGGTTGCTGACTGTATATAAAGAGCCCGAGTTTACCATTAAAGGATCTATTCCTGTTGAACCAAAGAACAGAGCTGTGTCTCGTTTCTGGGGAATCTGTATGGGCCATTTTCGTCTACCGGATTGTGGAGTGTCAATAAGCTGTTGTGGGTTGATGGAATATCGTAAACGGTGTTAACCCCTGAACGTTACAGTTATCTATTCCCTGTCATTGGAAGAACCCCAATGGAAGTTATGGCTTCTTGACCCTAGATGTACCCTTCCTCACTGATTACTATACTATTTCTCAGTATCTATGTGGGCCCAAGTCCCAGAGGAGCATCTGTTGCACGATTTCAATGTACAACACCAAATCAATTGTGTACCTGTTAGTTTTTATAATTTTCTTTACCGGTCTGAAACCCTTGTTTACCTCAGTCCATACAAGTTTCCTAGTCAGTCCATACAAACTGACTAGCAAAGATCGTACTGCAAAGAATCGCATGTGATTTGAACAGGAATGCAGTGCGATTCTCCCCACCGCGGGTGAACCCAGTAAAGAAATCAAAAGCACCATGTAGTGCAGCAATAGGCAGTCAATGAAGATGATGTAACGACTCACAAAGTAAACATCTAGTCCAATCCATATGTACAACGTCCCTGCCCCACCAATGATAACAAACCATGGCCACAAGATGAGATTTCCAGCCAGGAGCTGGGATTGCTTTCGTTTTATGCCCACCGGAGTCCTGGAACCTCTCCTCCAGCAGTCATGGTTTGCTTTCATTGGAGGGGCGGGGACACTGCAGCTATGGATGTGACTAGATATTTACTTTGCGAGTTGTTAATACATCTTAATAAACTACCTATTGCTGCACTACATACATGGTGCTGTGCTTTCTTTACTGGGCGGGCACGCACACAGTGGGGGAAATCGCATGCAATTCAGACAGTATTCACACTGCATTCCTGTTCAAATCACATGCAATTATTTACAGTGCAATTTGCACCCTTTCATTTTGTATGGATGCAAATTGCACCGCAAAGTATTCGTAGAATTTTCACGAAAATCAGTGCATCCCTAGGTCCTAGTCCCTTTTGTGTCCAATGCCCAGTCAATTTTGGTGTAAAACTGTAGACCAGGGGTCTCCAAACATTCTAAACAAAGGGCCGGTTTATTGTTCTTCAGACTCTTGGAGGGCCGGACTTTGGCCAGCGGGGGTGGAATTTTTCCTGGCATCAGTGGGACTAAACATATGGTAGTAGGGGGATAAATAGTGTTCCATCGTTGGTATCATAGGGAGGATTAGTACCCCATTAGTGGTGTCCGTGGGAGAAATGGTGCTCCACAGATTAGTGTCTCGTATCAGTGGGAGGGATACTGCTCTAAGGGTTGGATAAAGGCAAGCAAAGGGCCGCAGTTTGGAGACCACTGCTGTATACCAACATTCATCCCTGCTATTGGTGGTAATAAACCTGTGAGCTATCCACACTGAAATCAACCGACTTGGAAATGTCAGGTACAATGCACAGATTAAATGAACTCAATACAGACAAAATACATTGTCACCAGAGAAGGGCAAATTTAGACATGAATAGTTTGGGGGGGGGGGGGGGGGGGAAGTGTAATGTAAACTTTTGCAAAACATCTCATTCTTGAATAAAAGGAAGACACTTGACACAGGTTTTGGGAGGAATATTTTTATAAAAATACTTATTTACACCGAATTTCTATTTAGTGCAAGATATTTACATAATCTAACAATGTGCAACTCGCAGATCATAAAACAAAATCAACGGTGGCGGAATCCACCTAAATCTAATTCTATCCGAACCGCGCTGGCTCCAAACAGCAAATAATAATAATAATATATAGATCACTCTTCAAAGTCTCTTTTCTGTACACAAAAATCAATAAATAAGTGTTTTTTTTGGAGGCATGGAGATGGGCTTGGGTCTGGTCAGAGCGGCTTCGGCCCCTGTATGACGTTCCTCTCACCTGACTCGTCGCTGCTGTGCTCTTCAAGGGGGCTGTTCGAGGTTTTGGCTTTGCCATGAGTGGACCTGGCTTGGAGAGCCGACTTGAGACTATCCAAAAACATAGGGTGATAGTACTGCTTGAAATAAATGGTACTTATAAGAACAAAATGTTGTCATAGTGATAAGATTACACTCCACCTACCGTCACAGCGATATACTACAGAGCAAAGAAGGCAGCAGTATGGTGTAGCAACATCAACAATTAAATAAAAAGGTAAAAGCAATATAACCAGCATCTATGCAGAGGCAGCCCATATATCTTAGCTATCTATGACCAAGCACTGTTGAGAGTGAAATGCATCAGCTTTTTTTTTATCCTGTACCCTGCTGTGGTTTATACTTTTATTTTGCACAATAAAAAGGTGTTTTTATTGGAGTGCAGCTGTCCAGACATTCCCTCTTCTAACAGCCCATATATCTTATAGGAAAAGTTTACTTTAAAAAGAAAACCTGCTGGACGAGGGCTTTAACTTTTTAAATGGCTAGCAATCAAGTTTGTCAGTGAGAAAGGCTTAAGTAAGGCCAAAGACTTCTCTTATTGGAAAGGGGGACTATGATAGGTGGGATTTAATGCATAATGGGCAACAGGTTTGCTTTATAAAAAAAAAAATAAAAAAAATAAATAGATAGAGAGATAGATATATATCTATATCTCTAAACTAAAACAAGTCAAGTGGAGTTTACCGGGTTATTCAGAAACCTGCAGATCAAAACCATCAGTACATCCCGAGTTACACGCCACTGAAGTTTTGTGCAAATTTTCACTTACGAATAGCAGTGATCGATTGCACCCCCTCCTGAACCACTATGCCAGGGGTCTCAAACTGGCAGCCCTTCAGCAGTTACAAAACGAATGCCCTGTACACACAATCCGAATATCGTATGACAGATCGGATGACTTTTTTCGCTTAACCACTTAAGACCTTTAGGCAGGTAAAGGACCTGGCCAGTTTTGCGATTCTGAAATGCGTCGCTTTAACTGACAATTGCGCAGTCGTGCGACGTGGCTCCCAAACAAAATTGGCGTCCTTTTTTCCCCACAAATAGAGCTTTCTTTTGGTGGTATTTGATCACCTCTGCGGTTTTTATTTTTTGTGCTATAAACAAAAATAGAGCTACAATTTTGAAAAAAATTCAATATTTTTTACTTTTTGCTATAATAAATATCCCCCAAAAATATATATACATTTTTTTTCCTCAGTTTAGGCCGATACGTATTCTTCTACAGATTTATGGAAAAAAAAAATCGCAATAAGCGTTTACTGATTGTTTGCGCAAAGTTTATAGCGTTTACAAAATAGGGGATAGTTTTATTGCATTTTTATAATTTTTTTTTTTTTTTTTACTACTAATGGCAGTGATCAGTGTTTGTTTTCGTGACTGCGACATTATGGCGGACACATCGAACAATTTTTACACATTTTTGGGACCATTGTCATTAAAAATGCATGGTTTACTGTGAAAATGACAATTGCAGTTTGGTAGTTAACCACTAGGGGGCGCTGAAGGTGTTAAGTGTGACCTCATATGTGTTTCTAACTGTAGGGGCGCGGGGCTGGACGTGTGACATAATTGATCGTGTTTCCCTATATTAGGGAACACACGATCAATGACAGCGCCACAGTGAAGAACGGGGAAGCTGTGTTTACACACAGCTCTCCCAGTTCTTCAGCTCCGGGGACTGATCGCGAGACTCCAGCGGCGATCGGGTCCGTGGGTCCCGTGTCCGTTAAAATAATATCGGATGAACTGTCATGATCGGCTCTCAAAAGCTCCATACCAACGATCCGATAATTGTACAATTCTTCCTCGGATGACATTTTTCGTACATCATTCGGATCGTGTGTACGGGCCATGAGTCCCATCATGTCTCTGCTTGTGGGAGTCATGCTTGTAACTGTCAGCCTTGCAATGCCTCATGGGACTTGTAGTTTTCGCAACAGTTGGAGGGCCGCCAGTTTGAGACCCCTGCTCTATGCCGATTTGCAAGTATAATGGACAGCTGCATGACCAGATTGGAGGCATGAGAGGGGTGGGGCCAAGCTTTACTTCACAGGAAAATAATTAATGTGCATACATCTGTCTGATCTGACTCTGGACATGCAGCATTTACTGAATGTAGGTGGGTAAAGTGAACTCCTGCGCTGTCTAAGAGGTGAGGGAGAGGGGGACAAACTAAAAATACTGCTGCAAATATAAGGGTCTACCTCGATAGACTAAAGTGAAACAAAATATAACAAATAAATACTTGCGCTGTAGAGTATGGGAAAAAAAGTGAAGGTGGGTGATAAAGCTACAAGGTGACTAGTGGGGATAATATTATGTAACAATAACAATAATAAAAATAAAAATAATGAAAAGACAATCCTTGATAGAACACGGCACTCTAAAAAAGTCCAGATCTGGCACAATCCTGCCGTGTATTGGTGTATTTCATCAAAAGTGAATCCAATCTCAAACGGTGCAGATATTGTATAAATGATAATGCAAAAAACACACACTCTTAAGGAAGAGACACGGAAAATAGTTCTAGAAAAAGTACATATAAGACCCTTGGATCCGGAGTATAGGTGGAATAGAGTAGTTGAGCCAACACCAAGATCACATGTATACACCTCTGGTGGACCCAGCTGCTCACCTCAAATTAACCACAATGTATTTGGATCAGCCTGGTCTGGATTGGTATAGTCCACAATTAGGTAGCAAATACAAATCTCCATCCGGTGTGTTACATGAAAAAACAAAGTGAAAAAACAACAAAAGGCTGATGGTGAAATAACGTCACAGAGGGGGCTGGTAATTGGGGTCTTGGCGAGTGGGAATGCACTCACATGTGGGTGAGAGATCTCAGGCTCATATCCACGAGCACCGAACTCGTTAGTCCCTCTGTTTTTTCCTCTATTTTTTCTCCTGCTAGATCTTAGGAATCGTGGGCTAGCTGTTTGGTCTCCCCAAAGGTTCACAGTGTATGGAGATATCCCAGCTGGTATGGGCTTGTAGCAACTCCTATTCCTCTCTCAATACCTCAGATGGAACGCTCATCATGCCATCTGAGCGTTCCATCTGAGGTATTGAGAGAGGAATAGGAGTTGCTACAAGCCCATACCAGCTGGGATATCTCCATACACTGTGAACCTTTGGGGAGACCAAACAGCTAGCCCACGATTCCTAAGATCTAGCAGGAGAAAAAATAGAGGAAAAAACAGAGGGACTAACGAGTTCGGTGCTCGTGGATATGAGCCTGAGATCTCTCACCCACATGTGAGTGCATTCCCACTCGCCAAGACCCCAATTACCAGCCCCCTCTGTGACGTTATTTCACCATCAGCCTTTTGTTGTTTTTTCACTTCATGTTGTTTTTTCACTTTGTTTTTTCATGTAACACACCGGATGGAGATTTGTATTTGCTACCTAATTGTGGACTATACCAATCCAGACCAGGCTGATCCAAATACATTGTGGTTAATTTGAGGTGAGCAGCTGGGTCCACCAGAGGTGTATACATGTGATCTTGGTGTTGGCTCAACTACTCTATTCCACCTATACTCCGGATCCAAGGGTCTTATATGTACTTTTTCTAGAACTATTTTCCGTGTCTCTTCCTTAAGAGTGTGTGTTTTTTGCATTATCATTTATACAATATCTGCACCGTTTGAGATTGGATTCACTTTTGATGAAATACACCAATACACGGCAGGATTGTGCCAGATCTGGACTTTTTTAGAGTGCCGTGTTCTATCAAGGATTGTCTTTTCATTATTTTTATTATTGTTATTGTTACATAATATTATCCCCACTAGTCACCTTGTAGCTTTATCACCCACCTTCACTTTTTTTCCCATACTCTACAGCGCAAGTATTTATTTGTTATATTTTGATTTACTGAATGTAACATCGGCCTATGTATTTACCAGCCCTTGCTCAGTCTGAAATGTCTGCGTTTGGGACAGATTTTAGTTAACGTGAGCATGTGGACAGGATCTAAATAGCTCAGCTTCCCCTTCCAGCAGTAACTCCACAGCTCAGCCCCCCCTCTCAGCAGTTACTTAGCAGCTCCCCTACACTACAGACTCCACCTGCTCCCCAAGAGATTAATTTGTATGCTTGGTCTCCAATTTTACCACATCCTAGGCCTCAGTCACTTGACCTTTGCCATTGCCCTCAAATAACTTTATTTTTATTTTTTTACTAACCCTACTAAATGAATATCACTTAATTTGAGCACCCAGACCCTAAACGCTGAGCAATCAGAGCACACACAGTACAAAACCTGTCACAATATTGTGAGGCCGGCTCTCAATGCTACCAAGATGTGGATAGCTTTGCATGGCTGGAGTTTTCTTTTGCAGGCTATGAAATGCGTTTGCTTTCTCCAAATACTGTGCAACCATAAAGCACAACGCACACAGGCAGGTCTTGGGTGTTTGGCTAGAGTAGGTTCAGGAAAATTATACCCCTGCCAACTACTGTTTCTGCCAATCACTTTCCGCCAACCTGGCGCATATATGCAGCCTTTTGGCTGGTGGGCTTTAATGCCGAGCGGCTGCATACATGTGGCCCTAGGGCAGTGTTTCTCAACTCCAGTCCTCAAGGCGCCCCAACAGGTCATGTTTTTAGGATTTCCCTCAGATGAAACGGGTCTGGTAATTACTAAAGCAGTGAAACTGATCAAATCACCTGTGCAAAATAATGGAAAACATGACCTGTTGGTGCGCCTTAAGGACTGGAGTTGAGAAACACTGCTCTAGGTAAACACTTTAATGTGCCGAGATTACGCTTCCTGTGTGCTCCCAACAAAGTAACAATGCAAAAGTGCAATTGGGCGCTTTACGATCATGTGACCACCGTGACGGTCAATCACAGCTGTCACATGATGGGAATGTCTGCGTCCTCCTCCAGGCATTCAGATCCACTTAAAGAGCAAGTAAACTTCCATCTTTAAGTTTTACCTATAGGTACTGCAAATATCTCCTAAACATGCACCGTTTAGGAGATATTTACTGTACATGCATCACTGGGGCATGCACTCTGAAGGAACGACCGCTCGTACCATGAGCGGTGGCTCCTGAGCGCAAGTGACGTCATTGCGGCTCCTGACAGAGACTGAGTCCGCGAACACGGAAAAAAAAACGGGTAAAGATGGACGCAGTTTCCAGCAATAACGATACATTGCTGGAAGGCTTTGTTTTGAGGCACGTTTTACATATTGTGCTAGTATGCGATGCATACTAGCACATTATGCCTTTGCCTTGTAGGCAAGAAAAAATAAAAGTGCAGAGGTTTACAACCGCTTTAAAAAAAGGGCTGGTAGGCGTTGGGAAGGAGTTAATAGCAATACGGTGGAACCTCGGATTGCGAGTAACGCTGTTAACGAGCGTTTCGCAATACGAGCGCTGTATTTTTAAAAATCCTAACTTGGTTTTTCAAGTGTCGTCTCGCAAAACGAGCAGGAGTCAGGCCAAAGCGGGGTGCAGTAACGCGTTTGGCCTGAGGTGGTGGGGGGGCACCGGAGCCAAATGGCGCAGTTCGGAAATACTACGTTCCCGAGCCTTTCCTCGGGCCTCTCCGGCTGTTTCCGAGGCTCTCCTGCCTCTGGCCGCATGAGGTATTGCATGCCATTGAAGTCCATGCGGAACAAATTATTTTTGATTCCATCGACTTCAATGGGAAAACTCGCTTTGATATGCGAGTACTTTGGATCACAAGCATTCTCCTGGTACGGATTATACTCGTAATCCGAGGTTCTACCGTAGTGAGAAAATTAATTTGTATGGCAAGTTTGTAATCCGTCCTATCACATCTATTCCCAGAGAAAGAACACATGTCCAAGCAAATATTGGAACTTACCTGAGAAGGAACGGGAGCTAAAGGGAGAAAGTCCAGATCTGGAGAAAGATGAACAAAGAGGAATTCTTAACTTTTTAATACCCATGTCACTTTTTGCGGTGCAAATATTAAAAACAGAGTAAATTTGACTAGACATCAGCTTCTTGCGATCCCTTGTACATCAGGACTAAGACGGTACACATGAGCCGAAAACTGTCATCCAAGCTGGAAATAGCTACATCCAAGATAAGCCGGGCTCACAACGATTGAGATTATGGGGGGGAATTTGGGGGGTAGCAGCAGCCCCCATTTCAGAATACAACAGCCCAGCATCGGGAGATCGGCGCACTTAAACCTCATACACACGATCGGATTTTTAGCAGACAAAAGCGTAGGACTTTTAGTCCGAAGGGCGTTGGCCAGGAACTTGTACTGCATACAAACGGCAAAGGATTGACGGCCAACAAACACAAAACTATGTGGTTTTTCAACTCTTTAGCACCACCCTTTGGGCACCTTTTGCTAATGTTGCATTATGGTGAGCATTGCTTCTGAGCATGCATGTTTGTACTTTGTACACAAGTCCGTCGGACAAAACTCCACACGACTGGATAATGCAACAACACACAATTTTAAAGCATGCCATCCAACATTTGTCCGTGGAAAATCCGACAACAATTGTCCGATGGAGCATATAAAAACGGTCTGATTTTCTGACAACAGCCTGTCATCGCACGATTCCCGTTGGATAATCCGATCGTGTGTATGAGGCTAGGCATAGCATGGCCTGAACGGAGAGAAAAAAAAAACGTAGAGATCATCGTACAAACAAAAAATAAAAATAGTGTGTGCCCCACAAGACTGGGAGAGGGTAGAGCAACACTGAAAGCCAATAAGGTGTACTGTATGCAGCCCTCAAATTTTCCATTTTTTGCGAGTGGAAAATTGTTTCTGGTGAGGAGCTGGGCTGCCTGGGAGGGGGGGGGGGGGCGCGCCTCATGAACCCGCTCCTGTGATAGACAGAACACGTCCCAGCATTGGACTGGAATTCTGTCTATCACAGGAGCGGGGTCTGGACGCGGGGCTATGTGTAACCACGAGCAGAGTGGAGGCAACTGAAATGTAATGTGAACTCAGCTGCAACAGCTGGCTATCCGCTCTGTAATTCCGCGGCTTTTCTTTCTTCATGCTGAGGCTGCAATGGTGGGCACAGGTAAGCCTAGGATGCAATGTGGGCACAGGTAAGCCTAGGATGCAATGGTGGGCACAGGTGAGGCTACAATGGTGGGCCACAGGTGAGGCTACAATGGTGGGCCACAGGTGAGGCTACAATGGTGGGCCACAGGTGAGGCTACAATGGTGGGCCACAGGTGAGGCTACAATGGTGGGGCACAGGTGAGGCTGCAATGGTGGGCACAGGTGAGGCTGCAATGGTGGGCACAGGTGAGGCTGCAATGGTGGGCACAGGTGAGGCTGCACTGATAAAAGTTGTTAATTATTTTTGTAGCTTAATTCTGCATAACACATTTAAGTGTCATTTCATGAGATAATTTATGAGGGCGTGATTTGGGGCAGTGCAGGGTAGGGAATCGGTTGGGGCAACTGGTGGCGAGTAACCCTTAAGGCCTGGCTAGTAGCTCAGGACTTGAAATTTTGAGCCCTGCTGTATGTATGCAAATGTGTTGACAAGAACATATAGCAGAGCTAACAGAGATGAGCTCAGTCAAGGACGGTTCTTTCACTGTCCAATCAGCAGGCTAGGGATGGGGTGGAGGACACCAAACCGCTTCTACAGCCCAGAACTGTATTCCTTCTACAGTCTATAACTAATAGTGCAAGTGGCTTTGTGACAGGACTATATAAATCCTAAAACTGGTTGATCAGGAATCAAAATCCTTGTCAGATAATAGAAATGTAGGTCGTCTGTGTATTTAACTTTTCAGCTTTAATTAGTATATGAAATGGGGAAGCTTTCCAGCTGCTGTGGAATACCTCTGTTCTTCAGATAGAAGTTTAGGAATGACTTGAGGCATACCTGTCAAACTCGCACAAAAATAGTTCAAGTAAAAAGCCACAAAATGAAAAATGTTCTCAGGAAATGTCGTCTTGTACTGCAGATGACAATCGTTCAGCTTCAAGTTGATGATTAGCCTTTCTACCTCTTCCATAATCCGTGGTGACATCAGCACTTGTGCTGACAAGAAAGTTCCAACAGGAAGAGCAAGCCGAGTTATGACTCAGTCTGCTGCTGCTCTTCCTTCCTTGCCAAATAATGAGCTAGGAGCCAAGGTGTATTGCTCAAGGACAATGTCATCAACTTTACAGGCAGAGAACATAAAATGAAATGTTTGAAATGAACATGTTGTGATGCTACCCTCCCCCCCTTTTGGCGATTCATTATGCATTCGTCAGTAACAGCACAGTCACTTTCTTCAACCACCAACCTTCCAGGAATGTCAGAAGTGTTCTGTATTGTTAGGGAAATTCTGTATAAAATATTATTCTATCTTGTATGGTTTTCCCACATATTGCACACAGCACTAATAACGTTTTCATTACATGTTTGCATTCTTTCAAGTCCTGGTTAGAATTAGCCTGCCTATGTTACGCCCCTTGTTACCATAAGGCTTCATTTCCATGGATGTTTTTACAGCCACTTTGTTTAGCCTTTTTTACAGCTTAAAAACGCCTGTCCATGTTTTTTTTTTTAATATTTTTGAGCTGGAGCTCAAAAACGCAACGGTAGCGTTTTTGAGCGTTTGGTGTTTTTACAGCTCTAACACTGGAGCTTCAGAACGCACTGGTCCTGTTTTTTTTTTTGCAGCTCAAAAACGTCATGGTGGGCATGAGGCCATAGATTAACATGGAGAGCCGTTTTTAAGCTGCAAAAAACGATCAGAAAAGAGTCTGTAAAAACGTCCAAAAACGTCCATGGAAATGAAGCCTAAAAGTACTACTAAATCATTTGTATAAAAACCTTCAATTGCATCAAATAAAACAGAACAGTTATTTTGGAAAGATGCTGAGTATCTTTTGTGTCTTTTCCCTACTGCAGTAGGTTATTTATTAGAACCACTAATCAACATGAGGATAGGAGCTGCCTATCTATTTTCACAACAGTACCTAGCATCCTGCATGGCTAACCCCCCCCCACCCCCCCCCGCCACTCATCTTAGTCCTGCATTCACCAGAGTATCTGGCTGATGCCTGTGAAGCATTCACAGCCCAAGGCTGTGCATGGGAGAGCACCTGCTCATCAGCTGTGAATTGCAATGCTTGACACAGGTGCAACCCCCCCCAAAAAAAGGGTAGAGCAGTGGCTAAGTGGTTAGCACTTCCACCTAGGAGCACTGAGGGGGGGGGGTGGAGGTCACAGGTTTGAATACCAACCATGGCACTACCTGCATGGAGTTTGCCTGTTCTCCCTGTGCCTGCGTGGGTTTCCTCCCACATGCTATGACTAAGCACTGTTGAGTGCGAAACGCGTCAGTTTTTTTATCCTGTACCCTGCTGTGGTTTGACCTTTCGTTATTTTGCACAATAAAAGTGGTTTTGATTGGAGTGTGGCTGTCCAGACCTTCCCTCTTCTAATTCCAACCAGTAAGTTGCTATGAGAACAGCCTCGGTATTCACTTCAAACATTTTATTTATGCGAGCGGCATGAAAGGGTTTGGAGGACTGCTGCACAGAACATTTTGGTGGGACAAATAATGGAGGCATTAGGAAATCTTGCTACCCCGCAGAAGTGAAGCGGGTCACAAGACAGTCCCCTTGCACATGCCAATTCGGGAGCAAATGATGCACCAGCTTAGGACTCGCTCTCCGTGTATGTGAAGTCCCCTTAAGTCCAGCCGATCGCCATACTCTGGATAAGGCACACCAGGCCAGTCCATCATGAGGAAATTAATCTCCCTATACTAGCCTGCATAGAAAGAGGAGTAGGCCCCCAAAGCCACATTCTGTCCATAAAGACAGAGGTCAAAGGGCAGATAAAAAAACAAGGATCCACCATCCTTGAGAGAGGGCGAGGGCTGCATAAGAGATATGACCTTCCTGCACCATGGCTCCTAGCAATGAAACTACTAGAAAAAGGATTTACATGCATGGTTTGTCCGGGGATGAGTTTCCTGTACTGGTGGAAGGAGCCTCTGCATTTAGCTGTTTGCCTGGAGTTCAGTCTTAAATATTAAAGTGTTACTAAACCTACAACAGTAAAATCAGTCTGTATATGCAGTAAAGCATGCTTGTTATACTCACTTTAAAAGGGGATAATCCTCTGCATTGTGTAAAAAAGGCTGTTTGATCCTGTCTTTTCTGACCCTCCCCTTCATTCACTGTCCCCAATCCATCTGCTCTTAGAACAGAGCCTTGGAGGCACTCTGCACACGCTCAGTTTGGTGTGTATTGCTAGAGTTAAATGTTTTATTTTTTGGGAGGGCGCATGTGATCAGCACAGGGCCAATCAGCACTGTCCAGACAGAGGGTCAGAGGTCCTGCAACCTCATTGGACAGTAAGGGGAGAATGAAACATCCTCCTACAAGCTTTAACCAGACACTGATAGAAGTCAAAAGACTGCCGGTGATGAGAAAAGCTATTTAACAGTTTATATTTACTAAAATAATTGCATTTCCATGTTATGTGTACTGTGGGAGATCAGATATAGTGAATGCAGAGTCACAGTTTAGTAACACAAAAGTGGCAGAAGTTCATAGGCCATATCAAATACCTGAGAGGTCTGCAGGGAGTCCACCGATGGCAGGGTGACGGAAGGGATCTGAATACTCCACCATTGAGGAATGCAGAGAGTCTGTCTCCAGGCCACCAACTTTGCCCATTCTTATAGTTGATGGATGATATGTTAACACCCTTTCATAAAAAAATATAAATAAATAATATGTAAATAAGTAAAAAAACTAATTTACAATCTTTTAAAAAGGAAATTAGCAGCGGTTTTAGACAAATAAACTCAAGACTAACTGTACACAGAATAACCCCTTAAGAATTCGCATGACTGAACTCTGACTAAGTCATACAGAAGTGAATAAAACAACTCTAAACCTGTTTAACAAAAATAAAAACCCCACCTTGGCATAAGATGTAAGGCATACGGTGACAAAGTACAATTCTGAAGGTGTGAATGGGAGGGGGGGGGGGGGGGGGATGATGAAAAGGCACCATTAAGCTGCCAGTAAAATCACCTATTGTGAAATCCATAACCAAAGCCAAGCTATGCCAGAAATACCAGTCTCTACACTCTGCTTAAAGGTTGAAGCTCAAGTGTAGTGCCTCTCTAGTATCCCACAATGCAAAATGGGCGCCCACATTACATTAGGACATAGAGGCCATGCCTACGGGCCAATCTAAAGCACAACATTTATTTGCATAAACATGAGTATGGGTGGCACAATTTTGAAGAGGTAGAGCTATGAACTGGCAACCATCCAGGGCTATATGCCAGTATTAAAAGTATTTACATTGGTCAGGCTTCCAATCCAGTTGTGCTCATAAGTTTACATACCCTGGCAGAATTTATGATTTCTTGGCGATTTTTCAGAGAATATGAATAACACAAAAAAAAAAAATTCACTTTTGGTTAGTGTTTGGCTGAAGCCATTAATCAACGGTGTTTACTCTATTTAAATCATAATCACAACAGAAACTACCCAAATGACCCTGATCAAAAGTTTACATACCCTGGTGATTTTGGCCTGATAACCTGCACACAAGTTGACACAAAGTGGTTTGAATGGCTATTTACAGGACCTGGAGGATTTTGCCAAGAGGAATGGACAGCTTTACCATCTGAGACGATAAAGATCACAAATACCACAAAAGACTTTAAGCTGTCATTGATGTTAAAGGGGGCAATACACGGTACTAAAAACTGGGGTATGTAAACTTTTGATCAGGGTCATTTGGGTAGTTTCTGTTGCCATTATGATTTAAAAAGAGTAAACACAGTTGATTGATAATAAATGGCTTCAGCCAAACACTAACCATGAGTGAAAGAAATGTTTTTGTTTTATCATTCATATTCTCTGAAAAATGGGCAAGAAATCATAAATTCTGCCGGGGTATGAAACTTATGAGCACAACTGTACACATTTAAAGCGGAGCTCCACCCTAAAGTGGAACTTCCGCTCCGCTTTCAGGGGGGAGGGGGGTTCAGATACCTGTCTAAGACAGGTAATAGCACCCACTTCCGGGAGTAGTGCGTCACTTCCCGCCCCCGCACGTTGTGTTCTGGGAAACACACGGCTCCCAGAACACAGCAGGGACCAGTGAGGACGGCACTGCGCAACTCGTGCATGCGGAACGCTTCACTTCCCGATTCCCTTACCGAGGATGGCTGTTGCTGGACTCCAGGACAGTGAAGTGTCCTAATATATTAAAAGTCAGCAGCTGCAGTATTTGTAGCTGCTGGCTTTTAATATTTTTTTTTTTTTTAACAGCGGAGCTCAGCTTTGACTTTTAAGAAGTTACATTAAGCTAATGGGGCCGCAAAGTAGGTCAGTGGTTAGCACTGTTGCAGTATTGGTTAACATTTTAAAGGGGTTGTAAAGGTTTGTCTTTTATTATATAAATAGGTTCCTTTAAAGCTAGTGCATTGTTGGTTCACTTACCTTTTCCTTCGATTTCCCTTCTAAATGTTTTTTTTCTTTGTTTGAATTTCTCACTTCCTGTTTATCCTCAGTAAGCTTTCCACCATCATCCGAGCGGTGGAAAGCCATTTAGAACAGCTTACTGAGGAGGAACAGGAAGTGAGAGATTCAGACAAAGTAAAAAAACATTTAGAAGGGAAATGGAAGGAAAAGGTAAGTGAACCAACAATTCACTACCTTAAAGTGACCTATTTAGAAAATAAAAAAGGAACCTTTACAACCCATTTAAAGCTCTGCTTGTCGTCTGTATGAGATTTCTACCACAGTCCAAGAACAAACTGGCAATTTAAATGGTTTCCACTCAACAAGCTGCACCATGATTGAGGCACATTGTGCTATAAGAAACTCTAAGATGGATATGAAATTGAAGGTTCTCTGTAAAACATTGCAGAATATATCACAATAAATATGCGCACCCCTTTGTTTGAGGCATGGGTGTCTCCGACATGTAAAGACATTTCTTTTTTGCTGTTGGTTCTTCCTCGTCTTCTGAAGAGCTCTCAATGGTCAGGTCTATGACCTCCGCCTTGTTCTTACTTTTTGTCTCGGTGGGCTCTATTATTGTGTACATCTTACTGAGAAGACCAGACCCTACGAGAAAAGAGAGCTGCTTGTGAAAAGTGAACTTACTTTAGAATCTCAATCCATATCTACTAGTAATTGTACAAGATCAACTGGACTCAATTTTTTAAAAACTTAATCTACCATTTTAGTAAATTTTAAAATTATCAAAAATCTGGACAGAATAAATAGAATTTTGCGGGTGCTTCGTCACATATGGCTACCCGCTGGAGTGTGCATGCGCAACGTCGCCATATGCGTTCCAACACTTTTAAATGTGATGAGTAGCCGAATGTGACGAAGAATATAGCTAGAGAATTTAGCTGAAAGGAATTTGTCAACGTTTTAGTAATTGCTTTTCAATGAGAATTTAGCATTTGTAAAAAAAGTGTTGGAACGCATATGGCCGCATCGCGCATGTGCACTCCAGCGGGTAGCCAAATGTAATGGGTCGCCATAAGCGACAAAACACCGGCACATTTAAATTTTAACAGTCTTTGTTTACATGCTATGTAAATATTTACAAAATAATTTAAGAAGAAGTACTGAACATCTTTCCTGACCCAATAAGTGTTCAAGGCAGCAAAACCTTTTAAAGGGGTTGTAAAGCTTTGTGTTTTTTCACCTTAATGCATTCTATGCATTCAGGTGAAAAAACACCTTGCAGTCACTGGCCCCCCTCTTTTACTTACCCGAGCCCTGAATCTCCTTGGGCGCGATCCCGCGTTGCTTTCCCCGAGCTCTAGTCAGCTCTTCATTGGATGATTGATAGCAGCGCAGCCAAAGGCGGGGCCGAGTCATACACTTGGTGGCTATGGCCGCGTAGTGCATCACACGGGAGAGCGCTTCCCAGAGGGGGGGTTAGCCCTTGCGGGGAGGAGCCGCGAGAGCCTCCGGGGGACCCCAGAAGAGGACTTTCGGACTCTGAACAAACTGCACAGTGGAGGCAAGTATGACATGTTTGTTTAAAAACAAAAAAAACAAACAAACCTTTAGTATCCCTTTAAAGCTGGCCATAAACCAATAGTATAAAAAAAAAAAACTAATAAAAAATCTCATCAGTACATTTTATGACCAAGCATGAAGTTCAAAAAGTACCTCAAAACAAAAAAGTTTATAAAGTAGTTCTAAAAAAGGTAAGAAAACCTTCCGCATGCAGCTCCTCCCCCCTAAATACTTGCCTGAGCCCAATCTCTATCCAGCGATGTGCATGAGAGCAGGCTCTCTCTATCCTCACTGGCCAGAGAGGCAGCAGTGGGAGCCATTGGTTCCTGCTGTTGTCAATTACAGCCAGTGAAGAGAGCGGGGACGAGGGCTGCCCGCACTCCACGTGCCAATGGAAACAGAGCAGGCATCATTAAAATAAGGGCAAAAAAAAAGAAGAAGGATATTAAAAGCCACTGCTCCTACCTTGAGGATGCGGCGGCGATGACGTCAGCAGACCTCTACCGTTGTGTTAAATGCACGTGCTCAAGGAATCCGCCCATCATTGCTGCCGCATTCTCTTGGTAGGAGCAGTGACTCTTTATGCAAGTTTTTTTTTTTTTTTTTCCTTATTTGATTTTATGCACTCAATTTAAAAAAAAAAATACTACACTATATGAGGGCTCCCGTTAGTGAGCTTTTTTTTGCACAGTGCTTGATCCCACTGGTGACCATCACTCACTCAAAACACCAGAGCAAGAGGACGCTTCCTTTCATAGCAACGGTCTAAAGTCTCGTACTCACAATGGGATTTTCCAACGGGAATTGTGTGATGACAGGATGTTGTCAGATAATCTGACAGTTTGTACGCTCCATCGGACAATTGTTGTCAGAATTTCCAACAAAAAATGTGGGATAGCATGCTTTAAAATTTTCCGACAAATGTGTGATGTCGGATTATCCAATTGTGTGTACACAAGTTAGTCAGAGAAAAACTCCAAAGTACAAACACGCATGCTCAGAAGCAATGCTAACCATAAGACATTAGTAAAAGTTGTCCAAAGGGTGGCGCTAAAGAGCTGAAAAAACATGTAGTTTCGTTTTGTTTGTTGGCCAACAATTCTTTGTCATTTGTATGCAATACAAGTTCACGGCCTACGCTTTGTCTGATGGAAATCCAATCGTGTGTACGAGGCTTAAGGCATATCATCGTTTGCCATCTGGTGAGTGTTTAGATTGGTGGAGATGCACGGTTGTTAGATAGATAGTAGGCGAGGGACAAAGAAAAAAAAGTCCATCAAGTCCAACCTATGTGACAGGCCTTTCCCAAACACATTGGGTGAAGTGTTTATTTGATGCTGGATTTTTTCTACTTTCTGGAGAGTGGTTAGACATATCACACAAATAGTTGAAATTACCCCGATATACACAGATTTCTTTTGAATTAAGGTCACAGATTTTTATTTTGGGACTTTGTTCACACAACACGACTTTTGCATATTAAAATCACAGTTAAGCGCTGCACACCTCTTGGTTGTTTTTATTCTCGTTGTCCAGACACCACCTGCCAGACAGCATAATTTAGCCTTGCCGTCCACTAGGTTAAAGCAAAAGTTCACTATTCAACTTGTACCTACAAGTAAGCCTAAAATAAGGCTTACCTGTATGTACTGTACAGTGAATATCTCATAAATATCTACTAAACAGTGGAAGTTTAAGAGATATTCACACAGCATGCAGCCAGTGACGTCAATTCATCGCAGCCCCAGTAACCGAGCCTGAAAGGAAGACCGGGTGAAGATAAAAGCTCTGGAGGGCTCCATGTCTAGGCAAGTATCATAATGTAAATAAATAAATAAATAAATAGTGCAGCGCAAATACATAAATCTAAAAATAAAAATTATAACACAATTGATCAAACTTAATACAAAGAGTCCATAAAGTGCAAAGTGATAAAGGTGCTCCAAGCACCTTTATCACTTTGCACTTTATGGACTCTTTGTATTAAGTTTGATCAATTGTGTTATAATTTTTATTTTTAGATTTATGTATTTGCGCTGCACTATTTATTTATTCACTTTGAGATATTTTTTGGATTATATCTGCAGTGCTGGCTTGCAATTTAGTTTTATTTATTTTCCAGCGCTGAATCACTTTATTACTAAGTATCATAATGTAACCTGCAATTCATTTTTCAGGTGATTTACTACCACTTTAGGCTGTGTAAGCTTGGTTGAGGACACCCCCAACCACCAGTCTGCTGGTTTAACAATGAAGCCGTAGCAGCAGCACTCCATGCTCAATTTTTCTTCTTTTAATATACCTAAAAACCATGCATAATCCTACTGTGAGGTGGCTTTGCACAGAAGAGAAGTTGCCCTTTCCTCTAACAGAACAGACCTAGGTCTCGGCAAATAGTAAACAAGTAACTTTGTACACACAACCAGGTGCAAAATATAGTCTGCTAATCATTAACGAAGAAGAAGAAGGAAAAAAATAAATCTAAATTATATATATATATATATATATATATATATATATTTTAGAGCTACATTTGAACGGTCAAAAAAGGAAGTGCGATGAGCAGTGTCAAGACTGAAAGCAGAACTCCGGGCAAAGTTTTTTCCCCCCCCATGTTCTTGTTGCTGATCTACCTTCATCAACTATGTTCTTCTGAGCTCTGTAGTTCCTCTGTAATAGCCTGCTGAATTCCTGTTTGCAAGAACGCTGGCTGCTATCCCTCCAGTAACCTCAGCCAGTGGTCTGACACGCCCTCCTGTAGTCCTCTAAAAGCGAGCAGGGAGTCATACTTCATCCTAGCTCGCTGTAGTGGGCGGAGGGGATATCGCAGCCCCTGGTCTGTGCCACCCATAGAGGCGGTTTCCTCCTCTCTGCCAGCACCACCCCCGTCTGCCATCTCTCTCAGTGCAGAGAGTTACAGATCCTCCAGATGACAGAGCGGGTCTCATTATGAAATACTCACCTTAGATTAAAGCCCCCTTAGCGTTCCCCGTACACAGCTCCGGACGGCGTCATCGCTCCCGGAGTTACTTCCGGGTATCGCGGGCTCCGGTGCTGCGATTGGCTGGAACCACAATCATGTCACTCCCGCACATGCGCCGCCGGTAACGGCACAATAGCGGAAGCAAGGGCACGAACGAGCCTATGCCTCAGTGCCCATGACCATACAGGGCATACCGCCTAAACTGTGCAGGTTTAGGAGATATCCGGGGCAGCTACAGGCAAGTCTTATTTATAAGCTTACCTGTAGTAAAAATTGGCTTGTAAGGGTTTACACCACGTTAATAGAAAACGCAAAGCATGCGAGATATGAACAAAGATACGTGGGGGGGAAGTCATGTGCAAAAGCAAAGCATGCTGCTTTCAGGAAGATTGATCCATACAGATTGTGCGGGTTGGTTTGTCAGGAGAGGAATCTCACACATATGGTTTTCAACTGTGCATTTAGCAGTTTGCCTGTTTTACTGCTAGACATTTGAAAGTGTTTTTTCGGCATGAAGACTACCAGATGTACTCTTCATCAAGCCCAGGTTCACGCTAATGCGGGTTTGAAATATTCAAATAGCCCCAAATTCTCCAAAAGTAGTACATGAACTACTTTTGGGAATTGGTGCGGCTCCGCAAAGTCGGCGTCGCACCCATTCGAATGGTGACATTAGCCGCCGATTTGGCATGGCAAATCGCATGCCAAATCGGCCCAATGTGAACGTGGGCCTAGACACCTGTGCAGAAAGACCTTGCAAAGAATCTCAGCCCCTGAATGGCAATAGATAGCTCTCAGAAAGAAGCTTTTACCTTCAATGTGTGGATACTGGGAGCTTGGGGAGGTCAGCGGCTCTTTTTTGGGTCTCATGGGGCACCAAGATCCATCCTCCTGAAACTGAATCTCGTCCACGTCTGAGCACTGGTTTAGAATCTCCATGAAAAGCCTGGGAAAGCGCAATACAAAATAAAGATCAGAAAGGTTCCATCTGGTGTATTAAAACAAAAAACACATACACACAATCCTACTCCTCTTTCACACATCAATGTATTCATATCTATCCTGTTATGCCTGGATTAACCACTGTACCTATGGGAAATTTCCCATCTGCAGCTGTTTACAGTAAAACAGAACGGTACAATAATGTGTGCTGCAAACATAAGACTGGGTATAATCTTATGTTTGCCTTGAGGCGATTTAGTTCGCATTTTTGGTACTATACAAGTTACTCACTCACAATGTATACTACATCTAGACATCTAGATAAAAAGGTTTATAAAGCATAAGCAGGCATTTCAAATATTGCTCACATTATATAACTTATGTGGATTTACATTACATGAGACTACACCTCTCTAGCACCTCTGCTGGTTGTAAAATGTAAAAAGCTTCTCTAAGAAAGAGGGCCAGTGCCAACACTTCCATCATGGCTATGAGATGTCCCTACTCACACCCACATATACGTACCCATCTAATATGAGACTTTCATAGCTGGCTTTCTTATCACACACAGGGCAAATCCAGGTGGGCTTCTTCTCATTCATCTGCAGGTAGAGGGCGGCATCGAAGCATTGCAGGTGTGTGCAGGTGACTGCTCGGCAAGGAAGCGTTAGTCTCATCTTCCCAAGCTGAAGGGTGGAACAAAAAACACAAAATACTCATTAAAAATAAATACTACTAAAAAGGACAAATGTTAAAGCTTCCCTGCTGGGCTGGAGGTTTTTTACTAGGAGTTATGAATGGTTGCTTTAGACCAAGGCAAATACCGTATTTATCGGCGTATAAAAACGCACAGGCGTATAACACGCACCCTAACTTTAAGAGGGAAGTTTCATGAAAAAAACTTTCCACAGCCCCCTGCGTATAACACGCAGGCACAGTTTACCCTCTATTTTCTGGGTAAAAAACTGAGTGTTATATGCCAATAAATACAGTATATGATTTTTGTACTCTTCACTACCTCCTACAGGAATATTGGACAATGGCAAAACACACACATGCGTGTGCACACATGCGTGTGCGCACACGCATACGCACACACGCTGCGGTTGAATGTCAATATAAAAAAAGCACCGGGTTAATAATTTATATTAGAAACTACCTAACCAAAAAAGAAGCCCTGGCCTGAACACCAACTTGCCCTACGTATACTCTAAAAAAAGAAGTGTTCAGACACTTTCCTCAGAGAGGTGATGGCTACATGGAAAACCACTTTGTGTTGGAGAGAAAAAGAATAGAGAGGAATCTTTCCAGTGGGTTTCACCAGTTTTCTGAAGCAGAGAGATTATAAACAGCGAAGGGAATGGCATATAGACAGAAGGAGCTGCGCATATACAGTACAGACCAAAAGTTTGGACACACCTTCTCATTCAAAGAGTTTTCTTTATTTTCATGACTATGAAAATTGTAGATTCACACTGAAGGCATCAAAACTATGAAGTAACACATGTGGAATTATACATAACAAAAGTGTGAAACAACTGAAAATATATTTCATATTCTAGGTTCTTCAAAGTAGCCACCTTTTGCAGCAGACACATCTCTAGAACTGCTAAGAGGAGACTGTGTGAATCAGGCCTTCATGGTAGAATATCTGCTAGGAAACCACTGCTAAAGAAAGGCAACAAGCAGAAGAGACTTGTTTGGGCTAAAGAACACAAGGAATGGACATTAGACCAGTGGAAATCTGTGCTTTGGTCTGATGAGTCCAAACTTGAGATTTTTGGTTCCAACCCCCGTGTCTTTGTGCGACGCAGAAAAGGTGAACGGATGGACTCTACATGCCTGGTTCCCACCGTGAAGCATGGAGGCGGAGGTGTGATGGTGTGGGGGTGCTTTGCTGGTGACACTGTTGGGGATTTATTCAAAATTAAAGGCATACTGAACCAGCATGGCTACCACAGCATCTTACAGCGGCATGCTATTCCATCCGGTTTGCGTTTAGTTGGACCATCATTTATTTTTCAACAGGACAATGACCCCAAACACACCTCCAGGCTGTGTAAGGGCTATTTGACCAAGAAGGAGAGTGATGGGGTGCTGCGCCAGGTGACTACCTCTTGAAGCTCATCAAGAGAAATGCCAAGAGTGTGGCAAGCAGTAATCGAAGCAAAAGGTGGCTACTTTGAAGAACCTAGAATATGAAATATATTTTCAGTTGTTTCACACTTTTTTGTTATGTATAATTCCACATGTGTTAATTGATAGTTTTGATGCCTTCAGTGTGCATCTACAATTTTCATAGTCATGAAAATAAAGAAAACTCTTTGAATGAGAAGGTGTGTCCAAACTTGTGTGTGTGTGTGTATATGTGTATGTGTAATTATATTATATTATAATATATATATATATATATATATATATATATATATATATATAGTCTTCATTAACGAGTGAGATACCAACAGAAACAGAATGGAAAGGGCAGACCTCTGACGCTTTCCAAAATTCAAACACTAGCCCAAAGCCAACTACAGGAAGGAGAAGAGAATTCCCATGGAGAAGTTGCTGGAGACTTGCACCAATTGACATCATTCTTCCAGGTCCTGGTGGAAGTAGACCTCCTAGATTTAAAGTGTAAGTTCACCTTTACAGAATATCTGGTCCCCTGTACCCCTCCCATCTCACCTGATCCTGCTTTACCAGATTGCCCTGATCCCCCGCTGTCAGACACCAAGAAGTAGCTTTACTGGTCCAGGCTTAAACTCACGCCTATTGCTTAGCCAATACGTTTTTTTGGGGGGGGGATTCTAATTGGTGGCATGGACAACACTGACCAATCAGAAGCCATCTAGCCTGTACTGTCAGAACTGAGAGGAGAGAAAGTATTTAAAAACCCCTGACCGGTGAAGCGGCTTGGTAGGTTTCAGACAGCAGAGGATCACAGCAATCTGGTATAGCAGGACTGGGGAGGGATGGGGAAGGGGGTCCAGTGTAAGGTCAGCTACAGATTTTCTATAAAAGGTGAACTTACTCTTTAAGCATAGTGGGGATTCTAGACTCGGAGGAAAACTGTCTTAGAATCTGGACTGTCCAAAGCCAAGCTGATAAAGCAAGCAACCATGAAGCAAACCGACAAACCAGCCTTGGAACAGAAGACCCTGATGACCTGGCATTCATTGTCTTTGAAGCATCTGGCAGAAGTCTTACCAAATTACCATACAACATTCACCTGGGCCAGTGCAGAGCATTCCAGCAGGAAGTTTCTGGGGAGGAGAGGCATAGGTCAGAGTGTACTCATCCCATGGAGCCACCAGAGGATCGCACCGCTTCTGCCAGGGGATCCCTGTACCTGGATATAAAAACGGTCTTGTTTGGATGTGGACTTCCTGGCCTCCAAGTTCTACAACAGCATCCCCCCACCTGGGCCAGGTCCTAGAATAGCTCTGGGTGTAGAAACTATATTCACAGGTCCAGGCGCTGCCAACTGAGGAAATCTGCCTGTTAATGGTCCACATCTGGAATGTACACGGCTGACAAAGGCTGGAATATGAAGTTCTGCATGGGACATCACCTGATAACCTGGTATCTGATATCACTAAAATCAGCCTATACAGAAACAGGGAGCGATTTTCCCTTAGAGAAAAGGCGGTTTCATTGTCTATGTTTGAGGGAAACTGGGTGAAGGGAACTGCCTTGAAGGAGGCCAACATCAGTTCCAAGACTCATGCAGAGGTGGAGAGTCTGAAAGCTTCTGGACTGAACAGTTCAAACCAGAGACTCTGAAGGTCCGGGCCTGAGAGGTGCCCAGAACCTGACCCAAGTGATGGGTCCATTCCAGCAACCAGGTTCTGACCTTAGGAGCTTTAAGCAACCCAAGACTAAAAACAATACTAGTAGAAGCAACAGGCTAAACCTCCAATTGCCGTAATGCACGCTGCATCAATAAGCCTAAATGGTCTCCTATAAATTTAAGAGCAATAGATGAAGACTGCAACTCCTCAGGGGTAAATTCATCAGTCAATGATTCAAGCAATTCCTAATTAGACAAGGTCTCTACAGCCGATGACGCAGAGGCCACCAATATTGAGGGGAAATCGGATACACAGTCTGTTAGAGACAGTGAGGAAAATGCATTTGTGGCCTCTGCAATCTGTCTGCAAGTAACTGGGTAATTCGGTACAAAGTCTTGCACGACTGCAGCCAAATAATGATGTTCTTGCCGAGGGGGGGGGGGGTGTTTCAGAACAAAATAGCACAGCAGGGGAGAGTGATGTACTAACATTGGATATCAAGTACAGCGGATCGACCCGAGCAGTCACTTTTTTCTGTTCAGCCCACTGGGTTGAGTAAGAAAAAAAAAAAAAAACCTTAGTAGTATGTACCAGGCCTTGGGGCCAGTGAAATGAAGAGGATACCAGCATTTCCAGGGTTTTATGAAGCAGGAAATTGAACTGAGGTATGAGAGGATGAAATACCTAGGTAGATACAGGAATAGTTTAAATACAATTTGTTTTGTTTGTTTTTTTTATTTAAAAATAGAGTGGACCTTTATATTATTGGACATCTTGACAGGGTTCCCAAAATAAAAATCTTTTTATTTGCCCCTGGGGGGACACAAGCATAAATTGGAGCAGAGAAAAAAATTTGCAAAAAAAATAAAAAACCCCACACATTTAAAAAACGTTACCTACAGCAGGGCTTGACAAATTTGCTTTGAATCTAGGAGCCAGCTAAAAAAGTTAGGCGCCAGGCTTGGTGACTTTACTAGGGTTGGTATCACCCCCCCCCCCCCCCTCCACCAACTATGGTCCCCCCTCCATTAACTACAGACCCCCCTCTCTCAGTATAGACCCCCCCCCACTAAGTCCAGACCCCTCTCACTAAGTACAGACCCCCCTCCCGCAGTATAGATCCCATCACTAAGTACAGACACCGTCATTGCAGACCCCCAGCTATCAGTGTAGACCCCCTCCATCAGTGCAGCCCCCCCATCATTGCAGACCCCACCTCCATCAGTGTACACCTTACTCAGTGCAGATCCCCCATCAATGTAGACCCCCCCCACAGTGCACCCGCCCTCAGTGCAGACCCCCCTCTCCATCAGTGCAGGACCCCCATCAGTGCACCCCCCTCATTGCAGCCCCCCATCATTGCAGATCCCCCCTCCATCAGTGTACACCCCCCTCAGTGCAGATCCCCCCCCATCAATGTAGACCCCCCCCTCTGCATCAGTGTAGGCCCCCATCAATGCACCCCCCCTCTTACCTCCCATAGCACCCCCCTATTTGGACTACATTAAAACATTTACAGTCCTCAGAACAGCGCGGGATGGAGCAGGAAGAGAGCGGCATAGCAGCGGCTGACACGGCGGGAGGAACGAGTGGCCAGCAGAGTGAAGTCCAGCTGGGGATCCTCGGAACCCGGATTCGGTGGATAGGCACAGCGGAGTGTGTCCCTCGGACCCCCTGCTCCTCTGTAAACAGAGAGGAGAGGGAGGCGGCTTCGGTCCGCTCCGCTGTTTTGGGGCGAGGACTGTGCGACGAGTAGTGTTAGCGAGCAGTGCCGCTGCCCACAGGTGTCACCCGGTGCGGCCCACACCCAACTCCCGGCAACGGCACTGACCCTCTTGTCCCGTGCTGTTCCCCTCTCAGACAGTCAGAGGAGCAGGGCGCTCTGGCGCTGGGAAACCACCGAATCCGGGTCCCGGATGTTCTTGAGTCACTTCCCGCAATACCTTGGCGCAGGGCGACAGCAGCAGTGTGGATGACAGACCGCCGAGGATCCCCAGCTGGACTTCACTCTGCTGGCCACTCGTTCCTCCCGCCGTTTCAGCCGCTGCTGTGCCGCTCTCTTCCTGCTCCATCCCCGCTTCCACTGATAATCATGTTCACGGCCAAGACCCCGCAACCCGCCCTGTAGCAGAGGCACCTGTCACTGATCAAAGCCCAGGCGCCAGGGTGAAATTTCTAGTCGCAATGGCGACCTGGCGCCTGGGATTTGTCGAGCCCTGACCTACAGTAACAAGGATTCCCCGTTTTCTCTCTCCTAGAGGCAAATTCTCAATTTCTGCTCCAATTTTTTGCTCCAGTTTTTGAAAATTAACATAAAATTTTAATTAAAATGTACAATCATTAAAAATATTAAACCACTTTATTTGATTTTTAGTAAAGTTGGGAAAAAAGTACTGACGTAATTATAAGCAGCCAATTAGTCACTAGAAAAATCACTGTTGGAGAACAACAGTTAAAATAAAAATATAATGTCCCTTTGAGAGCTATGGGGGGGGTGGAAGTGACGTTTTGGCATAGCTTCCGCCCTGCAATTATTTGGAGATGGGTGGGGGCCATCTTCCCCTCACTCGTCTCCATGTCAGGCTAGGAAGAGGATCTGATCGCCTCTGCTGTTCTGCGTTCCCACCGCAGAAAGGGCCCATTCACACCACACTGAGTCGCTCATAGTGTCGGCGGTAAAACTCCGCTATTTTTACCACATTTCGGCCGCTAGCAGTGCATTGCCAGCGGTATAGCTGCACTGTCTCATTTCAATGGGCAGCAGCGGTGAAGGAGCGGTAAACGCACCACTCCTTCACTGCTCCAAAAATGCGACTAGCAGGACCTTTACCGTTCTGCTAGCGCAATGCTCTAGTGTGAAAGCCCTACAGCGCCTGCAAAACGCTCCAGTGTGAAAGGGGTCTAAAAGTGATCTTGCGACGAATCCGCCACAAAGAACACTTTTATCTGAAAGAGGAACGCCCGCTGAAGAAGAGAATACCGGGGGTTATGGTAGCTAGCCGCTTCAAAGACAGGACGTATATAGTCGTACGATGTTAAGGAAGCTGTAAAAATAATACACCTTTTGGATTTTATTACATCACTTCAGTCTTTTTGGGTATGAATCAATCAGCATGGTACAAACAATATTTGCCCACTCTTGCAAAAACACTCAAAATCTGTCAGATTCTGAGGACAGCTCCTGTGCACAGCCCTCTTCAGATCACCCCAAAGATTTTCAGTTGGATTCAGGTTCGGCCTTCCAAAACGTTAATCTTCTTCTGGGGAAGCCATTCCTTTGTTGATTTGGATGTATGCTTTGGGTCGTTGTCATGCTGAAAGATGAAGTTCCTCTTAATATTCAGCTTTCTACCAGAAGCCTGAAGGTTTTGTGACAATATTGACTGGTATTTGGAACTGTTTGTAAATTCCCTCTACCTGGACTAAGGCCCCTGTTCCAGCTGAAGAAAAACAGCCCCAAAGCATAATTCTGCCACCACCATGCTTCACTATGGGTATGGCGTCCTTTGTGATGTGCAATGTTGTTTTTGACATTAGTTCAGCGATTTCACCTGCTGAGCTGTTGTGTTCTGACAGGGGGAAAGCCACCCCGCCGGAACAGTCCGATCAGCGCTCTCCACCATTGGCTGAGACAAGTGCTGATTGGGAGTCCATCAGCTGCTGGTTTTCCAGCATGCACTTCCGGCAGAAGCCCGCCAGCTTCGGTCAAACATACCGAATTACACACAGGCCGAATGTCAGGATGTTTTTTTTAACTGCCCGTTGTCTGACACAGTTGTGGAATTTTTCCTTTGCTTTAGATTTTTTAATAACTCGGGGAAAAAAAGAAAAAGAAAGCCGGAAAAAAAAAACAAAGAACACAAGGAATGAACGAGAACACACACACACACACTCCAAGACTGCCTGAATTTACAGACTGGTTAATTTATATTTTCACTTACAAAAGTATAGCCAATAAGCCAGATGCAATTTTTAGTCTTTGTTAAAACAGATGATAAATGCATTTCCTTTTTCAGTGCATTAGGAATACAAACCAAAAACTAGAGACTTAACTGAACAAAAAAAACAAACATTTTCTACACATCGATCATAAAAGAAAGAAGAAGAGATAGATGTAATAAATGTACTTACTACAAAGCCGTACTTACAGGGCACATCAATGAGACACGCAGGCTGGTGGTGGCAATCTCACTGTCTGGATCTGCAGTCAGCTTCTCCTTTACTGAAGAACACAAAAATCAAGAATTCCAAATCAGGATTGCAAAGCAAATGTGGTTGACAACATACTGTGCACACATCCTGCCACCTGATGGCTCAGAAGCACAACTTTGATTTAATGTGTGAGCACCAAACTAAGGGCCAGATTCACAAATGAGATACAACGGCATTTCTCCTGATACGCCGTCGTATCTCTGTTTCTATCTATGCGACTGATTCATAGAATCAGTTACGCATAGATATCCCTAAGATCCGACAGGTGTAATTGTTTTACACTGTCGGATCTTAGGAAGCAGTACTGCGGCCGCCGCTGGGGGGAGTTTGCGTCGTAAACCAGCGTCGGGTATGCAAATTAGGAGTTACGGCGGATCCACGGCGGTTTTTCGCGTCCGCTACGTCGCCGCTAGTCTAGTTTCCCGTCGCAATGTTACACTTTTTTTTTGGTGCCTTAACTTTAGTCAGCAAGTGTATTGCTGTCTAAAGTATGGCCGTCGTTCCCGCGTCGAAATTTAAAAATCAACGTCGTTTGCGTAAGCCGTCCGGGAATACGGAAGTGCACGTCGCCGTTCAAAAAAATTACGTCACGGCGTGCAAAGCATGGCGGGAGTTAGGAAGCGGAGCATGCGCAGTAGGTCCGGCGCGGGAGCGCGCCTAATTTAAATGGCACACGCCCATTTGAATTGGCCCGCCTTGCGCCGGAGGCCGCGGGCGTAGTTTTCATCGCAAGTGCTTGGTGAATCAGGCACTTGCGATGAAAAATTGCGGCGGTGTAACTTATCTAGGATAAGGTACGCCGCCGCGATTCTAAATGAATCTGGCCCTATGCAACTAATGCCCGCGTACACACGATCGGATTTTCCGTCGGAAAAACCTTGGACGTTTTTTCCCCGATGGAATTCCGCTCAAGCTTGGCTTGCATACACACAGTCACACAAGTTCTCTGAACTTTCAGCCATCAAGAATGCGGTGACGTACAACACTACGACGAGCTGCGAAAATGAAGTTTAATGCTTCAGAGCATGTGTTGGAATTTTGCGTGTCGGATTTGCCACAGACGATCAGTCTGGAAAAAGTGAGAATCCGCTCTCAATCTTTTGCTGGCGGAAATTCCGACAGCTAAAGTCCGATGGAGCATACACACAGTGGCAATTTCCGAAGAAAAGCTCACACCGGACTTTTGCTGGCGGAAATTCCGACCGTGTGTATGAGGCATTAGAAGAGAGTAACCTCTAGCAAGAAATAGGAAACCCTGCAATTGTTTTCAATCAGAAAGCCCTCACAAGTTACATACAATAAAAGTATAGATAAACCAAAGTTCATGTTAATGGAAATCACATATCAAAGCAAGATAAAAGCAGCATGCAATTCTTCACTATTCAACGCACTTCCCACAACTTTACTGGAGAATAAAGCCCTATCCATCACGTTATGAATCAAAGCTCGACTTTTATACAGAAATGTAAGGTTTGTATAAATGATGGCGCAACTGTGGCCAAGCGATTGTAATTCAAATATTTACATATTCCTAAAGTAAACCTGAACTTTAAAAAAGATTTTAAAATCGGGTAGCCGATAGAAAAGTTAATTGTGCTCAGGCAGATGTACCAAAAAAAAAAAAAAAGTATAATAAATATCTTGTCTTAAATATTGATTTTTCAGGGCCTATACCGATTTTTTCGGCTGCCTTTCAGGCCACTCCTTCCTTTCAGGCCACTAGTCGATATCAGGTGACAATATTCTGTAGATTTTAAACTTTTTATTTTTACTTTTTTTTAATCACTTTTATTTCTGTCAGAAGGAATTTAATCATCCCTTGTCACAATAATAGGCCAGGTACTCTTTATGGAGGGATATGATGTCTATAAGACCCCAAACCCCTCCACTGCACTTGAAAGTATTCAAAACATCAAGATCGACAATTTTGAATATTTTTTTTATTTTTTTAAGCTGGCGCCATAAGAACGTTCCCTCCCGATGCTTGTAATAACCGACAAGTGGCTGCTGAGCCGCATTTTTTGTTATTACAGGAAAGCTGACCGTCCGCTCTAAAGAATGGTAACGGGGTGATGCCTGCACAACCCCTTGAAGCAATAATCGGTAACAAATCGGTAAGTTTGTGACCGATACTTAAAAAAAAAGTGAACATCAGCCGCACCGATAATCAGTCGACCCTTATAAGTATACTGTGCATGCAATGCAGAATATACAGCCAGTAGAGTCCAACACTAGATACCTTACAGAAACCTCTAGAGCAGGGGTGTCAAACTCAATTTCATTGCAGGCTGCATCAACAGTATGGTTTCCCTCAAAAAGCCGGTTGTATCTGGGGTGCACTACCTAAAGTATTCAGGAGTGGGTTATTTACAGAGTGCCGAGTTCAGGGGTGTGCTGTGTACAGCGTGCAGGGCTTAGGGGTGCGCTATGCACAGTGTGCAACCCCAATGAGAAACACATAACATAACACTGACAAGGCACACCTGACATGTGGGCGTCATATATGCATGATATAAAAAGACCTCAAAAGGGCTAGCTGACAGTAATATTAGAAGCCCAGAGAACAGTGCATCCATTAAACCAAGACTGTTTTAAGGCGTTTGTTAAAAAGGAAAAAAATGTTAATTCTATAGTCCCCTCCTCTGATCTATAACTTTAAGCTCCCCAGTGGATGTCATTTATAAAAATATGTGGTATAATAGCTTATATCAGAGGGGGGAGGAAGACACAAACACAGGGGAGCAGGGCTGCAGATGATGGGGGCATGTACGCGGACCACAGTGTCCAGGCTCAGCAGCCCTGATTATCGTGGTCAGGGTACAGGGGAAGGGCAGAAACTGGCAGGATCAGCCAGGTATTTAAAGTGATGTGAAGGGTACTGTGCTGTATAACATGCTTTAAGCGAACAGGATCCAATTTTTTTAAGGTTAAACAAACTCTTTAATGGATACACTGTCACCTGGGCTTCTGATGTCACTGCTAGTTAGCCCTTTGAGGTATTATATTGTGCATATCCGACACCCACATGTCATGTTAGGAGCGCCTTGTCAGTGTTATGTTCTTATGTGTTTCTCACCACTATCCCAGTGGTCACTCAGAGGCAGCCCTTCTAAATGTCTATTGATATCTGGATGAATCCTGGTGAGGGACTTTTCATCAGGGTGGTGTTAGAGTCAGTCTAGACTCTAGCGCCTTACAAGGCTGTTGTGTTTAAGCGTGACAGTGGTGAGCGGAGAGCGAGAACTGGAGGTGGCAAAATGGAATCCCGCCACAAAGGCCTGGCACGCAGGATTCGGCCCACGGGCCTCGTGATTGACATATGTGCTCTAGAGGAAATGTAAGCAGTACGATCATCTACAGCAACTGTGTTTATTGTAGAACTCTGATAAAAAGCCATGTGGGCCAACGCCTGAATAATTTTAACATTGTGGGGAAACATGCAGTATCTGATGTACACCCCCGAAAGAACATCTACATGAACCAAAGAAAAAATGCACAATGGATGGAAAAAAACAAAAAAACATATATATATATATATATATATATATATATATATATATATATATATATATATATATATATATATATATATATATATATATATATACGAATAAGAACATCAGCTTTTTTTTTTTTTTAGCACAATGCATGGTATATGGCAAAGTGGTGTGGGGCTTTATGCTTTTCACTCACGTGTACAGTGTGTGGAGATGCCATTCACAATGCATGGTTTGGGTGCACTGCATATAAAGCAAAGGTGTTGCCATAACACACAAACATGAATGAGCCCTCAAGGCCCAACTGAACCCATGTTAGGCTTAATATACAGTCATATGAAGTTATTTTTTCACTGGAGAGCCGGGCTGCTACTTTGTGCGAGAGAGACGCTGCCTATGTGCTGGCAGCACAGGGAATTCTAACCCTTGCAGCACTTTATAGTGTAAAGAAAAAAAAAAAAAAAAAAGTTATATAAATATGGAGCTCAACTGGGCTAAAAAGTGGAATTCCAGCCTAGAACCAAGTAAAACTGCTCCCACCTATACTAACTGTGCTGTAGAACAGGGACCTTCGAACTACAGCCCTCCTGCTGTTGCGGAACCACACTTCCCATAAGGCATTGTAAAAACAATGACATTCACAGACATAACTAGGCATGATGGGAATCGACTAGGAGGGCCATAGTTGGGAGACCTCTGCTGTAGAAAAAAGATGTACCGTATATACTCGAGTATAAGCCGACCCGAATATAAGCCAAGGCACCTAATTTTACCACAAAAATAAATAAATGGGAAAACGTATTGACTCGAGTATAAGCCTAGGGTCTCTATCTGCATACCTCACTGTGCCCCATGCCTCACTGTGCCCATGACTAGACTGACGTTTAACATTGCAGTCCATGGAAGGGGTGCCCGGCTTTGGAAAAAATAGGATTTTTGTACTCACCATAAAGTCAATTTCTCTGAGTTCATCGACGGACACAGCAGCAATTGACCTTAGGGTATTATCCTCCCTTTTAAAAGATTGACTATGGCAGAAAAAAACAGCACGTTAAGTGTTAAACACTCCACACAGTACAGTACTCCCCAGGGGGCTGTTCCCCTGGGTACATCCCCCATACTCTGCTCTGCAGCCCCGGTTCGTAACAAGCAGTACAAAGGAGGAGTGGGTGCTGTGTCCGTCCATGAACTCAGAGAAATGTTTTTTACGGTGAGTACAAAAATCCTATTTTCTCTTCCGTTTATGGACGGACACAGCAGCAATTGACCTTAGGGATGTCCTCAAGCAGTGTCAAAAATAAAAAATCGAGGGGTGGGAAAACACAGCAAACCAACTTCACCCCAAACAAACCAGACCTCCTCAACCGACGAACTTCAACCTTAAACAACCGCCTGCAAAACCTTGCGGCCGAAAGAATTTCTCTCTAACACTCGAGTGTGAAATTGAGCATACGGAACCGCCTCGAAGGAGGCCACCATCAGACCCAGTAATTTGCATGCAAAAGCGAAGCGACGACCACTTCTGGGTCGCCAACTGCCTCACCACAGTGTGCAGCGTCTGTAATTTCTCTGTGGGAAGAAAAACCCTTGCCTCCGAGGAATCCAGGACCAACCCCAGGTATTCCAGGCGCTGAGACGGTACCAACACAGACTTCTGAGCATTTAGCAGCCAACCGAATTCCCGGAGGGTCTGGCAGGTGATAGAACCGACTCCATCTTGAACTTTTGCACTTTGACAAAACAGTTGAGGGCCTTGAAATCCAGGATTGGACGGACCCCTTCCTTCTTGGGGACGACAAACAGATTGGAGTAAAACCTCTGAAACCGTTCCAGTAAAGGAAAAGGCACGATCGCCCCCCTGACCAGCAGATCCTGAACAGCCCCAAACAGGGCCTCCCAACGACCCGGAGGAAGCAAGGAAAAAAAATCTGTTTGGCGGATAAGAGAGAAACTATCTTGTACCCCGAGGAAACTACTTCGCAAACCCACCGGTCGGAAAGAAGAGACCTCCTCCGAGCCGCGAAGCCGACCCCCCACCCGAGAGACGGGCGAGGGCAGACCTTCATGCAGAAGCAGGTTTTTCCGCAGGCTTGTGGAACCAGGTGCGCTTCTGCCCTTCAGCGGGCGCCTTAGCGCCCTGGGGGCGTTTACCTGCTGCACTGGGCAGACGAAAAAAACGATTGGGGGCGGTAAAGGAGGGCCCCTGCCTACGGCGAGGCTCCTTACCCTTACCAGGGTGAGGGAGCAGAGTGCTCTTACCTCCCGTGGCATCTTTGATGATGTCATCTAGAGAAGCCCCAAAAAGCCGTTCACCCTTTAAGGGCAAGTCCACCAAGGCCTTCTTAGAAGACTGGTCCACAGACCAACACTTCAGCCAGACAAGGCGGCGCAACACCACCGCGTAGGCGGAGGCCCTGGAGAGCAAGGGAAGCGTATCCAGGGCTGACTCACAGACAAATTTTAGGCCCTGCACCAACTGGTCGGCCAGCGCCACACAGTCCCGAGGGGCTTGATGCTCCTCCAACTCCTGAAGCAACAACTTTGCCCGTTCAGTAAGTGTCTGTGACACTAGAGCCCCGGCCAAGACCGGTCTCACCGCCGACCCCACCACCGTGAACATGGAGTGGGCCACAGCCTCAGCTCTCCTATCTGCGGGGTCCTTGAAAGCGGGAACCCCTTCCATAGGCCTTGGTAGCCTTGGTAGCCTTGTTCAGTGTGGACACTGGGGGGTCCACTGACGGAGGAGAGGTCAATTTTTTCAGGAAAGCCTCCTCAAAAGGAGGGTCCGCAAAGCATTTTGGAACAGAAAAAAAACTTTTGCAGGCCGATCCCATTCCTTGTACAAAAACCTTTCCAGATAAGGAACACAAGTAAACACTTTTGCAGTGCGGGCCGGCTTGCGGAACCCAAAAGGGACCGACATCTCTGATGTCTACGCCGAATCCTCAATTTTTTGAGTATCCCGCACCGCAGTGATAAGAGCTCCCTATCATGCGCTGACCCTAATGCAGAGTCATCCTCCCTGTCCATGTGGACTAGGCCTGCATCCTCTGACACCTCGGAACCAGGGCCGGGAGCAGTAGCTGCGCCCGATTCCGTGTCGGAGGCATCCCCAGAAGAAGGCGGGGGCGCTTTTTACCCCACCCCCCTCTGGCCACGCGCTGCTTCAATCCTGACAACAAACGCCTCTAGGACTTCCGTAATAGCAACCACAGAGGCCGCAGGTACAGGGGCACTAAGGGTTGTCTGGGGGAGAAGCATCCGGTTCGGACGCCATGCTGACCCACCCTAATGCCACCCTTGGACTGCAAGGCAAGACCCACAGGCTACAGCAGAGAACAGGGGACCCCCCAGAGGACTCACCACCCGACCAGGCCTGTATGCTTTTGCTGTCTGCCCCAGAGCGCTGCTCCGTACTGAGCCGTCCCTCAGGAAGTGTGCTGGAGCCGTTCGCGCCGTTATTTTAGGCACTAGAGGCAAAAACCGAATCCAAAATGGCCGCCAACATGCAAAAAGAGCATGCGGGCTACAAGAAAATGGCCGCCAAACTCTAATAAAGGCGCCCGGCACCGCCAAAATGGCGGCCGTGATTACACAGTAAAACACACCACATACAGTGAACACAGAGCAAACACCTGGGACCCCCGGGCAGGCCCCCCCTCCGCACACACGGCAGCAAAACAGCACCCCCTAAGCAGACACAGCCCCCAGCCACTGGATGGAGCCCCCCAGGCAGACGCCCCACCTCACGGCCGACCCCGCCACCCAGAATGTGGGGAAAGGAGGGAGAGGAAAGCAGGGCGGACCCCCGATCGACCTCCCCAGGAATGCACCAGCCGCCCCACCATGCCAAAGCAAGGGTACTGCTACGTACCCGTCCTGCGACCACCGGCTGGAGGCATCACGGACCAACGTCCGTGCAGTTATGGCATGGCTGTCGGCCCGGCACACTGTGACACGGACATAGAGCCCGGTCATATGTGTGCCCTGGAGCGTATAGCTCACCGGCCACCCCTGGAGCAACGGGGCATGTCGTGGACGGCCGAGTGCATTAGCTAAAGGCCGACACACGCTCGATGGCCGAACTTGGGGGGACTACAAGGATTTAGGATCCAGCCTGTCACCCAGTCGGCAGTATGATTGTAGATCTCAGGATCCAAAAATGCAGGAAAAACAAAAGAAAAGCAAGAAAATTGCAAAAAAAAAAGCCTCAGAGCACATGGGCCCAGAGGAGCCATGTCATTCTCCTTGCTAGGCTGAAAAAAACTGGGACTGCAGAGCAGAGTGTGGGGGATGTACCCGGGGGAACCGCCCCCTGGGAGGTACTGTGTGGAGTGTTTAACACTTAACATGCTGTTTTTTCTGCCTAGTCAATCTCCTAAAAGGGAGGATAATACCCCAAGGTCAATTGCTGCTGTGTCCGTCCATGAACGGAAGAGAAATCGGTGCTCCCCAGCCGCAAGTCCGCCAGAGAAAAAACTGCACACTTGTAGAGGAAGAGTGGGGACCTATGGCTGGCCGGTACCGGGACCCCAAGTCCGGGAGATCAGGCGCAAAAAGGTGACTCGAGAATAAGCCGAGGGGGGCATTTTCAGCACACAAAATGTGCTGAAAAACTCGGCTTATACTCGAGTATAAACGGTATGTACTTAAAGATTCTCAGGGTGCATAGGTCTGGTCATTTCATTGGCTCCCAGCAGTGGCTTCAGGGTAGAGGGACAGCAGACAATGGAGGACCCATAGTAAGCCTATGGGTGATGTCACTACCCAGACATTCCATCCATTGTCAGCGCTCTCTGCGTGTCCACACCCATGCGATCAGATTCCTGCCTGAATTCACAGTTCGCACTGCAATGTGATCTGGGGGTGTCATTGACTTTATGTTGACACCCAGAGTGCAGTTTGAACTGCCTGTGGGGGAGATGCGATGAGTGAACTGCCACTGGAATTGCTCCGATTCCTGCATAGCAATAGTGTGAACCCAGGTTTAAGCCTATTCCAGATTTTAGAACTTGCAATTACTTTACATTATGGAAAGACACAGTTAGTGTGTTATTTAAACCAGGACCCTATATTTGGGTTCCCACAGTACACAGAACATGTAATAGTTTTAGTAAATATAAACTGCCAAATACCATTTCTCATCAGCAGTAAATATGGGTCTTATATCAGTGTCTGGTTAAAGCTTGTAGGAGGGGTTTTTATTCTGCTCAACTGTCCTATGAGGCTGCAGGACCCCTGACCCTCTGTCTGGACAGTGCGGTTTGGCCCTGTGCTAATCACATGCACTCTTCTAAGAGAAAAAAAACCTCTAAGCCATACACACCAAACTGAGCATGTGCAGAGTGCCCACCAAGGCTCTGTACTATCAGGAGATGGTTTGGGGACTGTGGAAAAAGGGAAGGATCAGAGAAGACAGGATCACACAGCCTTTTTACACAATGCAGAGGATTAAGCCCTTAAAGTGGAGGTTCACCTGGAAATACAATTTTTTAACCTTAGATTCCTGCTCATTTTGTCAAGGGGAATCGGCTATTTTTTTTTAAATCAAAGCTGTACTTACCGTTTTAGAGATGCATATTCTCCGCCGCTTCCGGGTATGGATGCGACCGTCGGAAGACTGTCAATCAAAATAGGAACGCCCAGTCCAAAAGACCATACCCGGAAGCGGCGGAGAAGATCGCTCTCTAAAACGGTAAGTACAGCTTCGATTTTAAAACAACTAGCCGATTCCCCTAGACAAAATGAGCATCAATCTAAGGGTAAAACATGTTTTATGGGTGAACTCCCGCTTTAAGTTTAATGAAGCAGCAGTGAGACTGGATTTTCAAATAATGAATCATACACCTACTGAGTGCTCTGGAATGGTCCGGATTTCTGATGCCTTTCATCTTCAGTTTCTGTAACAGCACTGCAGAGGTCAGCTGTCTTACCAAATACACGGACATCGAGTAGTTCTGAAAAATACAGGACAGACTATAATGTGCTAAACTAAGAGGAAGTCCTTTACAAACAGATTTAGAAAAGGACAAGACAAAAATGTGAGATCTGCAATAAAAGATTCTTCTTGTTCTTTTAAAAGCTACACATGCTGTAATAGAGTGCAATAAACTCACCCACCTTTCCGATTTCAGAAGCCCAAGAGATGGAGACCTGGTTGGGCACAGCAGATGACAGTCGCACCAGAGATGTGATGTTTAGCGGGCGGCCAGGTCGTTTTTGTTCAACGCCATTTTTGGGTGGTGGAGCACTTCCCTGCAAGAGACCCAGAAGAAGAACATGAATTACAGCAAACCAAGTTTCAATGTACACCTGTCAAAAAAAAAAAAAAAAAAAACACACATCTCATACTTACCTCCTCTGTGCAGTTGGTTTTACACAGAGTAGCCCCCGATCCTCTTCTTCTGGGGTCCTTCAGTGGCGCGCCTGGCTTTTCTCAAATGTCCTGCTGCTGGGTCTATTGATGCAGACAGCAGGACTCCGCTCCGTGTCATTGGATTTGATTGACAGCAGCAGGAGCCAATGGCTGCGCTGCTATCAATCTATCCAATCAGGCCCCGAGACACTGGCTGGAGCTGGTGTGCTTGCTCCCGGCATGGGAAAGACCTGGTTCAGGCAAGTAAAACAGGGGCTGCTACACTAAAGGGGGGTTTTCAACCCCTTTAAGTACCAAAATTTGGTGCCATTCCACGAGTGTGCGCAATTTTAAACAGGTTTGGTATTTATTTACTCTGCGTAACATCTTTCACATTATACCAAAAAAAATTGGGCTAACTTTACTGTTTTTTTTTTTTTATTCATGAAACTTTTGTTTCCAAGTAAAGCGAGCTTACAGGGAAAAAAAACACTGTGCAAATACAGCGTTACATATAAAAGTTGCAACGTCCGCCAATTTATCCCCTAGGGTCTCTGCTAAAAAAAAAAAAAAAAAAAAAAAACATATAAAGTTCAGGGGATCTGAGTAATGGGAAGTGGTTAAACATGGGGGTAAAATGCCTAGATAGATAATGTGTCTGCAGTTTGTTAGCTATTGACCCAACTATTTTCATGCTGCATTCTTTTGTCAATACCGATTTGA
The DNA here is from genome assembly GCF_905171775.1 of Rana temporaria. Classification (NCBI taxonomy): domain Eukaryota; kingdom Metazoa; phylum Chordata; class Amphibia; order Anura; family Ranidae; genus Rana; species Rana temporaria. The sequence goes on along the minus strand of NC_053489.1, from coordinate 36,485,919 downwards.
GCACAGATTATCCTGAAGTTACCCTCTCCCCACATTGGGGCTATAGTATAAGTTACGTTAGGATGTTTAAGATGTGTGTTGTGCCCTGTTGCGGCATGTTGTCGCGACCGGGGTACTGCCCCTGTGTGGGCAACTGTTCGGCTCCTGCGTGGGCTAGTTTTGTATGTCAATATAAATCTCAATAAAAAAAGATTTTGCAAAAAAAAAACATGGGGGTAAATCTTCTTGGCGTTGGTTGGCAGAGGTAATTTTCTCTGAACACTTGGCTTTCATCCCACAACCAAAATGTGTGACAATAAGCTACAATTGGTTTCCAGTTTGTTGATGCAATATAAATGTGAAGAATAAAAGTGCTTTTTAAAAAAAGATCTAAAAAACTCACCGGCAAAGGAAATAGTTTCCCATTGACCTTAATGCAGAGACTGCTGGGAAAGTTGTCCTCCTGAGGACAGCTTGTCTCTGCCAAGCACAACCTGTTTGTGGCAGAGAAAAACAAGAATCAATACAATTTGTATGAAGGAAAAACCTACGTTAGATCTACCGGTAACGGTATTTCTACGAGCCTTCCAGGACGGCACACCAGAGAGATAAGGGCTCCTCCCACAGGAAACACAATCAATTGACAAGTTTGTTATAAGTTCCCACCCACCCCCTTGCTCCTCAGTATTTAATAAAGTAATCTTGAACTGGTTCACAAGGGGCACCCCATCGGTACTTACCATTTAGCATATAGCTTACCTTTCTTCACATAGGGTGGGTAGTAGGCCTGCCGTCCTGGAAGGCTCGTAGAAATACCGTTACCGGTAGATCTAACGTAGGTTTTCTCCTACGCCTTCCAGGACGGCACACCAGAGAGGATATAAAAGGACCTCAGGCCTACCTCAGGGTGGGACCACAGCTTGGAGGACCTTCCGACCGAAAGCCAGGTCTTGCTGTGACAACAATTCTACACGGTAGTGCTTCAGGAAGGTGTGATGACTTGACCAGGTAGCCGCACTACGGATCTGGTCCCAGGAGGCACCTGCTCTCTCCGCCCAAGATGTCGCCAGAGATCTGGTTGAATGAGCTTTGATATTAAGTGGAGCTGGTTCTCCTGCACACTGATAAGCCTCTGCAATAGCTTCTCTAATCCATTTTGAGACTGATGGCCTTGAGGCCTGCAATCCCTTCCTGACTCCACCATAAAGGATTAGGAGATGGTTAGATTTCCTGAAACTTCTGGTTCTCTCTAAATATATAAGAAGACATCTTCTTACGTCCAAACAGTGAAACTTAAATTCCTTCTCGTTCTTTGGTTCTGAACAAAAGGACGGCAATATCATTTCTTGCGTCCTGTTGAGTAAGGATGCTACTTTAGGTAGGTATAAGGGATCTGCCCTAAGAGTGACCCTGTCTGGTTGCACCCTAAGAAAAGGCTCTTTCATGGACAGAGCTTGCAGATCTCCCACCCTCCTGGCTGTAGTAATAGCGAACAAAAAAGCTAATTTTAACGTAAGGAACCTAAAGGAAACTTTCTCTAAAGGTTCAAAAGGGGGCATAGATAATGACTCTAATACCCTAGTAAGGTCCCATGGTGGACAGAAGCTTTTAAGGACGGGGGACATTCTTTCCCTAGCTAGTAAGAACCTCTTAACTAGGTCGTCCTTCGCTAATCTTTTATCCAGGTACACGGAGAGGGCAGCTACCTGTACTCGCAGGGTGCTAACCTTAAGCCCGGCGTCTGCTCCATCCTGGAGAAAATCCAGGATAACCGGAACCGACTGGGAAGACTCTAGTCTTTTTCTACTCCAGGTCTGGAAAGTTTTCCATATTTTCAAGTAGATCTTTCTGGTGACCGGCTTTCTACTTGTAAGGAGAGTATTAATCACCTTTTCTGAACAACCTTTTTGTTTCAAAATCTGGCGCTCACTAACCAGGCTGTTAGTTGAAAGAACTCTGGTCTCGGGTGAAACACTGGACCCTGTCTGAGAAGATCTGTCCTGGCTGGGAGTCTCAGAGGTTCTGCTACTGACATGAACCTCAGATTCGCAAACCATGTCCTCCTTGGCCACCATGGGGCAATAAGGAGGACCTGACCGGGGGACCTGCTGACTTTCTGGAGTACCCGCGGAATTAGCGCCAGGGGTGGGAAGGCGTAGGCCATTCTGAAGTGCCAGTTCTGGGACAGCGCGTCCAGGCCCTCGGAGTCCCGTTCTACGGAGGTTGAGAAGTACCTGTTCACTTTCCTGTTCTTCCGGTTTGCGAACAGGTCTATGTCTGGTTCGCCAAACTGAAGAACTAGGGCCTGAAAGACCTCGGGATTCAATTCCCATTCCCCCTGTCTTAATTGTTGGCGACTGAGGAAGTCCGCTTCTATGTTGTCTGTCCCCTTTATATGTATGGCTGAGATGGAGGTGACCTTTTTCTCTGCCCAACCCAGAATTTCCATGGTTAGTTCCAATAGGGGACCGGATCTGGTACCGCCTTGGCGATTCAGGTAGGCCACTACTGTAGCGTTGTCTGAGCTCACCTGGACCTCCCTGTCTGTGACATCTTGTTGGAAGGCCTTCAGGGCTTCTCCTACTGCTCCGAGTTCCCTGGCATTGGAAGATTGACGAGCTAGGAGGTAGCACCATCTTCCTTGGGCTTTTTTCCCCCCCATGTGGGCACCCCACCCCCATGTGCTGGCATCCGTAGTCAATTTTACCGGATCCCATTGTGCCCAAGGTCGTCCTTCCCTTAGGTTTTGGTGACTGGTCCACCACTCTAGGGATGACAGGACCTGAGGGGTGAGTAAAATCTCCTGATCCAGGGATTCCTTCTTCTTGTCCCAAGAGGACAGAAAGAAAAAATGGAGTATCCTTGCATGTAATTGGGACCAGACTACTGCTGGTATGGATGCCGACATTAAGCCTAGGGCTCTCATAACTGACCTCCTGGGAAGTCTGGGGAATCTCACCAGATTCTCTGCTGCTGACGCTAATTTTTTTATTTTTTCTTCTGGCAGGAAGAGCGTCTGAAGCCTGGAGTCTATAGTGTAGCCCAGAAATATTTTTACCTGTTCTGGTATGAGGGAGGACTTCTCTAAATTGATAATCCAGCCTAGGCTTTCTAAAAACTCCATCACCCTGTTGGTATCCCTCTGAACCTGTGATTCTGTCTGACCGGAGATCAGTAGATCGTCCAGGTATGGTATAAGGCATATGCCTTGAAGATGTAGGAAGGCTACGGCCTCTGCCAGTATCTTTGTAAAGATTCTGGGGCTGGAGGTTAGGCCGAAGGGCAGCGCCCTGAACTGCCAATGAAAGATTTCCTCCCCTACCGCTACCGCAAACCTCAAAAAGGCCTGATGGTCCACGTGAATTGGCACGTGCAAATAGGCGTCTTTCAGGTCTATGGTTGTCATGTAGGTTTCCTTCATGAGGTTCTTTCTTACTGAGTAAATACTCTCCATGGAAAACTTCTTCTGTTCTAAAAATCCGTTTAGTTTTCTCAGGTTTACTATCAGGCGGAATTTTCCTGATGGTTTCTGAACCAAAAACACGTGGGAATAGAACCCCCGGTATTGCTGTTCCACTGGCACTGGTATTATTACTAGTTGCTCTGCCAATTCCTGAATCCCTTCCAAGAGGGCCTTTCTCTTTAGGGTATCCTTGGGGAGCTGCGTGAGGGTGATCATAGGGGGGGGGGAAGGTGACAAATTCCAGGCGGAACCCATCCCTTATAAGCTTGTGTATGTAGGGACTGTCTGAAATACTTTCCCACTGTTGTACAAACTGGGACAGCCTCCCCCCTACTTTGACCTTGGCGTCACTTGGTCTGTTTAGCATCAGCCTTGGCAGGGGGAAAGAGCAAGTTATTCTTTTTGTTCCCTTTGCCATAAAACCAGCGCCTATTGGGTTCTCTTTTATACTTCTGCTTGTTTTGCCCCTGGGGGCCTCGAAAAGTCTTCTTAAAACCATCTTTCTTAGGTTTCACAGGGAATTTCTTTCCCTTTTCTGAAGACCTAGCTAGGACATCATCCAATCCTTGGCCAAACAGAAGTGAACCCTGGAAAGGGAGTCCACACAGTTTTCCCTTTGATGTGACATCCCCATCCCAGGCCTTAACCCAGATAGCTCGCCTGGACGAGTTGATCAAGGCCGCTGTCTTGGCTGAAGCTTTAGCAGTTTCCAAAGCGGCATCTGCCAAGTATGCGACAGCTTTTCCTATCAAAGATAGAGACCCCAAGATTTCCTCTGACTCTGTAAACTGGCCGAGGTGTTATGCCAGTTTCTCTACCCATAGGTCTGCATTCCTGGCTACACAGGTCGCAGCTAAGGCTGGGGCCATAGAAGCTGTGTTAGCCTCCCAGGCTTTCCTTAGGAGTGATTCGGCCCTACGATCCATTAGGTCTTTAATACTGCCAGCATCTTCAAATGAGAGGTCTGACTGTTTAGTGACCTGAGACAGGGCCGCATCCAGTTTAGGAAGTTTAAAGAAAACTTCCCCAACTGATTGGGTGAACGGGTACTTCCGTTTCCAGGTTTTCTGAGTGGTCAGTCTCCTTTCTGGATATTTCCATTCTTGTAGGATTATTTCTTTTAGAGATTGGTGGAGAGGGAAGACTCTATCCTGTGTTTCACTGAGCCCCCTATACACCTTATCCTGTGCAGAGGTCGTTTTAGGAACCTCTGGAATCTCTTCAGTGGCATAGATTGCCTGAAGGAGACTGTCCACATCCTCTGCTGAGAAGAGGAATCTTTTCAATTTTCCTTCCTCCTGAGACATGACTGAGTCTCTATCCTCCTCACCCTCTGAGCTATGTCTAGTGACCTGGCTCATGACCTCACTTTCCTCTTCCTCCTGATCATGAGAAAAGATCTGGGAGGGTAGGAAAGGGGTACTGGGTCCTGCAACAAGCCTTCCCTGAGAAATCAAAGTCTCTCTAGGGACCGGTTCCTCTGTGCTAGGGCCTGTGGCTGCTTGTGTAGCCGTCTCCCTGAAAGCTCTAACCGTGGCCAACATTTCAGACTGCATTGACAAGAGAAAATCTTTCATCATGGCAGCTGCCTCCTTCCCAGCCAACTGGTTAATACACTTGTGGCAGAAGGGTTTGGTGTAGGATTTTGGGAGCTTATCTTTACAGTTTCCACATTTTTTAGAGGAACTACCACTAGCAGATGCTGAGGATTGAGCAGAGGCCCCCTGGGTTTCGCCGGGAGATTCTGTTAGAGAGGGAACATAATAAAACAACCATGTTATTCCTTCCCACTTCTGAGCTGCAGGCTGTACTAGGGAGAAAAGAGAGAGAGAACGAGGAAGGCAGCCGTTACCAGCTGCATCCTGCGACTCAGGAACTCTCGCTCTCCTCTTTCCTCCCTTTCCAGGGGGGGCTGTACTCACCGACCCCCGATCTGGATTTGGTTGTCTTCCCTTCCTCTTCCATCATGAGGAGGTTGACTGGGTCCTTGGCTTGCCGGTACCTGTTGAAGGGTTTATCCGCCGCCGACCCCACCGCTCCACGCTGCCCTCCACGCCGAAGCGTCACTTCCGGGTTGCCGTGTAGGGAACGCCCACTCTCCGGTGACGCGCTTCCTGTACCTCCGAACGAGGTCTGGAGCGCAATGCTCCTCTGCAAACCCCCCCAGGAAGAAGAGATTAGCAGCGTGGCGGATTTTTGTGCAGAGGGACGATGATGGCTTTTTCACCACAGCTCAGAGCGTCCATGCCTGTCTTTGTGGCGACCTGTGAGCGACCGAAGCCAACAGGTCAGTTCAGCTCTCCCCGGCCTCCCTGAACCTGCCTCAACAGGGGTACCCTTCGACCTCACCGTCTCCAGGTAATATAAAACAACAAACGTGCCGCTGTGTTCGGGAGAAACACAATCAAAATACTGAGGAGCAAGGGGGTGGGTGGGAACTTATAACAAACTTGTCAATTGATTGTGTTTCCTGTGGGAGGAGCCCTTATCTCTCTGGTGTGCCGTCCTGGAAGGCGTAGGAGAAATAAACACACACATCCATATTTGAAATGAGACTATACCTCAGCTGGACCTGCACTGAATAGTCTCTCCTACCTCCAGGCATGTAATCCCTGTGGAAATGTAGAACAAAGAGCAGAGATTTGACATATGGACAAAGATTGATGTTTAAAATGACAAAAACTTGTACAAATGGTTATCAGTTATTCATTGGAGCCACTTTACAACACACTGTGGAAGCAGGCCGTTTACCCGTCTATAAACTGATCTCAACCATGAAAGAGCACAACAAGAGGAATTAAAGGCCTAGTGCAGCGATGGTGAACCTTGGCACCCCAGATGTTTTGGAACTACATTTCCCACAATGCTTAACTACACTGCAGAGTGCATGAGCATCATGGGAAATGTAGTTCCAAAACATCTGGGGTGCCAAGGTTCGCCATCACTGGCCTAGTGCATTACCTGATCAATTTATTAAAACCCCCCCAAAAAATTTCAAAAACACGCACAAGACCACAGACCAACAGCGTGGTCTAGAACAAACCCAAGTGACAAGGAGGTCACTATGCGAAGATTTGTCACCAAGACATAGGCATCACTCAGACATGCATGATGATGTGTTTCTAGGGACAGGGCCTCTTTCTCAGGAACAAGGATGTCACATCATGCTTTATATAGACTAAAAATTACACCGCCGCACACTATGCAAACTGACTGTAGGTTGTGCATTGTACTTTTAATTTTATTATAGATTTGACCTGTATTTTTTATTATGCCAAATTCAAATTGTTTGCCATATAATCAATCGGCATGTGGCAATAAACTTACAAAAAACTTGGATTAACTCTGGAATCTGTCTGACCAGAGCGGGCGGATGATAGGTCCGTGTCCGCTCCGTTAATGCAGAGCAGACACGAATGCAGCTCGCTCTACTCTATGGGCGGCCAGGTGTGAACAGTCCGGCTGTCCGTTTATACCCGGCTGCCCTCTAATCTGATGGAACGGATGTCATTCCGATTTCTTAGCGGACCAGATTGGAGGTAAACCATACAAGTATACCTCCAAGTCTCTTTACATCCACTGATCCAAAGAAGTGAAAGCGGGACTCCACCCGCAATTTTTTATTTATTTTTAAGTCAGCTGCTGACATTTAATAAAGGACACTTACCTGTCCTAGGTGCCCGCGATGATGGGCCCCCCTGACGCTAAGGCAAACAGGTAGTGAAGCCTTACATCTTCACGGCCCGTTTCCTACAGCGCATGTGCGACTCGCACCGCGCTTTGTGAATGGGCGGCTGGCCCCTTGGATACACACAGTTCCCAGAAGGCAGCGCGCCCCATTCACCAGAAGACACCGCAACGGAGGAAGAAGACGACCGCGGTGGCGGAAGAGGCAGAAGAGCTAGTTCGGCATAGCAACAGCCCTTCCTGTTGAATATACATTTTTTTTTTTAAATTTTGATTTTTCTATTTTTTGGGGGGGGGATTTTTGGGAAAAAATAAATAAAAATCAGGGTGGAACTTCACTTGAATGGAGGGTCCTGTCATGTGAAAAGGGACCTTATTCAGGCATTGTTTCCAGATTTGTGTGGTAATCCAATAATCTACATCTTATAGGGTTGCACTGATATGGATACCGATACCGGTGACAGTGCAGGTGCCAACAACAAGCATTTGCACAAGTACTCGTACTCACGCAAATGCTCAGATACCTTTGCGGTGCAATTTGAGCCCATACAAAATGAATGGGCTCAAAAAGGCAATGTAAAGAATCGCATGCAGCTTCCCCCATTGTTCCTGTATGAACTCAGGCTTGCCACAGTGATTTCAGCCTGGGTTCACACAGGAGCAGTGCAGGAAACAGCATGCGAATCGGACATAAATTGCACAGCATTCCTGCTCAAATTGCATGCGATTTGAGCGCATTAATTTTGCACAGGCTCAAATTGCACTGCAAAAGGTATCCGTACTCCGTATCGGCGAGTACTTTCCCAAAAATATCAGCACTTGTCAGAAAAAAAAAAAAAAAAGTGGGGGGGTTGCATTTACAACCACTATATATATATATATATATATATATATATATATATATATATATAATGTACAAATACCAAACATGGGTAAAGTGTACAAAATAAAACACAAATGCCAGCATGTGATTGGGTTTACCTGGAGATACAGATCTCTCGCACTTGCTGAGGTGTCAGGGCAAAGATGAAGAATTTCTCCTGAAATCGTTGCAGGCTGTTCTGGACTGAAAAAGCACAAACAAATATGAGCAATCTGCATTTGTCCAACTCTAAACATGCATTAAAAAGGGGTTGTAAACCCTCATGTTTTATGCATTCAAGGTTAAAAAAAAAAAAAAAAACTTTTGGCAGCGCCCCAACCTCCCCCCCTCCGTTTTATTTACCCGAGCCCCGAATTTCCCTCGGCGGAGACATGCTGTCCCTCTCTCCACGGGGTCCCGGCTGTTTATTGGATAGATTGACAGCAGCAGGAGCCAATGGCTGCGCTGCTATCAATCAAACCCAGTGATGCGGGCACCGGGGGGGGCGTGGCCGAGTCCGAGCACGATTAATCATAATTAGATTGCGATCTTTATTCACCCCCCGTGATCTTAAGGCTGGATGTCCCGCGATTTTCTTCTCTTACCGCTCGTCAGCAGCCTGCGCCGCTGAATGGATGCCTGGGCTTCTCTCACAGTTCTGTACAACTGTAGTGTGTATCCATGCGCCACCCAATGGTTGTCGGCGGTACTGCTTCTAATGTATAAAAAAAAACAGACCAGTGATAGGTCTATAATGTTAAAGACCATATAACTCCTATGAAAAAAGCAGAATCAAAGTTTGATTCTGCTTTTTTTCATAGGAGTTATATGGTCTTTTAACATTATAGACAGATCACTGGTCCGTTTTTTATACATTCATATTTTCAGATACATCACAGGTTTATTTATTTATTTATTGGGGGGTTCTGGCATTCAGTTTTTGAAAATCGTGATCTTTAGTCTAAGCAAAAGAATCACGATTCTCATTTTGCCCAGAATCGTGCAGCTCTACTTTGACAAGCGCTGTTTTAACTTCTTTATGCAAGTGTTCCTACCTACATTAAATACCTTTACCATACAGTATTACGCTACGTGCCCTTCTCTTAATTTTTTTCTACATTATCCGGGTTCCACCTCCCGGCATCTCCTGGGTTATTACCCATAATCAGAATACCCCCTTATGTTGGTTCGGTGTGTGAGACGTTTTGTTGGAACTGCAGCCGAGGATCCAGCTTCCACAGTGGTTTACACCATGCTCAGTTGAACCTTTGAACTTACGTTCTTTAGGGTTCACTGGTTCCGGTAAGCCTCTCATGTTGGTGGCGGCCATTTCTACTGCACTTTTTTCCACTCAAGATTTGGGGAATATCATCACTTTGATTTATATTGAACTTATTCACTATTTTTCAATACATCAGTGACCATTTTCACTATATCAGACTTGTTTTGGTCTTCATTTTCTCATAGATATTTGTTCATTGATTGTTTCAAATATTGTACATATTGTTTTGCACTGTGTTCACCACCACCAGGTGTACCTTCATATGTTTAGCGCTACACTTTTATGTTTTTTCACCATTTGTCTATTGGTTGTGTTAGCTGCTCACCATTAAGACAGCGTGGATTTTTTTGCATTTGTTACCACTCTGCAAAACAAACTGCACAGTGGAAGGAAAGTATGACTTTTTTTTTTTTTAAATAACAAACACGAGACTTTACAATCACTTTAAGTAATCAAGGTATCTACCATGGCACATCATGCCATGTACATCATTTTCTTCGATGTGAATAATTTTCATGAGTTCCTGGTAGACGTCTGCTCTGACTTTGGATAAAACACAATGGACCAAGACCAGCAGATGACATGGCTCCCCAAATCATCACTGACTGTGGAAAACTTTGCATTTCATTTGAATATTAAGGTCCCAGAGTCTGGAGGAAGAGTGGAAATGCATAGATTCTGAGTTGCATGAGGTCCAGTGTGAAGTTTCCACAGTCGGTGATGATTTGGGGAGCCATGTCATCTGCTGGTGTTGGTCCGCTGTGTTTTATTAAAGGGGTGGTAAAGGTTTGTTTTTTATTTTCTAAATAGGTTCCTTTAAGCTAGTGCATTGTTGGTTCACTTACCTGTTCCTTCGATTTCCCTTCTAAATGTTTTTTTTCTTAGTTCGAATTTCTCACTTCCTGTTTCTCCTCAGTAAGCTTTCCACCATCATCCGTGCGGTGGAAAGTCATTTAGGAAAGCTTACTGAGGAGAAACAGGAAGTGAGAAATTCAGACAAAGAAAACCAAGAAAAAAAACATTTAGAAGGGAAATCGAAGGAAAAGGAAAGTGAACCAACAATGCACTAGCTTAACCACTTAAGACCCGGACCAAAATGCAGCTAAAGGATCAGGCCCCTTTTTGCAAATCGGGAATGCGTTGCTTTAACAGACAATTGCGTGGTCGTGCGATGTGGCTCCCAAACAAAATTGGCGTCCTTTTTTTCCCCCACAAATAGAGCTTTCTTTTGGTGGTATTTGATCACCTCTGCGGTTTTTATTTTTTGCGCTATAAACAAAAATAGAGCGACAATTTTGAAAAAAATGCAATATTTTTTACTTTTTGCTGTAATAAATATCCCCCAAAAATATACAAAACAACATTTTTTTCCTCAGTTTAGGCCGATACGTATTCTTCGGTGCTTCGGACCGGGTCGTGGGAGCGCTCCCGCGGGCCACGGCTGGGCTTAAAGATCAACGTACATATACGTTGATGTGCCCAGCCGTGCCATTCTGCCGACGTATATGTGCAGGAAGCGGTCCTTAAAGTGGGGGTTCACCCGGGAAAACATTTTTAACATTAGATTGAGGCTAATTTTACTAAGCAGAATTGGTGTTTTTTTTTTAAAAATCAATGCAGTACTTACCGTTTTAGAGATAGATGTTCTCCGTGGCTTCCGGGTATGATCTTCGGGACTGAGCGTTCCTATTTGATTGACAGCCTTCCGACGGACGCATACAGCGCGTCACCAGTTGCCGAAAGAAGCCGAACGTCGGTGCGGCTCTATACGGCGCCTGCGCACTGACGTTCGGCTACTTTCGGAAAATCGTGAAGCGCTGTATGCGACGGTCGGAAGAGCTGTCAATCAAATAGGAACGCCCAGTCCCGCAGCCCATACCCGGAAGACGCGGAGAACATCTATCTCTAAAACGGTAAGTACTGCATTGATTTTTTTTTAAAAAACACCCGATTCTGCTTAGTAAAATTAGCCTCAATCTAATGTTAAAAATTGATTATTTGGGTGAACCTCCACTTTAAGTGGTTAAAGGAACATATTTAGAAAATAAAAAACGAACCTTTACAACCCCTTTAAGTCTAAAGTCAGCGCAGCCGTCTACCAGGAAATTGTAGAGCACTTCATGCTTCCCTCTGCTGATCAGCTTTATGGAGATGCTGATTTAATTTTTCCAGCAGGACTTGGCACCGCCCACACTGCCAAAAGTACCAATACCTGGTTTAATGATCATGGTATCACTGTGCTTGATTGGCCAACAAATGCACCTGACCTAAATCCCATAGAGAATCTGTGTGGTATTGTCAAGAGGAAGATGAGAGACAACAGACCCAACAATGCAGACAAGCTGAAGGCCGATATCAAAGCAACCTGGGCTTCCAATAAAACCTCAGCTGTGTCACAGGCTAATCGCTCCATGCCACTTTCATGCAGCAATTCATCTAAAAAGGAGCTCCGACCAAGCATTGAGTGCATACTATATTGTACATGGACATACTTTTCAGCAAGCCAACATGTATTAAAAAATCCTTTTTTTTTTTATTGGTCTTATGTAATAATAAATTTTTCTGAGATACTAAAATTTGGGATTTTACTAGCTGTAAGCCATAATCATCAAAATAAAAGAAAGAAATGCTTAAAATATATCACTGTGTGTGTGCAACGCATCTATATAAAATATACGAGTTTCACTTTTTGTATGGAATTACTGACAAAGTAACTTTTTGATGATATTCTAATTTTAGGAGATGCCCCTGTAAGGGCTCTTTCACACGTCCGTTCAGTTTTTCAGATCAGTTTTTTTTTCATCAGTTGATCCGTTTTTGCGTCCGTTTTTGCGTCCGTTTTTGCGTCCGTTTTTTTTTTTCTTTTTGGGGCTTTTTACATAGAAAAACGGATGTTAGCGGAACGGATGATAAACGGATCATCCGTTAACGTCCGTTTTTCGTCCGTTCCGTTTTTTAGACGGAAGAAAAATAGGGTTTTCTTCCGTCCAAAGAAACGGAACTGAACGCAGACGGATGCTAACGGACGTTAGCAGATGCTCATCCGCTAACGGACGCTAGCCCATAGGGAAGCATTGCGGTCCGTTAACGGACGTCCAAAAAACGGACGAACGGAACGGACGTGTGAAAGAGCCCTTAATGATCTGCATTATCTGCCCATGCGATGTGCTCACAAAGTAAATAAATATTGTGTATCATCTAAAGTTCACATCTGGCACATTCCCGTGTCATAAATTGCATCATCTATTCAAATATTTCCAAACAGAGAAGCGGATAAGAATGCATTCACACTCCGTAATTAGCTGCAAATTAGGCAGCCCCATTGAAAGTAATGGAAGACTTAACATGATATTAAAGGCTCATGGGTTGCACAGGGACCATGTGACAGGGTAGTCCCGACCTCTTCTCAGGTCCCCAGCCAGCACTCCTGGCCCCTCCCCCTTGCTGAGTGTCTCCATTGCAAGCCTGTTTGACATGGGGGCACCATTTGTGCTCACTCCAGAGCCACCTCTGTGTCCATAAGACACAGAGCATTACCCCCCCCCCCCTCCCACACTGTCTGACAGCAGAGGGAGACAATGGCTCCCACTGAGCTTGTTTCAGCCAACGAGGAGGGAGAGACCCCACCAGAGCCACTGCACTTGTGCACATCATCACTGGATCAAGATTGGGCTTGGGCAAGTACTTACAACCACTTTAAGGCCCTCAGTTAATCGCACCCACTCACATGTGATCACTCATGCAGTAATCAGCCCTGTACACAAGACTGTCTGCATCTATGGCTGATTACTTGTATTGCTGCTTGAGAGAGAAAATACATGCAAGTGTGTGCAATTAGCTGCGAGAAGGGGCAGCCTCCTGCTGCTTTCAATGAGTCTGCCCACCCGCAGCTAAATGCAGGAACCCTCGCTGGGGTTCGCTCAGTTAAAGGGGTTGTAAACCCTCATGTTTTTTCACCTTAAAGCGGTTGTAAAAGAAAAAAAAATGTTTCCTTTAAAAAAACAAAACATGTTATACTTACCTCCACTGTGCAATTCGTTTTGCACAGAGTGGCCCCGATCCTCGTCTTCTGGGGTCCCTCGGCGGCTGTCTCTGGTCCTCCTCGCAAGTACTGACCAACCATGCGAGCGCGCTCACGTGATACAGCGAGCGGCCATAGCCACTCACTGTATCACTCGGCCCCGCCCCTCGGCGCGCCGCGTCTCTGGATGTGATTGACAGCAGCGCCAGCCAATGGCTGCACAGCTCTCGATCCATCCGCTCTAGCCAATCAGCGACCAGGCTGAGCGGCGAAGAGGATCTCGAGACCGCGCGGGACTTTCGACGGGTCAGGTAAGTAAAACGGGGGCGGGGCCAGCAACATCGGATGTTTTTTCACCTAAATGCATAGATTGCATTAAGGTAAAAAAATGTTTTTCATTTATAACTCCTTTAATACATCCTATGCATTAAAGTGAAAAAACACCTTGCAGTCACCAGCCCCCCGTTTTACTTACCTGAGCCCCGAATTTCTGTGGGCACAATCCCGCGTCGCTTTCTCCATGGCTTCTTAGCTCTTCATTGGATAGATTGATAGCAGCGCAGTCATTGGCTCCCGTTTCTGTCAATCAAATCCAATGATGCGGCCACCGAGGGCCGAATCATACAATCAGCGTCTACGGACACCGAGTGTATGACACAGGGAGCGTGCCCGCAAGGTAACCCCCTCGGGAGAGCTCTTCCCAGAGGGGGTTAGCCACTCTGTGCAAAACAAACTGCACAGTGGAGGCAAGTATGTGTATTTTTTATTATAATAAATAACAAACTTGAACCTTTAATATCACTTTACCCACTTTGATGGGCACATATACCCCCATCCTGCCCAGGCGAAATTTCAGCTTTCGGTACGATCTGAATGACAATTGCGCGGTCGTGCGACGTGGCTCCCAAACAAAATTGACATACTTCCCCCCCCCAAAATAGAGCTTTCTTTTGGTGGTATTTGATCACTTCTGCGGTTTTTATTTTTTGCGCTATAAACAAAAAAAAAGCGACAATTAAAAAAAAAAAATAATAATAAAAGGTTTGCACAAAAGTCATAGCGCCTACAAAATGGGGGATAGAATGACATTTTTTTTTTACTAGTAATGGCGTCGATTTGTGATTTTTATTGGGACTGTGACATTATGGCGGACACATCGGACACTTTTGAGACCATTCACATTTATACAGCGATCAGTGCTATAAAACTGCACCGATTACTGTATAAATGTGACTGGCAGGGAAGAGATTAAAACTAGGGGCGAGGAAGGGGTTAAATTTGTTCCCTAGGAGCGATTCTTACTATGGGGGGGGAATGACTGGGGGAGGTGACCGATCTGTGTCCCTATGTACAAGGGACACAGCATCGGTCTCCTTCTCCCTGACAGGACGTGGATCTGTGCATTTACACACACACAGATCCACATCCTTGGCTGTGTAACGGCCGATGGCGGGTACCTGGAGGACATCGCGGCCGCCAGGCACACGCATCGGCACCCCAGTGGCCGGAGGAGCCGAGGACGTCAATAGACATCCTTGCGGCATTGTAGAGCCACCCTGTGGCCGTCAAACTGCAATGGCCCGGATACGAAGTGGTTAATTGCAGGAGTTCAAAAATAATTCCAAGCAAAACTTTTTTTTTTTTTTTTTTAGTTCATACAGAGTGGGAAATGTCGGTCTGTGCCAAGGTTAAAACACACAGAACTAGAATAAAACTTCCAAAATCAGATTTCTAAAATTCTATACACAGCTGTGTTCAACTAGCAAGCCAATCGGGGTTCTAATGCTTTGCACAGTGTGGTCAGTGAATAAGCTTAGGCTTCATTTCCACTGGCGTTTTTACAGACACTCTTGTTAGCCTTTTTTACAGCTTAAAAACGCCTGTCCATGTTTATTTTGTAAAAAAAAAAAAAAAAAAACGCTGCGGTAGCGTTTTTGAGCGTTTTTTAATGTCTGGCGTTTTTACAGCTCTATTGCGCCTATGCCATTTGCAGCTCAAAAACGCCTATGTGGGCATGATGCCATAGAATAACATGGACAGGCGTTTTTAAGCTGTAATGAAGCCTTATAGGACTGGATAGTAAAGAGATAATCTAGTAGTCAATGGGACACTGGTCTTTCATTGGCCAATCAAATGCTTTCAAAGAAGAGATGACTGAAAGAAGCAGAACCTCAGCAGCCTATAGGCACCAATCGATGAGGGACATCAGAATGATCTTTAGGCCGCATTCACACCTGAGCATAGCGTTTTCGGTCGTTTTTCCTGGCGTTTTGTCGCGCGTATTAACACGTATTTGTGCGTTTGCATACAGCGTTGTCCGACGTTTTTGAACTTTGTCGTTTTTATTTTAGCCAATAGGAAAAATGCTCATCGCTTTCATCATTTGTTGCTATGTTTGTAGATTTTTTTGGGTGAATATTCTATTTCACAGAACAGATTAAAGCAACAAAACGCCTGTAGGAACGCTCATTGTTGCGTTAGACGCTTGAATCAAGTGTTTCTATTAGTTTCTATGAGAATACAAATGTTCAAAAACGCCCAAATCAGCCCGATTCGCGCGACAAAAAGGGTCCAAAACTTGTTTGAGCTTCAGGCGTTTTGGAGTGGAGATGTAAACCATCTTCATAGAGAATAATGTATTTTTCTTTCCCCCTCTAGCATTTTATAGCTTCAGGCTTCAGGCTACAAAACGCTCAGGTGTGAATGCAGCCTTAGAGGATAATAAAATATGCACATAAAGGATTCTGCTGGGGTTTATTTTTTTTATTATTTATTTTTTTAGGCTTGACCTCAGCTTTAACACTAAATAGGCCCAGTAAAGCTTGTCACAGCAGTGTAAAAAATAAAAATAAAGGAGGAGGTCAACTGCACCTCTCAAGAGAAAAAAAAGAAAAGAAAAAAAGACCCCCAACCACCACAAACCCTGTAAGACAAAAAGGCATAAGGAGCTAGTATGCATAACATACCAGCTCATTATGAAATACTTACCTCTACTGAAGCTGGTGCAGCGGCCCCGCACACTGCTATGATCAGTGACATGTCTAGACATCTAAAGAGTTATTTCTGGGTTCGCGGGCTCAGGCGCTGTGATTGGCCGGAGTCACGATAATGCATGCGAGCGGGAGCAGCCGGTCACGGCACAGCTGCTGAAGAAACACGAGTGGCCCGAAGACGTCGGCACAAGCATATATGATAAATATCTCCTAAACCTGCATGGTTTAGGAGATATTTACAGGAAAAATCCCAATAAAAAAAAAACACACACACACACACGACATAAAAATCAATAATGTATTTTTCCATTAGGTATTTAAGATTTTATTTAGGAATATTATTTGTGTATTTTATATCATTATTACTAAATTTGAGTAGAAAAAAAAAACAAACATGAAAAAAAAGAAGAAAAAGAAAAAAAAGAAAAGAGCTTTACAAAAACTCAACAATCTGCAACAATACAATTTAAGCTAGATAAAAGCTCCAAAGCCTTTCTGAGCTTCATTACTGGGCACTTAAACCCCCTTCCTGCCCAGACTAATTTTCAGCTTTCAGCGCTGATGCATTTTGAATGACAATTGCGCGGTCATACAACACTGTACCCAAATTATATTTTTATAATTTTTTTCCCCCACAAATAGAGATTTCTTTCGGTGGGGTTTGATCACCTCACCTCTGTGGTTTTTATTTTTTGCCCTATAAACAAAAAAAAGACGTACAATTTTGAAAAAAAACAATATTTTTTACTTTGTTATAATAATTATCCCAATTTTTTTTTCAACTATTTTATTCCTCATTTTAGGCCGATACGTATTCTTCTACATATTTTTGGTAAAAAAAAACAAAAAAACGCAATAAGCGTTTATTGATTGGGTTGTGCAAAAGTTATAGTGCCTACAAAATAGGGGATACATTTATGATATATTTTTTACTAGTAATGGCGGCGATCTGCAATTTTTGACAAGCCTGCGATATTGCGGCGGACACATCGGACACTTTTGACACTAGTTTGGAACCATTCACATTTACACAGCGAACAGTGCTATAGTAATGCACTGATTACTGTAAAAAACTTGACTGGCAGGGAAGGGGTTAACACTAGGGGGCGAGGAAGGGGTTAAATGTATTCCCTGGGAGTGATTCTTACTGTTGGGGGAGGGGACTGACTGGGGGAGGTGACCGATGCTGTGTCCCGATGTACAGGGGACACAGCATCAGTCTCCTCTCTCCCTGACAGGACGTGGAGCTCCGTTTATACACAGAGCTCCACGTCCTTGTCTGTCACTGCCGATCGCGGGTACTCTGCGGACATCGCGGACGCCAGGCACGCGCATTGGCATCTCAGCGATGGGCACAGTTTTTCCCCACGCGCGGGGAATGAAAATAAAAGGACGTCCACCCGGCAGTTGAGAGCCGCGCTGTGGACGTCTTTCGTCTACAGCGTGGGTCTCAAGTGGTTAAGGACAAATCCTATTTCTGTCATTTGTTGTTTACAAGTTTAAATTTGTATTTTTAATGCTACAAAATTACTTAGAACCCCCAAACATATATATATATATATATATATATATATATATATATATATATATATACACACACACACACATTTTTTTTTTTTTAGCAGAGACCCAAGAGAATAAAATAGGGATCGTTGCAATACTTTATGTCACACTGTATTTGCACAGCGGTCTTACAAAATGCAATTTTTTTTTTACATAACCCTTACTAATGAGATTGTCAATGACTGGATTCCTTGCTAGCTACAGGCAAACCAGAAAAATCCCTCCACTTACCCAAGCTGGTGGGCTTGATGAGGATATCGAGAACATCATAGAAGGGAAGACTTTTGAGATGGACATCCGGGTGAACAGGTGGGATTGGAGGCGAGAGCTGCTGGATGTCAAATTGAGGTTTGGTGTCCTGCAGGAGTACCATTCCTAGTGGGGATTGTGGAGAGTGAGGCATTACAGAGGTTGAAGGTAGCGAGTGGATACCAGTGAGATCAGAGTCCACCGAAGAATTACTGTCCAGGTTGAAGACATTAGATCTCAGGCCCGGGACGCCGTCTAATGTCCGGGGGAACCTCCTCCGGTACAGCTCCTTGATTTTAATCTGAACAGCGGGACTGCAGCCATTCTTCAGCAAGTGAAGGGCCCTCATGAGAAGATCGTGCTTGCGACCGCTTTTGTTGCGTCCCGCAAAGCCCAACAACACCTGGAGTTCTGACACTCGGAAACTGGACACCATATTCTAAAAGAAAAAAAAGAAAACAAACTGTCAGAAGAGCTGAACAAAAAAGCTAAAGAATCCATTATTACAAGTTTTAAAAATAAGAGAATCGCATTGATGTTAAAGAGAAAGTAAACCCTCATTCAGTTGTCTTTTTTTTTAAAACCCTGCAAGAGAAAGTCATAATGAGCTAGTATGCATAGCATACTAGCTCATTACGATTGACTTACCTGAGATCGAAGCCCTCCAAAGTTCTCCTCCGTGCCCTCCACCGCCATGTCTCCTCCGATCTTCTTCCTGTTATCGCCGCTCCAGCGCTGCGATTGGCCGGAGCGGCGATGACGTCATAGACATTGGTGCCCGTTTTTGTGAAAATCTCCTTAACCACTTAAGCCACGGACCTTTAGGCAGCTAAATGCCCAGGCCAGGTTTTGCGATTCGGCACTGCGTCGCTTTAACAGACAATTGTGCGGTCCTGCGACGTGGCTCCCAAACAAAATTGGCGTCCTTTATCTGTGTGTATGACTGTGTGTCCCAAGCGTGTCATGATCCTACGGGGTAAAATGACCGCACCAGCCAAGCAGACTCTGGCTGGAAAAAGCGCCCAGAGGCGATTCAGTTCGCATGAGTTGCGCTATACAAGTCATTCATCTATGCCGCCTATCAGTGCCCATCTATGCCGCCTATCAGTGCCCATACGTTTTGCCTATCCCTGCCCATCTGTGATGCCTATCCCTGCCCTGTGGTTAAACAAAGATGACCCAGCGTGGTCCCCACCAATAGGTGTGTCTATAACCACTTCCATACCGGGCACTTATACACCTTCCCACCCAGACCAATTTTTAGCTTTCAGCGCTGTTGCACTTTGAATGACAATTGCGCGGTCATGCTACACTGTACCCAAACGAAATTTTTATCATTTTGTACCCACAAATAGAGCTTTATTTTGCTGGTATTTTCTGCAAAAAAAAAGAAAATTTAGAAAAAAAAAAAAAAATTTTTTTGTTTCCATTATAAAACATTGTAAATAAGTATGTTTTCTCCCTCACTGATGGGCACTGATGGTACTGCACTGACGGGCACTGATGGTACTGCACGGATGGGCACAGATAGGCGGCACGGATCGGCACAGATAGGTGGGACGAATGGGCACCGATAGGCAGGACGAATGGGCACTATCGTATGCGTTGTACTAATGGATACCAATCAGTGCCAAACAATGCCTGCCAATCAGTGATGCCCATTGTGGGCACTGATTGGCATCCATTGCGGCACTGATTGGCATCCATTTTTTGTCATTGTCATCCCTGGTGGTCTAGGGTGGCATACTTTTTTTTTGTTGCATCCCTGGTGGTCCAGTGGGCATCCTCGGGGGGGGGGGCTGTGCTGATAATCGATCAGCACAAACCCCCCCTGTCACAGTAGCAGCCGATCGGCTCTCCTCTACTCGCATCTGACAGACGCGAGGGAGGAAAAGCCGATTACTGGCTGTTCCTGTTTACATTGTGATCAGCCGTGATTGGACACGGCTGACCACGTGGTAAAGAGTCTCTGTGAGAGACTCTTTGCCTTGATCAGTGTTGCGGGGTGTCAGACTGACACCCTGCAACAACGATCGCCGCGATGCGCGCCCCCGGGGGCGCGCAGCGGCCCAAAATCCTGAGGACGTCATATGACGTCCACTCAGGATTCTACAACCACTTTGCCGACGTCAATTTGTCATTGGCGGGCGGCAAGTGGTTCAGGAAGTAGGATAACTGGGCCAGGGTGTCCAGGGGGAGACGCGCAAGGGAATGGGGCTTAAGTCTTCCTCTATTTGTATCCAGTCCTTGAGTTTGTAATGACAGTGCCAGTCAATGATTCTAGTGACATGGGCTGCGAAGTAGTAGTTTTTAAAGTCGGGGGTGCCCATACCTGCCCTATGTTTGGGTAGTGCCAGCAATTTGGCTTTAATTCTTGGGGGTTTGTGGACCATATATTTTTTTATTATTATTATTATTATTATTATTATTAATAAAAATGCCATAAATCTACCCCCTATTTTTTTTTTGACACTGTAACTTTAGTGCGAAACAATCAATATAAGCTTATTGTGATTTTTGTATACCAAAAATATGTAAAAGAAAATATATCAGCCTAAACTGATGAAGAATTTTTTTTTTTTTAGTGTGGATATTTTTTTTGTTTATAGCGCAATAAAAATAAAAGCCACAGAGGTGATCAAATACCACCCGAAGAAAGCTCTATTATTTATGGGGGGGGGGGGATGCAAGTTTCGTTTGGGTACGTCTTACGACCGCGCAATTGTCAAATAAAGTGACGCGGTCAGTGAAAGGGTAAAATCTTCCTGGACTTAAGCGGTTAATTACCACCTTTATTATCCTTAGAACTCGTGTAATGTGTTTGGGTGTAGAGGGATGAGGTGGCAAAACCCTACTCCCCATCGTGCCACAGATTACTACCCCCCCAGCACTGTGCCACAGATGCTCCCCTCCCCCCCAGTCAGTGTATGACATTTACCCCTCCCCCTGGCACTGTGACAGTGGATTGCCCCCCTCCCCCTCTGAACCAGACACCATGACATATCCCCCTCCCCCTCCGTACACAGCAGACTCCCCTCCCCCTCTGTCCCCGGTACTATCTCTGGGCCCGGGGATCGGTGAGAGGAATGACGTCATCACCACACACACACCGGGCCGCCTCCATCACTGCAGAAGAAGCGACGGCCGCCCTGCCCCCCTCCTCCGGTGCGGCCACCCCTCCCCCGCTCTCACCCTCAGCTCCTCGGGATCCGCCATCTTCTCCCGGTACCATTCCTGCGCTCGGCGGGGATCACGTGACCTTGGGGCTTAAAAAAGCTCCGCGTGGGGGATGGGTTGCGCCGGGCACGCGCATATGCGCGCTCCCGCTCGTCAAAGACCCGCCCCCAAAAAAATAAAACGGCCACGTGACCCCCTTCAATCAAATTCCCTGCCAGGCGGGACGGCTAAGCTTGTCATCCAATCAGCTCTCCCGAATAAGCTTAAAAAAAAAAAAAAAGGCGGGAAAATGTGCCTCAGGCAGGGCCGCTGGGACATGAGGCAAATATGAGCACTGAGCAGTGCTGAGTGTGAGAGAAAAGGTGGCTGGTCACCTCATATAGAATAATCAGACTGTAATCAAAGAACTACACCCCCTCTTACCTCAGAGGGGTTACATACATTTAAATAAAGACTACCTCACATAAACAAAATCATACTCTTCCATCTAACTATAGAACTTCATGCACAAAAAAAAACTGCTTTAGAAATGCTAGACAAAATACGCAAAAGTTTTAGTGTTTTTTTTTTTTGCTATCATTTAGCAGTGTTTTGTGCAGCGTGTAAGCCACATTTAGTAACTTCAGCGTTGGAGCGGGGCTGCCGGCGTCCTTAACAACCAATGAATAGCTGGTTGTTAAGGAGCGGCCCGGGAAGCCAGCTGCCACATCCTTAATAAAGTGGAGTTCCACCCATAAATATAACATTACATCAGTAGTTTTAAAATGTCATTAGTCCTTTACGAAATTTTTTTTTTTTTTTTAGATGCCTTCAAAGTGTTGTTGCTAGGCAGAATAGTTAATCTTCCCACTTCCTGCACCTAGGTGCTTAATGCTTCCTAACCTACACCGCACAGACTCCTGGGAATGTAGTGGGTGTAACTTTCCAGGAGTCTGTGCACTCCCCAGTCTCAAAGAATCATGTGACTTGGACAGCACAGGTGCTGAAACCTGATCTGACACTGCTTGTGCAGCACTGAGCATGTGCGAGATCTGCAAGGCTGAAATCCAGGAAGTCATACAGTCTGACTTCATGATGCCCACACTTAAGATGGCCCCAGTCAATTTCTATTTTATAAAGTGTCTAAATGCTGTAACAACCTAACAAAACGGACCTTAGTTTACAGACTAACTTTACTAGAATACATTAAGCTTGTGTATTACAGGGGTATTTATATTTAAAAAGTGAAATTGTGGCCGGAACTCCGCTTTAACAACAGATAAGTCATCACCTGTCAGCGAGATTCCCCCAATTTTTTTTTCCAGCAATAAAATAATGTGAAAAAATGGCATGGGTCCCCTTCAATCCATACCATGCTCGGATAAGGGCCTAGTATGGATTTTTTTTATTTTTGCACTTTTTTTTTACATTTTTTTTTTTTATCACTTTTATTCCTATTACAAGGAATGTAAATATCCCTTGTACAGTGATACCTCGGTTCACGAACGCTTCTGTTCACGAACAACTCGGTTCACGAACAGAAAAGTTCATAAAAATATGCTCCGGTTCACGAACTCCGCCTCGGTTCACGAACAGGAGCCGCGGCCATTTTAATGCTATTTTCAGGCTGTCACATGGTCGTGACTTCCTGTAGGAAGACCGTGGAGAGAAGAAGACACACAGAAAGAAGTACTGTGAGTACTCTGCAAACATTTCCAAAAAAAGTGCGCTTGTAAGACCGCTGCGCAAATACGGTGTGACAAAAAGTATTGCGATGACCGCCATTTTATTCTCTAGGGTGTTAGAAAAAAAAATATATAATGTTTGGGGGTTTTAAGTAATTTTCTAGCAGAAAAAAACTGTTTTAGTCTTGCAAACACCAAATCTGAAAAACACCTAAGGTCTTTAAGTGGTTAAAATGAAATTTGGGGACATATTTTTTCTTTACTAGTAATGGCAGCAATCAGCGACTCTCTGCCCGTCGCCGCCCGCCTCACAGCCTGTCAAGTCTTACTCTTCGGGCCCCGGCTACTACTGGATGGGGAGCGGAGGAAGATCACTCCGCCAGGGAAGGCAAGGAGATAGGCAGGTGACTGGCCAGGATTTGAGCCAAGGCAGAAGAACATGCGAGCGACGCTGAATGGGCATGCACCCGAAACTGAAGAAATATTCCCTCCACTCCGACCAGCACATGATCATCAGAAAGGGGCACAGATAATGGAAAAACTACAACCCCCCTATGCTAGTAGGCACGGTGGAGCGGGGGGGGGGGGTGTAATTCAATTTTTTTTATTTTAATTGCCCCTGCCCCCTATTAAATCCAATCTGGGGACAAAACCAGGGACAGACTTGGTCTGGGGACAGTGTCCTCAATCAGAGGACTGTCCCCTGAAACTGGGGATGTCTGGTCACCCTATCTTTATGGAGAGATGAGGGGTCAATAAGACCCCGCATCTCTCCTCCAGGCTGGAAAGCATGAGATCGGGAAAGAAATTCATGATCTCGTGCTTTCAGCCACGATTGTGGCTTTGTTTACTTCCGGGTACCGAAGGTCATAGAAATGACCGGTGACCATTTGGTCACCGGAAACCTCTATGCTCTTTATTTGGCGTCAGGCAATTCATTCTCCGGGCCTCCGATGGCACGGGAGAGCCCAGAGAAGCACCAGATGGCGGCGGAGGGGGGATGTCCCCGGATCGCTACCCTCCTTTCTTCTTTTTTTTGTAAAGGGCCCCCCGCTTCTCAATTCGCAGCAGCCCCCCCCCCGCTTCTCAATTTTAGTAGGCGGCAGCACCCCCCCCCCCCCCCCGGTTCTCTGCTCAAGGGGGCCCATGCCTGAAGCTGTGTAAGGGGCCCCATAATTCCTGATGGCTGCCCTGCTCTTGGCTAATACAAAAACGTTAAAAACCTTTAAAATGCTTGGAAAATGCTGTATAAAAACACGCAACAAAACACCCCAAAAACATGCATAAACGCAATGCTCTGGTGTGAATGCAGCCTTATGGAAAAAAATGGGGGAACTTTTTCGGCATCAGAAAAATAAACCTTCTCATAAATCATCCAAAAAAACATAATATTTATAAATGACGCTGCGCTTTTAAAAACATATAGCTGGATTCATAAAGACGGCCTTAACTTTGCGGCGGCGTAGTGTATCGTGTTTACACTACGCCGCCGTAAGTTAGCGAGGCAAGTACATGATTCACAAAGTACTTGCCTGCTAAGTTACGGCGGCGTAGCGTAAATCGGGCGGGCGTAAGCGCGCCTAATTCAAATTCGGCTGAGGGGGCGTGTTTTATGTTAATGGGGGGTGACCTGACGTGATTGACGTATTTTACGAACGGCGCATGCGCCGTCCGTGTACAAATACCAGTGTGCATTGCGGCAAAGTACGCCGCACGGTCGTATTGGTTTCAATGTGGACGTAAATTACGTCCAGCCCAATTCACGGACGACTTACGCAAACAACGTAAAATTTTCAAATTTCGACGCGGGAACGACGGCCATACTTAACATTACTATTCCAGCTATTTGATGGAATAACTTTAGGCCTGAAAGTGTGTTACGTAAATGGCTTATCTTTACTGCGTCAGGCAAGCGTACGTTAGTGAATCGGCGTATCTACTCATTTACATATTCTAGGCCGACCGCAATGGAAGCGCCACCTAGCGGTCAGCCTAAAAAGTACACTTTAGGATACGATGGGGTAAGACACTTACGCCGCTCGTATCTGAGCCTAATTTACAGAATACGCTTAAATTTGTGTCGGCGCAGCCTAATACGCCAGCCTAAGTCTTTCTGAATCCACCTAATATACAGTAAAACCTTGGTTCGAGAGTGTTTTGGAAGACAAGCAAAATGTTTTAATAAATTTTGCCTTGATATACAAGCGATGTCTTGATATAAGAGTAGCGTCATGTCACAACTGAGTATAAAAAAGAAGAGAGGAGCCTCCAAGTGTAGCAATATGTAATGTAATGAAGGTACAACATTTAGAAACTTATTGCTACACTTAGAGGCGCCTCTCTTCTCTTTTATACCCTGTAAAAAAAAATGCTTTGATATACAAGTGCTTTGGATTACAAGCATGTTTCTGGAACGAATTATGCTCGCAATCCAAGGTTTTGCTGCACTGTATGCCATATGTTGATTTTTATATTTCTAATTTTAGCTAAATGTAGGTTTTAGGAAACAGATTGCAAATCCTTCTTGATTTTAACCGCTTCAGCCCCGGACCATTTTGGTGGTCAAAGACCGGGCCACTTTTTGCGATCCGGCACTGTGTCGCTTTAATTGACAATTGCGTGGTCGTGCGACGTGGCTCCCAAACAAAATTGACGACCTTTTTTTCCCCACAAATAGAGCTTTCTTTTGGTGGTATTTGATCACCTCTGCGGTTTTTATTTTTTTGCGCTGTAAACAAAAAAAGAGCGACAATTTTGAAAAAAGCTATGGGCCAGATCCACGTAGCGCGGCGCTTTTTTACGTCCGGCGTAGTGTATCTCAGATACACTACGCCGCCGTAACTTACAGCGTATTTCCCGTATCCACAAAGAATTTGCGTCGTAAGTTACGGCGGCGTAGTGTAAATGTGTCGGCGTAAGGGCGCGCAATTCAAATCACTAAGTTGTGGGCGTGTTTTATGTTAATACGTCTTGACCTCACGTAAATTACATTTTTTTTAACGGTGCATGCGCCGTCCGTGGGGGTATCCCAGTGCGCATGCTCCAAATTAACCCGCAACAAGCCAATGCTTTCGACGTGAACGTAATTCTACGCAAAGCCTTATTCGTGAACGTTTTCCGCAAACAACGTAAACGACGGAAAAATCTACGCTGGCCCGACGGCCATACTTAACATTGCATACGCCTCATAGACCCAGGGGTAACGTTATGCCGAAAAAAGCCTTACGGAAACTACGTAAAAAATTGCACCGACTGGACGTACATGTGTGGATTGGCGTATCTAGCTAATTTGCATACTCAACGCGTAAATTGACGGAAGCGCCACCTAGCGGCCAGCGTAAATATGCACCTTAGATCCGTCGGCGTACTAAGACGTACGCCAGTTGGATCTAGCCCAGCTTCAGGCGTATCTTGTTTTGTGGATACAAAACAAAGATACGCCCGAGCAACCTAGAAGTTACGCGGCGTATCAATAGATACGCCAGCGTAACTGCTTCGTGGATCTGGCCCTACATTTTTTACATTTTGCTATAATAAATATGCCCAAAAATTATATATAGGAAAGATTTCTTTCTCAGTTTAGACCGATACATATTCTACATATTTTAGCTAAAAAAAAAATCACAATAAGCGTATATTGATTGGTTTGCGCAAAATAGGGGACTTTTTTATGGCATTTTTATTAATAATTTTATTTTTTACTACCGTAGTTATGGCAGGGATCAGCGATTCTTATCATGACTGTGACATTATGGCGGACACATGGGACACTTTTGACACCATTTTGGGACCATTGTCATTTTTACAGCAATCAGTGCTATAAAAATGCACTAATTACTGTAAAAATGACACTGGCAGTGAAGGGATTAACCACTAGGTGGCACTGTAGGGGGTTAAGTGTTCCCTAGGGAGTGATTCTTACTGTTAGGGGGCGTGGCTACACGTGACACGTCACTGATGACTGTTCCCGATCACGGGGAACGGTCGTCAGTGACAGTGGGCCTGATTTACTAAGCTATGTGCGCTGCGCTGGTTCATGCATTAATTAGTACTCCGGGTGGAGGCTTAATCAGGCGCATGAACCAGCGTAGCAGCCGGCGCATTGAAACTAATATGTAAAGCCGCGCCGAACTCCCTATAGAAGTCTATGGGAGAAATCAAAAGTGTTCATTTTAAAGGCTAATCTGCAAGTTTTGTCCTAAAAAGTGTTTGGGGACCTCAGTCCTGCCCCAGGGAACATGTATCAATGCTTTTTTTATTTTTTAAAACGGCCGTTTTTTCGGGAGCAGTGAAATTAATAATTCTTAAAGTGAAACAATAAAAGTGAAATATTCCTTTAAATTTCGTACCTAGGGGGGGTGTAATGTCAGCATGTGAAATAGCGCATTTTTCCCGCACTTAGAACTCCCCCTGCACAAAGTGACATTCTGAAGGAAAAAAGTCATTTAAAAATTCACACGCGGCTATAATGAATTGTCGGCTCTGACAATTCTAAAGGGATTCATTCATAAAACAAACAAAAAAATGTGTAGGGGTTCCCCCAAATTAAATTACCAGGCCCTTCAGGTCTGGAATGGATATTAAGGGGAACCCCGCCGTAAAAAACAAAAAAAAAAAAGACGTGCGGTTCCCGGCAAATATCCATTCCAGACCCTTCAGGTCTGGTGTGGATTTTAAGGGGAACTCCACCCCAAATTGAAAAAAAAAATGGCGTGGAGTCACCCTAAAAATCCACACCAGACCCTTATCCGAGCACGTTGACCTGGCCGGCCGCAGAAAAGAGGGGGGGACAGAGTGCGGCCCCCCCCCTCTCCTGAACCGCACCAGGCCACATGCCCTCAACATGGGGAGGATGTCCCCATGTTGATGGGGACAAGGGTCTCATCCCCACAACCCTTGCCCGGTGGTTGTGGGGGTATGCGGGCGGGAGGTTTATCAGAATCTGGAAGACCCCTTTAACAAAGGGGACCCCCAGATCCTGACCCCCCCCCTGTGTGAAATGGTAATGGGGTACATTGTACCTCTACCATTTCACCCCAAAAAAAATGTCAAAGTGATAAAAATGACAGTAGCCGGTTTTTGACAAATCTTTTAATAAAGTCTTCTTTTCTTCTTTCCTTCGGGGTTCTTCCGCTGCTTCTTCTCGTCCACATCTTGCCCGACATCTTCTTCTATCTTCTCCGTCCGTCCTTCCGCCTTCTGGTACCGCATCTTGCCCGTTGTCTTCTCCGTCCGCCTCCTCGTCCGCATCTTGGGTCTTCTGCGGTCTTCTTCTCGGTCCGCCACCTTCTCGTCCCCTGCGTTTGAATTGTAATTGGCCGCCGTTTTCCCGCTCCTGGGACCCGCCCCCCTCTGACGCCACAAGTAAACTCCTTAGAAGGTCATGTGCGTCAGAGGGGGGCGGGGTCGCAGAGCGTCACACAGCGGGGGAATTCAATTTCAATCGCGCCGCCCGGAGAAGAAGTTCCCGCCGTGTCACACTCATGTGACCCCGCCCCCCTCTGACGCACATGACCTTCTAAGGAGTTTACTTGTGGCGTCAGAGGGGGGCGGGTCCCAGGAGCGGGAAAACGGCGGCCAATTACAATTCAAACGCAGGGGACGAGAAGGCGGCGGACCGAGAAGAAGACCGCAGAAGACCCAAGATGCGGACGAGGAGGCGGACGGAGAAGACAACGGGCAAGATGCGGTACCAGAAGGCGGAAGGACGGACGGAGAAGATAGAAGAAGACGTCGGGCAAGATGTGGACGAGAAGAAGCAGCGGAAGAACCCCGAAGGAAAGAAGAAAAGAAGACTTTATTAAAAGATTTGTCAAAAACCGGCTACTGTCATTTTTATCACTTTGACATTTTTTTTGGGGTGAAATGGTAGAGGTACAATGTACCCCATTACCATTTCACACAGGGGGGGGGTCAGGATCTGGGGGTCCCCTTTGTTAAAGGGGTCTTCCAGATTCTGATAAACCTCCCGCCCGCATACCCCCACAACCACCGGGCAAGGGTTGTGGGGATGAGACCCTTGTCCCCATCAACATGGGGACATCCTCCCCATGTTGAGGGCATGTGGCCTGGTGCGGTTCAGGAGAGGGGGGGGGCCGCACTCTGTCCCCCCCTCTTTTCTGCGGCCGGCCAGGTCAACGTGCTCGGATAAGGGTCTGGTGTGGATTTTTAGGGGGACTCCACGCCATTTTTTTTTTCAATTTGGGGTGGAGTTCCCCTTAAAATCCACACCAGACCTGAAGGGTCTGGAATGGATATTTGCCGGGAACCGCACGTCTTTTTTTTTGGGGGTTTTTACGGCGGGGTTCCCCTTAATATCCATTCCAGACCTGAAGGGCCTGGTAATTTAATTTGGAGGGACCCCCTTTTTTTTTTTTTTTTTAATGAGCAATGACTCTATTCTTTATAGCCATGAGTACTTTAACCACTTGCCCACCGGGTTAATTCTGGCACTTCTCTCCTTCATGTGAAAATCACAATTTTTTGGCTAGAAAATTAATCAGAACCCCCAAACATTATATATTTTTTTTTAGCAGACATCCTAGGGAATAAAATGGCAGTCATTGCAATACTTTTTGTCACACCGTATTTGCGCAGCGGTCTTACAAGCGCACTTTTTTTGGATAAAAATCACTTTTTTGAATTAAAAAATAAGACAACAATACATTTTGCCCAATTTTTTTCTATATTGTGAAAGATAATGTTACGCCGAGTAAAATGATACCCAACATGTCACGCTTAAAAATTGCGCCCGCTCGTGGCATGGCGTCAAACTTTTACCCTTTAAAAAACTCGATAGGCGACGTTTAAAAAATTCTACAGGTTGCATTTTTTGAGTTGCAGAGTAGGTCTAGGGCTAGAATTATTGCTCTCACTCTAACGATCGCGGCGATACCTCACTTGTGTGGTTTGAATACTGTTTTCATATGCGGGCGCTACTCGCGTATGCGTTTGCTTCTGTGCGCGAGCTCGTCGCGACGGGGCGCTTTAAAATTTTTTTTTGGGGTTTTCTTATTTATTTTTATTTAGTTTTATAATGTTTTACACTGAAATAAAAAAATAAAAAAAAAATTATCAGTTTTCTTCCTATTACAAGGAATGTAAACATCCCTTGTAATAGGACTAGTGTGTGACAGGTCCTCTTTATGGAGAGAGGCGGGGTCAATAAGGCTGGAAAGCATGGTATTGAAAAAAAAAAAAAAAAGATCTCATGCTTTCAGCTGCAATCATGTTCGTTCACCACAGTGGTGTAGTGTATAGCACTTTGACCTAGCAGCAAAAGAGTCGTTGGTTCGAATCCCGCCCGTGACAGCATCTGCATGGAGTTTGCATGTTCTCCCTGTGCCTGCGTGGGTTTCCTCCCACAATATAAAAACACGCTGTAAATCGGTTCCGGTCTAAATAAGCCCTAATATGCAGTAGTATATTAAGGTTTGGTTCTGCCCTAGGCCTGACTACATATCTGCACCTCCTAATAGAAAAATGACCCACCCCTTCCTGTCAAGGTCACACCCTGTTTTTGTATAACCCCGCCCAGTAATTTTCAGGGGACCCACACACTAGTTCTGGGGGGGCACTGGATTCCCTTAACCACTTCCATACCAGGCACTTACGCACCTTCCCGCCCAAGCCAATTTTCAGCTTTCAACACTGTCGCACTTTGAATGGCAATTGCGCGGTCATACAACACTGTACCCAAACAAAATTGGCGTCCTTTTTTCCCCACAAATAGAGCTTTCTTTTGTTGTTATTTGATCACCTCTGCGGTTTTTTTTTGCGCAACAACTAAAAAAAGACTGCAAATTTTGAAACAAAAAAACCTTTTTCTTTTTTTAGGTTAATTTTTTTGTAAATAAGTTTTTCTCTTTCAATTACGGGCACTGATATGGCGGCACTGATGGGCCCCGATGAGATGGCACTGATGGACATCGATGAGGTAGTACTGACGGCACAGATGAGGTGGCATTGATTGGCGGCGCTGCTATGCGGCACTGATGGGCACTCATAGGCGGCACTGATGGGCACTCATGGGCGGCACAGATGGGCGGCACTTATGGGTGGCACTGATGGATACTTATGGGCGGCACTTATGGGTGGCACTGATGGATACTTATGGGTGGCACAGGTGGGCACTGATAGGTGGGCACTGTGCATGGATGGGCACTGTGGGGTGGCACTGATTTTCCCAGTCAGTGCCCATTTGTGGGCACTGATTGGCATCTTTTTTCTTATTTTTTAATGCTTTTTGTTTTTTTGTTCTATATTTTTTTTGTTTTTGCACACCCTGGTGGTCCAGGGTGGGCATCCCTGGTGGTCCAGTGTGGTGATCCGAGGGGGGGCTGCGCTGATAAACAATCAGCGCGAACGCCCCCTGTCAGGAGAGCCGCCGATCGGCTCTCCTATACTCGCGTCTGTAAGACGCGAGTGAGGAAGAGCCATCGATGGCTCTTCCTGTTTACATCGTGATCAGCCGTGATTGGACACGGCTGATCACGTGGTAAAGAGTCTCCGTCTCCGTGAGAGACTCTTTACCGAGATCGGAGATGCAGGGTGTCAGACTGACACCCCGCATCACCGATCGCCGCGCTGCGTGCCCCCACAGGCGCGTGCGGCATGAAATCCTGCAGGACGTCCTGTCAGGATTGTGTAACCACTTCCCGGACGTAAATCGGCCATAGGCTGGGCGGGAAGTGGTTAATTTGCATAGTTTTTCTCTCACTTCCTGTTTGGCTATGGGGCAGGAAGTGAAGGCAAATCTCCCCAATTGGACACAGATAATACAAAATAAACTGACAGGGCCTATAACCCTCCCTCACTCTATCCAAAATGAAAGAAAATAAAACTTGTTGATTATAGTTCTTGTCAGGGGCGGACTGACCATTGAGTCACTCGGGCACTGCCCGAGGGCCCCATGCCACTAGGGGGCCCCATCCGGGTTGCCAGGCTCAGTAAAACCAGGGACAGTATGTAAAAATCTGTGTTTTTTTTAGATCTGTCCCTGATATGTCCGAAAATGACATGCTTTTAATGTGAATATCCCAAGATTTTAGCTGCCCGCCTCTGCACTACCTCCTGGCGTGGTGGTCATCTGTAAGCCAGAGGGGCCCCATAATCTTCTATTGCCCAGGGGCCACATGAGTTGTCAGTCCGCCCCTGGTTCTAGTTTAAGCACAAATTTCATAGAGTTTTATTGAGAGCCCTAAGAAAATATAACCATGCCAATAGGCCAGGATACAGCGTTGCTAATATGTAGGAATGTGTGTGTTAGAGCACCCCACCCAATGTTAACTAAAAAATTATTAATTTGCAAATAAGTATTATCTGCTCATTTTTTTGGGGATGTCTGCACCCCTGATAGTGACAACATTTGTGAGGTGTCTTCACCCTTTCTAATTCATTCACTTCCTGTCACATAGCCAAACAGGAAGTGAGGGTAAAACCTTACTAATATATTTTCTTGTGGACACAGATCAATCTAAATAGTTTCCCATTATGTAAATTGCACTCTAGCATTTTGCTGTGTACACCCCAAATTATTAGGGATCTTGGACTTTGGGGTCCATTTACTAAAGGCAAATCCACTCCTACAAGTGCAAAGCAAGAAAGAAAACAAAACAACTTTGCTTCTACAGGATTGGATGTTAAAACCATCAGTGCTTCCTCTCTGATTTTCAGCAACTATGCTTGTACTGCAGAGTGGCTTTGCCTTTACTAAACCCCAAACTAAATAATCATTTGGGGCAGGGATCCTCAAACTACGGCCCTCCAGCTGTTGTAGAAATACACATCCCATGAGGCCTTGTAATGCACTGACATTCACAGACATGACTAGGCATGATGGGAATTGTAGTTCCTGAACAACTGGAGGGCCGTAGTTTGAAGACCCATGATTTGGGGTGTACACAGCAGTGCTGGAGTGCAATTTGCTTAATGGGGACACTAGTTAGATTGACCGGTGTCCCCAAGAAATGACACTGGTAGGGTTTTAACCTCACTTCCTGTTCAGCTGTGTGACAGGAAGTGAAGCCAATTTTAAGAAAAGGGACACAAAGCTCAACACAAAAATAAAAAAACACAAAGCAGGGGTTCTAACACTCACTTGGCTTCCCTCAAACACCCACAATTTGAATAGGATTGCCTTGCGCTAGATTTAAGCACAGTGCTGTAAATCAGCACGTCAAGCCTGTCCACCAATAGCAAACCCCCCCCCCCCCCACAGGCCATGTTTGCAGGTTTTCCTTCATCTTGCACATGTGCTTTAAAATACAGTCTGGACAGCAATTCTTGATAAGAGAAATCCACAAAACATGTCCTGTCGGGGGTACTTGAGGGCTGAGGACCACTGCAGAATAAATAAAATACTTACCAGTTTTTGTCTTTAAAGTCAGGGAGAATAAACATGGCAAACATTTCATGATTACACACCAGGAAAGAAGCTTAGACAAAAATCACACATAATTTGTTAGGCCCAAACCTAGTTCAGCTGCAGCTGTCAACATATGTAGCATGAAAAAGTAACAAAAGACAAACTTAACAATTTTAAAGTAATTTTTATTGGTCAACAAAACAAGGAAAGCAAAAAAAGACAAACAAAAATACATTTCAAAATTCTAATTAACCATAGCTTTACACATTTTTCATAAAATAAGGCCACATAGACAAATACATCAAAGTGAACATTATTTAAAAATAAACCAAAACCATTGGCAAAATAAAACAAAACCCATGCAACAAACCACATTTGTGTTTAGCAACAGCATTTCTGCCAGCCTGCCCCTTCTGAGGGCAGCTGAGGAATGATCGATCCAAGCTTTTTATAACAGTGCTAGTAATGAATCAATTGAAATCACATGAACAAATTGCAGTCTCTAGTTTGGGTGAGCTTGTAATTGGGCACACCTGCAATTAACCCAAACCACGCTCTATGAGCATCCAATGAGTGTTTTTCACCTTTTAAAAAGAAAGGATATTTTTTTTCTAAGTGTTTGAGCATGCTCAGTTCATCACACATGTAGGAACCAAGCTGCAATGGAATGAGAGCTTTTTTTTTTTGTTTCCCCTGATCTGATGCTTTCCAGCCTGAAGGGGAGGTGTTAAAGACAGAAGTAAACACGCACATTTAATAATCTATTTGTGTGAAAAAAAAGGTTGCCAATTTTGTTTGGGAGCCACGTCGCACGACTGCGCAATTGTCAGTTAAAGCGACGCCGCGCCGAATCACAAAAACTTGCCCGGTCATTGACCAGAAATATGGTCCGGGCTCAAGTGGTTAAAATTTAACAAAACACAAAAGTGAGCCCAATTTTTGGGGATAATGTGAAAGATGATGTTACACTGAGTAAATAGATACCTTACATGTCACGCTTTACTATTGGAAACACTCCTGCAATGGGGCCAAAATGAATTCCGTGAATATCCCCATAGGCGACCTTTTATATTTTTTTCCATGTTACCAGTTTATAGTTACAAAGAAAGTCTAGTGGTAAAAGTATTGCTCTCGCTCTAACGCACGCGTCAATACCTCACATGTGTGGTTTGAACGATGTTTATATATGTGGGCGGGACTTGCGTAAGTCCCGCCCACATATGTAAAAAATATTTTTACTTTTTGCTATAATAAATATCCCCAAAAATATATATTCAAAAAACTAAAAAACCCCTCAGTTTAGGCCGATACGTATTCTACATCTTTTTGGTTCCAAAAATTCGCAAATAGCGTTTAGTGTTTGGTTTTTGCAAAAGGTATAGCGTCTACAAATTTATTTTTAGTGTTGTTTTAACTAGTTATTGGGGCGATCAGCGATTTTTATCGGTACTGCGACATTATGGCGGACACATCGAACACTTTTTTGGAACCATTGGCATTTTTCTAGCGATCAGTGCTGTAAAAAATGCATTGCTTACTCAAAAAATGCCACTGGCAGGGAAGGGGTTAACACTAGGTGCGAGGGAGGGGTTAAATATGTTCCCTGGGTGTGTTCTAACTGTAGGGGGGGGGGGGATGGGATTGACATGTGTAAATGACAGATCGCTGTTCATGAAGGGGAACTCCAGACCCCCCCAAAAAAAATAAGGTGGGTTCCCTCCAGGTGCATACCAGGCTCTTAGGCTTGGTCTGGAACATAAGGGGTTAAACCGGGGCCCAAAAAAATAGCGTGGGCCCCCCCCCCAAGATCCAAACCAAGCCCTTATCCCAGGCACGCAGTCTGGTCAGACAGGAATGGGGGTGGGGACGAGCGAGCGCCCCCCTCCCTCCTGAGCCATACCAGACCACATGCCCTCAACATGGGGGAGTGTGTGCTGTGGGGGAGGGGGGCACTGCCCCCCCCACCCCAAAGCACTCTTGCCCCCATGTCGATAGGGACAAGAGCCTCTTCCCGACAACCCTGGCCGTTGGTTGTCGGGGTATGCGGGCGGAGAGCTTATCAGAATCTGAGAGACCCCTTTAATAAAGGGGTCCCCAGATTCCGGCCCCCCACCCTATGTGAATGAGTATGGGGTACATCGTACCTCTACCCATTCACATGGGGGAAATGTAAAGTAAAAAAAAAACACCACACAGAATAAAATATTTTATTAATCTGCTCCGGAGCCCCCCCTTTCTTCTTTAGCTCTCTTAGAAGGGGGGGTTTCTTCTCTCCCGATCTTCCGCCGGGACCCTGGGCTTCGGTGATTTCTGCCGGGGGAGGGCGCCATCCCTCGGTCCTCTCCGGAGCCTTCCGCCGGATGCCCCCACCCCATTTAAGCTCTTTTTCATTAGGGAGGGGCATCCGGACTTCGGGGTCTTCTGCCGGGGGATGGCGCCTATCCCCCGGTCTTTCCGGTGCCTTCCGCCAGGGTTCCGGTCTTCCTGGTCTTCTGCCGGGGGTGCGCCAACTCCCCGGTCTTTTCTCTTCTGTCTTCTCTGCTCCCTCTTCTGCCTGGCTCCCCCGCGGAGCCAGGGCTTTCTTCCGTCTTCTTTCTTCTCTCTTCCTTCTTCTGCCTGTCTCCTCCGGGAGCCCAGGGCTTGTCTCCGCTGTCTTCTTCCTTCTCTTCCATTCGATGTTGACACGACGAGGTTCCGCGCTGACATGCCGTGTCAGCGGCGGGCATGGACTTATATAGGGTAATGCCACCATGTGACCTCAACCCATGTGACATCACATTCCCTGGGCATGATGGGAATGTGATGTCACATGGGTTGAGGTCACATGGTGGCATTGCCCTATATAAGTCCATGCCCACTGCTCAGACGGCATTCCAGCGCCGGACCTCGTCGTGTCAACATCCAATGGAAGAGAAGGGAGAAGACAGCGGAGACAAGCCCTGGGCTCCGCGGAGGAGACAGGCAGAAGAAGGAAGGGAGAATAAAGAAGACGGAAGAAAGCCCTGGCTCCGCGGGGGAGCCAGGCAGAAGAGGGAGCAGAGAAGACAGAAGAGAAAAGACCGGGGAGTTGGCGCACCCCCGGCAGAAGACCAGGAAGACCGGAACCCTGGCGGAAGGCACCGGAAAGACCGGGGGATAGGCGCCATCCCCCGGCAGAAGACCCCGAAGTCCGGATGCCCCTCCCTAATGAAAAAGAGCTTAAATGGGGTGGGGGCATCCGGCGGAAGGCTCCGGAGAGGACCGAGGGATGGCGCCCTCCCCCGGCAGAAATCACCGAAGCCCAGGGTCCCGGCGGAAGATCGGGAGAGAAGAAACCCCCCCTTCTAAGAGAGCTAAAGAAGAAAGGGGGGGCTCCGGAGCAGATTAATAAAATATTTTATTCTGTGTGGTGTTTTTTTTTTTACTTTACATTTCCCCCATGTGAATGGGTAGAGGTACGATGTACCCCATACTCATTCACATAGGGTGGGGGGCCGGCATCTGGGGGCCCCCTTATTAAAGGGAGCTCACAGATTCCGATTAGCCCCGCCCGCATACCCCGACAACCAATGGCAAGGGTTGTCGGGAAGAGGCTCTTGTCCCTATCGACATGGGGGCAAGAGTGCTTTGGGGTGGGGGGGCAGTGCCCCCCTCCCCCACAGCACACACTCCCCCATGTTGAGGGCATGCGGTCTGGTACGGCTCAGGAGGGGGGGGGGCCGCTCGCTCGTCCCCTCCCCCATTCCTGTCCGGGCCAGACTGCATGCTTGGGATGAGGGCTTGGTTTGGATCTGGGGGGGACCCCCGCGCCGAATCGGCGCGGGTTTAACCCCTCACGTTCCGGACCAAGCCTAAGAGCCTAATGTAGCCCTGAAGGGGGACCCGCGCCGATTTCAAGTTTGAAATTTGGCGCCGAGTTCCCCTTCAGGGCTGAAAACAGCTCGGAGATTCCCGTGCGCCGCGTCACGCAGCGCATTCACGGGTACGCCGCTTGGTATTTACCAAGATTTTCACGGCGTACTGACAGGGCGCACGGGAATCCCTGACTTTTCTCTCTGCGCATGCCCAGTATGCAAATGAACCTCCCGAGGTTCAGGCGCACTGTGCAAGCGTACGGGGATCTGTTTTCAAAAAACACTTTCCCTTTCAATTCGGCCCGCCAAACACTTCAAAACACATGTCACTTCACTTCCCCTGCATCCCCCCACCTCCCCCCTTAATAAACTCCCGCCCGAACCCCCGCAATTTATAGTTTAATGTGCCGTGCGCCAGGTCTGTACTGGTGCACAATGCACCCTCTCCTGGGCGCACGGAGCACATTAGTAACTAGGGAAATACACTGCACTAGCAGCGTATTTCTTTAGTAAATGGCCAAACGGCTGCTACTCCTGCTTTTACTCCATGAGTCATGGAGTAAAGGCTTGGTAAATCAGGCCCAGTGTCACTAGGCAGAATAGGGGAATGCCTTGTTTACATAGGCATTCCCCGGTTCTGCCCTTGCCGACCGCAATCGCGGGCCTCCTGGGAACATCTAGTTCCCGGGACCCGCGGCCACACTCGCGAGGCACGCAACGCGCACGCGCCCGCTGGGCGGCAGATTTAAAGGGACATACCTGTATGCCAATCAGCCTACCGTGCCATTCTGCCGACGTACATAGTCGTGCGGCGGTCGGCAATTGGTTAAATGAAACATCTTTAATTTTGTCAAACCCGTCAACTTCTGTCAATACCTTCCAAGCCCGCAAGGTCTGGCCCCCATTGTCTGGAAAATCCTAAGATAAGCCTTCTTCTACATGAAGGTGCATTAGACTTTTCAAAGTGGGGGGACATTAGGTGGCCTGAGGACCAGGTTATCCCTAGTTTGGTGGCTCAGGAATCTGGCACTGGTAAAGCCTAGTACACACAGGCCAAATGTCAGGCAACATTGGCCGGTTCAATAAAAACCGAACAACATTTGGCCAGTGTGTATGATAGCCGGTCCGACAGAAGCCAGACGTTTGGCCAGCTTCTGTCAGACAAGCATGCTGGAAAATCAATGACTGAGAGCGCTCACAGGAGTGTTCTGGTTGAACACAAAAGAACAGCAGGGGAGATAGCTGCACTAACGTTGAGCCGTTAGTACAGCGGCTCAGACCGGAGCTGTCAAAAAATAGTGGTGTTTACCAGGCTTAGGTCTTCCTTGTCTTTTGGAAATTCCTCATAACACCTTGTCAGTGTAAGGGACTTTGGAAAGAATCTTGCCTCCTGGAGCATGGGTCGCTGCCCAGATTCAGTTGGACAAAGCCACAACGGCGCATACATCAACAATCGGGAAGGAACCAAAAGTCTTGCTGGAGCAAGAGAGATAGGCAGTGGCGGTGCATCCATAAGGGGCGCATGGGCGCCGCCCCCTCTCTCCTGGCACCGTTCTATCACCATAGATAGAATCATGCATTGCATGAATCTATCTATGGTCGCCGCTGGCACCCCCTATTCAGTTGTCCAGCCTCCTTTCGGGCACCGGGCACCTGAATTACAGCGGCTGGAAGCACCTGATTAGAGTCATAGGCAGTGCCGATCCTGACCTCCCTGGGGCCCTAAGCAAAATGACATGGCACATTAAAAATGAGAAGCAGGGGGTGCTGACGACAGTGACATGTCACATTAAAGAAAGTTGAGAAGCGGGGGGAGGGGGTGTTCTGCTGTCAGAAATTACATCTTACATTAAATTGAGAAGCTGACTTCTAACCTCTTCTCCCATGCAACCAGCGAGTTGAGAAGCGGGGTGAGGGGGCGAAAATTACTTCTCACCAGGCGGGGCCTCTAGTAATTTGGGGGGCCCTTCGCAGCTTTGCGGGGCCCTAATGACTTGCATAGTGAGCCCATAGGGTGGATCGGCCCTGGTCATAGGCGCCCAAAAAAGTGAACAACGGGCGCCACGCTGGGCGTTCGCTGTTCACTCAGCTGTGTGTTAACAAAGCAAAGAAATTCGCCACACCGGGGCAAATTAAAGGGGACGTACCTGTACGCCCATCTGCCCAGCCATGCCATTCTGTCATGCAGCGGTCCGTAAGTGGTTAAAGGGACTGTAGTGCGTTTCTGCAAAACTGAAAATGCAATAAAAAATGCATAGGTGTGAACCAGGCCTTACTCACTATCTATGGTACCGCACACTCACTATTCTGGGGAGCTTTGGCTACTATTTAGGCACTTATACTGCTTTACCTCTGCCGGGTTAGCCCCCCCCATATTAAAAAATTTGACTTTTTTTTTTGCAGTTTGTTAGATCTTTGTTAGATCAGGTTAGATCAATCATTGTTTGCGTTAGATCACACACAGAAGAAGCAATATTAACAGTTATTTGCTGGGGGGCTAACCCGTCATCAGCCCCCCCTTATCAATTTTTTGGGCCAAAAATCAGTCAGGCTAATAGATATTCGTTAGATCCGGTAAGATCAAGTGGTTTTAACATTAGATCTCACATAATTAGAGACTTATTAAGTGATTAATGAGGGGGGGCTGGCCCCCCCTTATCAATTTTTTGGGCCAAAAATCATTCGGGCTAATAGATATTCGTTAGATGCGGTAAGATCAAGTGGTTTTAACGTTAGATCTCACATAATTAGAGACTTATTAAGTGATTAATGAGGGGGGCTGGTCCCCCCTTATCAATTTTTTGGGCCAAAAATCATTCAGGCTAATAGATATTCGTTAGATCCGGTAAGATCAACTGGTTTTAACGTTAAATCTCACATAATTTCTCTGCTTTCCCTTCACTACGAGTTTCCAAATCAAACTATAGCAGCATCTAGTGGCCAATTTGGGGAACTACACTGCACAATCCATGAGCTCTACCCAAACTCCCCTCACCAAAAAAAATCATTGCTGATGAATAAATGACGTAATTTAAAACATACAAACCTAGAATATTCACCTGCAGTGAATTATTGTTGAATATCAGATTTCCTGTTTTATGCATGTGCCTCTAAAGCCTAGTACACACTCAGGGATGGACTGGCTATAGCAGGGGTCGGCAACCCGCGGCTCCGGAGCCGCATGCGGCTCTTTTAAACCTTTGCCGCGGCTCCGGGACACCTTTTGCGGCCAGCGGAGGACTTTACACAGCGATCCCGGAGTTAACAGTTCGGGCGCGCTGTGACAAATGTCCCGCCCTCCTCCTCCTAGCAGACTAGCTTGTGTGATAGAGCCAGTGTGCTGTCTGTCACACAAGCTGGTCTAGAGGAGGAGGGCGGGACATTTGTCAGCGCGCCAGTGTGGGGGAGCATCGTGACACAGCACAGTGTTAACAGTAAGGCTGTGAGGGGCTTACAATGAGGGGGCTGCCTTGCGATGGTGACGGGAGCTAATTATTTTTAATGATGATGATGGTGGGAGGGGGGGGGGGGGGGGCTGGCTTGCTATGGTGAGTGGGGCTGATGATTTTTTAATGATGAATCATCATTAAGAAATCATCAGCTCCCCTCACCATCGCAAGCCAGCCCCCCCCCCCCCACCATCATCATCATTAAAAAATCATCAGCTCCCCTCACCATCGCAAGCCAGCCCCCCCCCCCCATGGGGGGGGGGGGCTGACCTGCGATGGTGAGGGGAGCTGATGATTTTTTTATGATGATGATAATGGTGGGGGCTGGCATGATTTTTTAATGATGATGGTGGGGGCTGGCATGATTTTTTAATGATGATGATGGGGGCTGGCATGATTTTTTTTATGATGATGGTGGGGGCTGGCATGAGTTTTTAATGATGATGGTGGGGGCTGGCATGATTTTTTTATGATGATGGTGGGGGCTGGCATGATTTTTTTATGATGATGGTGGGGGCTGGCATGATTTTTTTATGATGGTGGGGGCTGGCATGATTTTTTTATGATGGTGGGGACTGGCATGATTTTTTAATGATGATGATGATGGTGGCGGCTGGCTTGCGATGGTGAGGGGAGCTGATGATTTTTTTATGATGATGATGGTGTCGGCTGGCTTGCGATGGTGAGGGGGCTGATGATTTTGTAATGATGATGGTGGGGGGGGGGCTGATGATGGTGAGGGGGGGGCTGATGGTGATGTAATTAATGATGGTGGGGCTGATGATTTTGTAATGATGATGGTGGGGGGCTGATGATGGTGAGGGGGGGATGATGATTTTGTAATGATGATGGTGAGGGGGGCTGATGATTTTGTAATGATGATGGTGAGGGGGGCTGATGATTTTGTAATGATGATGGTGAGGGGGGCTGATGATTTTGTAATGATGATGGTGAGGGGGGCTGATGATTTTGTAATGATGATGATGATTGCATTTGCTGGGCATGTGGAGGTGGAATCTTATCCGATATTGGGCATGTGGAGGTGGAATCTTATCCGATATTGGGCATGTGGAGGTGGAATCTTATCCGATATTGGGCATGTGGAGGTGGAATCTTATCCGATATTGGGCATGTGGAGGTGGAATCTTGACAATATCAGATAAGATTCCACCTCCACATGCCCAGCAAATGCAATACTGTAAAATATCAATTAGCAGTGTTATATTTGTTTTAAATGTCGCAATGGTTTTGCGGCTCCCAGTTTTTTTTTTCATTCGGAAACGGGTCCAAGTGGCTCTTTATGTCTTAAAGGTTGCAGACCCCTGGGCTATAGGGACTACAGGGAGTTTCCGGGTGGGCCGATGGCTCAGTGGGCCGTTTTTTAAAACAGAGATGCTGCTTGGAGGACTTTTTCTAACGCCCTGGCAGCACCCCAGCACTTTGACTGAAGCAGAAGCGTTTTTCAGTCTCTTTACATGCGCTATTTTTAGCCCAAAAGTGCCTAAAAAACGCCTCAGTGTAAAAAGGGGTCCTACACTCACCCCCTCTCTTTTACACTCACTCTCTTTTTCTTACACTCACCCCCTCTCACCCACCCCCTCTTACCCCCTTTCCCTCAACCCTCCCTCTCTCTCTCATTCCCCTCTCTCTCACCCTCTCATGATATACAATAACGGATGTAGGGGCGTTTTGGTGGGCGATTTTTCGGGGGGGGGGGCAGCATTTTATTGAATTAAAGTGGGCCGGTCTGGATGAAGTCCAGGGCCAAATTTTTGTTCCAGTCCAGCCCTGTACACACTATGAGATAATCGGATCAACGATCATCCGATTTTCCATGAAGTTACTGTAGTGCCTGGTTACTTCCCAGAACCGGTGCTATGTGAAATTTAGAGGGGGTCAGAGAGTTAGTTAACTCTGACCAGTTTGATTTGTTCAAATCTGGGTCTCTGTCTCAGCTTTGGCTGTGCTATGGGTCCATTCTGTTGTTTCTGGGGTGCTGATCTCACCCCAGGTCGGCAGGTGGCAGAAGTGGAGTCAAGGATTGGGTGCTCTTGCCCAGCAGCCTATCAGGAGGGTTTGTCCTTGCTGTGCATGCTGGGAGAGAGTATTTATGAGGCAGATGCCATCTTCCTGGGCTTCTCCTCGTGTGGCGCCCACCTTTAGGGTAGCTACTTCACGCCGCCCCGGCAAATGGCCTTCCGGGCTGGGGTTGCACGTGCAACGCAAGAGTCCTGGCTTCGGGACCACGAGCAATCGATCTGCCACTTGGGGACTTAGTAATCGACTGGGTCCCACCTAAGAGGGTTCTGGGCCATCTGTCCAGTTGGAGGAGGCCGTTCGGTGGAGAGTCTGTCTGAGGAGTACCAAGAGAGGCTGGTGTTCCAATAGGGGCCTGACTATCCATCGGGGACCAAGGGAACCGGACACTGAGAGGCTGAATGTTGGCCGCCTGTCAGTCGGTACCCTAATTCAAAACTACCTGAAGCCTGCCCCCCTCCCCTTTAACAAAGTCCACAGAGCACCCCTTTTTATACACTGGGAGGCAGGAGAGACTAGAGAGGGTGAGCTTACCAGGATGGAGGCTGAGGCGCAGGCAGACTGTCTGATGCTTTTTTGGGTTCAAACTTCCTGTCCAGTGCCCACACATGCCCGGGGAGTGTGGGTGGGGCAGACTCAGAGGGAGGAGGAACAGATGAGCTCTATCTCTCCTCGTGTCTTTGCAGAGAGAGAAGGGGAGATGTCAGCACTGGTGTGCGCTAAGGCTGAGCTATGTGTTAGTCGAAACATAGCTCAGCTCTGCAGCCATCTACCTCGGAGCTTACACAGGCACGATTGCACAGTGGGAGGTGAGCAGCGGCCGTGACCTGTGTTAACAGAGCTCCAGCAGGCATATTCCTGCTCTGCAAAAACAGCATTTGGTAGTGGCGGCCGGTGGCTGTGCATAGTGTCAGCAGCCCGGGGGGAGATTTCCACCCTGCCCCCCCTGCCAGCCCTCCCCTGGATGTACTGGAAATGGAGCGTGTACAAAGAAGGACAACAAAGCTAATAAAGGGTCTGAAGGATATTAGATATGAGGAAAGGTTGCGAGCACTGAACTTATTCTCTCTCTTTTTTTTGCTGTCACAATGTAGAGTATAAGATTTCTTATCATCTGTGCCCAGTCTTGCCACAGAGAGTTAATCCAGCTCTGAGCAATCCTCGTATGTGAAAATGAGTGAAGAGAGTATGACAGCAGGCAGTATGTGCAGGAGAGGAGTGAAGAGAGTATGACAGAGGAGAGGAGTGCAGAGAGTATGACAGCAGGCAGTATGTGCAGGAGAGGAGTGCAGAGAGTATGACAGCAGGCAGTATGTGCAGAAGAGGAGTGCAGAGAGTATGACAGCAGGCAGTATGTGCAGGAGAGGAGTGCAGAGAGTATGACAGCAGGCAGTATGTGCAGGAGAGGAGTGCAGAGAGTATGACAGCAGGCAGTATGTGCAGGAGAGGAGTGCAGAGAGTGTGACAGCAGGCAGTATGTGCAGGAGAGGAGTGTGGAGGGTATGACAGTGGGCAGTATATACAGGAGAGGAGTGCAGAGAGTATGACAGCAGGCAGTATGTGCAGGAGAGGAGTGCAGAGAGTATGACAGCAGGCAGTATGTGCAGGAGAGGAGTGCAGAGAGTATGACAGCAGGCAGTATGTGCAGGAGAGGAGTGTAGAGAGTATGACAGCAGGCAGTATGTGCAGGAGAGGAGTGTAGAAAGTATGAAAGCAGGCAGTATGTGCAAGAGAGGAGTGTAGAGAGTATGACAGCAGGCAGTATGTGCAGGAGAGGAGTGTAGAGAGTATGACAGCAGGCAGTATGTGCAGGAGAGGAGTGCAGAGAGTATGACAGCGGGCAGTATGTGCAGGAGAGGAGTGTAGAGAGTATGACAGCAGGCAGTATGTGCAGGAGAGGAGTGCAGAGAGTATGACAGCGGGCAGTATGTGCAGGAGAGGAGTGTAGAGAGTATGACAGTTGGCAGTATGTACAGGAGAGGAGTGTAGAAAGTATGAAAGCAGGCCGTATGTGCAAGAGAGGAGTGTAGAGAGTATGACAACAGGCAGTATGTGCAGGAGAGGAGTGCAGAGAGTATGACAGCAGGCAGTATGTGCAGGAGAGGAGTGTAGAGAGTATAACAGCAGGCAGAATGTGCAGGAGAAGAGTGTAGAGAGTATGACAGCAGGCAGAATGTGCAGAAGAGGAGTGTAGAGAGTATGACAGCAGGCAGTATGTGTAGGAGAGGAGTGCAGAGAGTATGACAGCAGGCAGTATGTGCAGAAGAGGAGTGCAGAGAGTATGACAGCAGGCAGTATGTGCAGGAGAGGAGTGTAGAAAGTATGAAAGCAGGCAGTATGTG
This sequence comes from Rana temporaria, assembly GCF_905171775.1. Lineage (NCBI taxonomy): Eukaryota > Metazoa > Chordata > Amphibia > Anura > Ranidae > Rana > Rana temporaria. The sequence goes on along the minus strand of NC_053489.1, from coordinate 36,440,952 downwards.
CAAGAGAGGAGTGTAGAGAGTATGACAGCAGGCAGTATGTGCAGGAGAGGAGTGCAGAGAGTATGACAGCAGGCAGTATGTGCAGGAGAGGAGTGCAGAGAGTATGACAGCAGGCAGTATGTGCAGGAGAGGAGTGCAGAGAGTATGACAGCAGGCAGTATGTGCAGGAGAGGAGTGTAGAGAGTATGACAGCAGGCAGTATGTGCAGGAGAGCAAGGTAGAGAGTATGACAGCAGGCAGTATGTGCAGGAGAGGAGTGTAGAGAGTATGACAGCAGGCAGTATGTGCAGGAGAGGAGTGCAGAGAGTATGACAGCAGGCAGTATGTGCAGGAGAGGAGTGTAGAGAGTATGAAAGCAGGCAGTATGTGCAGGAGAGGAGTGTAGAGAGTATAACAGCAGGCAGAATGTGCAGGAGAGGAGTGCAGAGAGTATGACAGCAGGCAGTATGTACAGGAGAGGAGTGTAGAGAGTATGACAGCAGGCAGTATGTGCAGGAGAGGAGTGTAGAGAGTATGAAAGCAGGCAGTATGTGCAGGAGAGGAGTGTAGAGAGTATAACAGCAGGCAGTATGTACAGGAGAGGAGTGCAGCGAGTGTGACAGCAGGCAGTATATACAGGAGAGGAGTGCAGAGAGTATGACAGCAGGCAGTATGTGCAGGAGAGGAGTGTAGAGAGTATGAAAGCAGGCAGTATGTGCAGGCGAGGAGTGTAGAGAGTATGACAGCAGGCAGTATGTGCAGGAGAGCAGTGTAGAGAGTATGACAGCAGGCAGTATGTGCAGGAGAGGAGTGCAGAGAGTATGACAGCAGGCAGTATGTGCAGGAGAGGAGTGTAGAGAGTATGACAGCAGGCAGTATGTGCAGGAGAGGAGTGTAGAGAGTATGACAGCAGGCAGTATGTGCAGGAGAGGAGTGCAGAGAGTATGACAGCAGGCAGTATGTGCAGGAGAGGAGTGTTGAGAGTATGACAGCAGGCAGTATGTGCAGGAGAGGAGTGAAGAAAGTATGTGCAGGAGATGAGTGTAGAGAGTATGACAGCAGGCAGTATGTGCAGGAGAGGAGTGTAGAGAGTATGACAGCAGGGAGTATGTGCAGGAGAGGAGTGTAGAGAGTGTGACAGCAGGCAGTATGTGCAGGAGAGGAGTGAAGAGAGTATGACAGAGGAGAGGAGTGTAGAGAGTTTGACAGCAGGCAGTATGTGCAGGAGAGGAGTGTAGACAGTATGACAGCAGGCAGTATGTGCAGGAGAGGAGTGTAGAGAGTATGACAGCAGGCAGTATGTGCAGGAGAGGAGTGAAGAGAGTATGTGCAGGAGAGGAGTGTAGAGAGTATGACAGCAGGCAGTATGTGCAGGAGAGGAGTGCAGAGAGTATGACAGCAGGCAGTATGTGCAGGAGAGGAGTGAAGAGAGTATGTGCAGGAGAGGAGTGTAGAGAGTATGACAGCAGGCAGTATGTGCAGGAGAGGAGTGTAGAGAGTAGTATGTGCAGAAGAGGAGAATGGAGGGTATCAATGTAGTAAGTATGTGCAGGCGTGGGGTGTGGAGGGGATTAAGGTGGGGGGTAAATATAGGGTGTGGGCGGGGCGATGTATGATAATGGGCACTATGTGCAGGGATAGATTGATGCCGGCCAGAATGTACCACCCTCCTAGACAGGCTGCTAGATAAGTTAGGCAAATATTTTTTTTTGGGGTTCCCTGGTAATCAGTGGAGCAGTTAGTGATTGCTTTGTTTTCAGGCAACCCACTGACAGCTGTCATCTGTTGTTGAGAACACGATTGATCTGCCAATATGATTCCGGCTATCCAGATGGTTCCTGTAAGGACTGAGCAGGCGCAGTCCTTGCCGACGGAAATCTCCGAACCTCGGCTGGCATCCAGGGCGACGTGGATTTTAAGGAAAGTGTCCGGTCGGCCTCACGTTCTCACTTCGCTCTGACGGCTCGCTCCGCTCGCTCGGCCTCCTGGCTCTTTTTTTAACATCCTCCAATCCACGGGGATGTTAAGGAATGAGCCTGGATGCCGGCCGAGGTTCGGAGATTTCCGTTGGCAAGGATTGCGCTTGCGCAGTCCTTACAGGAACCATCTGGATAGGGGAACCATAACGACAAGTCACCGGCTTTCTAGACTGTTTATTAGCAATCAGCTCAATGCGGTAGTTACTGCTAAATTTAAATTTAGGCTGCATTCACACCTCCGCGACAAGATACGCCGCGTACGCGGCGTATTTTGCCGCGAGTGTAACTTTTCCAACAAAGCCTTCCCATTGCTTTGTATGGCCGAACGCCAATGCTGCCTGAAAAAAAGGGTCCGGGACTTTTTTTCAGGCGGCAGGCGTACGGCGTCTATGAGATGTGAACCATCTCATAGACAGCAATGGGAATTCTCCCCTCCAGCGGCACGAGCGTCCGGCGTCGGGCGTTTTGTCGCGGAGGTGTGAATGGGGCCTTAATTCCGCTTTAAGGGAAGGTGACCCCCTGACATGTCACATTTTGGCAAGTATTTTTTTTTGGGGGGGGGGGGGGGAGCTGAAAGGTTCCAGCTCCCACTTCTACCAGGGGCACCGCGGTGCCTGAAGGAAGTTCACCTCCCCCCCCCCTCCCTCTTGGCAATCATCTGGGACACGTCACAGGTCCCAGATGATTGGCCACTAGCGGGTGTTAAAAGCGGGGTCAATTCACTAAGAGCGCTTTTACTCTGCCAGCACCCGAAAAACGCTGGTAAAGCGCCTGCTAAAAGTAGCTGCGCTTTACCAGGGTTTTTCGGGCACTAGCCGATAGCGGAGGTTCAAAGTGCACCGTGACAAATGCTGGTAAAGCGCTGCTAGTTTTAGCGTTGCTTAATCAGCGTTTTTTTGGGCGCTGGCAGTGTGAAAGGTGAATTGACCCCAGAATCTGGACCAGCTGTGCATAGGCAACCGATCAGCTACTTTCTTCAGCTTGTTCAGTTAAACTTTTAAATAAAACATAGCAGCTGACTGGTTGCCATGCACATCTGCTTCAGTTTTGATAAATTCCCCTCTATGCACAGTGCGCTGCTTGGCAGGTGTTTTGTCAGATTAGGCGACCTGACAGAATTTGTCACTGAAGTGACGTTCTGTCACCGCCATCTTGCTACACCCCGCACCCGCCATGGTTGACTGGTTGGCAAGCCAATGGTTGGCAAGATGGCCGCCGCTTTCAAAATCTCGTCTCTCGCGAGAGTTGGCGCCGTGATACCGTTCCCAGAGTGCTGTGCGAGCCCTCTTCCTGCGCGGCCTGAGGTGAGTGAGACATGGCGGATGCGGTCTTCTCCCAATCTCGGCGTCTAATCCGTCCGATATCTCCGCCATCGCTGGCCGCCGTGTGCCGGGACTGTGCGGGGGGGTGGAGGAGCGGGGTGAGGATGACAGGAAGGATGATATGGGTGAGGGGGGAGAAGTCTGAGAGTCCCCCGAGGATTAGGCCTGTAGACCGGAGCTCATTGTAATGGAGTGTGGGGGTCTCCTGTGTACAGGCCTGTCACCATAGTGAGAGCCTCATAGGGGGGCATGTTTTTTTCTGCTCTGTGTGTATGTAAGGGTGTCACTCAGCACTAGAGTGCCCCTCGTGTGTGTCAAAGAAAGGTGGGTGACATCGGCCCCCTTATGTGTGTTCAAGGAAGGGGAATGACAGGGCCCCCTGTTCTTTTAACGGCCCCCCTATGTGTTTTCAAGGTGGGTGTCTTCAAGGAAGGGGGGATGGCATGGGCCAAGGAAGGTGGCAGCCCCCACCCCTGTGTATCCAAGGAAGGTGGCAGGGGCCCCCCTGTGTGTATCCAAGGAAGGTGCCCCATGTGTGTATCAAGGAAGGGGGGATGGCAGGGGTGCCCCCTGTGTATCCAAGGAAGGGGGGATGGCAGTGGCGCCCCCCTGTGTGTATCCAAGGAAGGGGGGATGGCAGTGGCGCCCCCCGTGTGTATCCAAGGAAGGGGGGATGGCAGTGGCGCCCCCTGTGTGTATCCAAGGAAGGGGGGATGGCAGTGGCGCCCCCCTGTGTGCATCCAAGGAAGGGGGGATGGCAGTGGTGCCCCCCTGTGTGTATCCAGGGAAGGGGGATGGCAGTGGTGCCCCCTGTGTGTATCCAGGGAATGGGGGATGGCAGGGGTGCCCTGTGTGTATCCAGGGAATGGGGGATGGCAGGGGTGCCCCCCTGTGTATCCAGGGAATGGGGGATGGCAGTGGTGCCCCCCTGTGTGTATCCAGGGAATGGGGGATGGCAGTGGTGCCCCCCTGTGTGTATCCAGGGAATGGGGGATGGCAGTGGTGCCCCATGTGTGTATCCAGGGAATGGGGGATGGCAGGGGTGCCCTGTGTGTATCCAGGGAATGGGGGATGGCAGGGGTGCCCCCTGTGTGTATCCAAGGAAGGGGGATGGCAGTGGCGCCCCCCTGTGTGCATCCAAGGAAGGGGGGATGGCAGTGGCGCCCCCCTGTGTGTATCCAAGGAAGGGGGGATGGCAGTGGTGCCCCCTGTGTGTATCCAAGGAAGGGGGGATGGCAGTGGTGCCCCCTGTGTGTATCCAAGGAAGGGGGGATGGCAGTGGTGCCCCCTGTGTGTATCCAAGGAAGGGGGGATGGCAGTGGTGCCCCCTGTGTGTATCCAAGGAAGGGGGGATGGCAGTGGTGCCCCCTGTGTGTATCCAAGGAAGGGGGGATGGCAGGGGTGCCCCCCGTGTGTCTCCAAGGAAGGGGGGATGGCAGGGGTGCCCCCCGTGTGTCTCCAAGGAAGGTGGTGGATGGCAGGGGGACCCCCGTGTGTCTCCAAGGAAGGTGGTGGATGGCAGGGGTGCCCCCCCGTGTGTCTCCAAGGAAGGTGGTGGATGGCAGGGGGATCCCCATGTGTCCTCAAGGAAGGTGGTGAATGGCAGGGACGGCTCTTCTTCCTTGCTGGCTTGCGCTCTGCGGCTGTTTGAATGGCCGGGCTGGATGACGTCCCTTTCACGCATGAACACAGGTGACATCACCGCGGCAAGGCGCTATCTGCTGCGTTCATGGCCCTCAGGGTGTCGCTGCACTATGGGTGTCATTGGCGGAACCTGATGTAAATGCCCTATAAGGTAGGCAACCTCGGACCCCCAGCTGTGGTGACACTGCAAATCGCGTCATGCCTGTGATTGTCAGGGTCTTGCAATGTCTCATGGGATTTGTAGTTTTCAAAACATCTGGAGGTGTCGAGGTTGCCTACCCCTGCTCGGGTGGGAAGCTCTGCAGAGGAGACAACGGCTTGGAAGTGACGTCGTCCATTGAGGTAACATGGGACTTCCGTTGTCGGCTGCCTCTCTTGCAAGGCAAACGCGCCGTAAAAAAACTCTGCATAGTGTGTGAACCAGGCCGTAGCCATGTTTTATGTTTGAAAGCTGCTGTGATTACCTTCTTAGGACACCTTTGGATACAACTATGAAAATAACTTGTATCAGAGCAGCTGTGATCCATATAATCATTCTGATGCTATAACCACGTGTACCTGAACTCTGTACCCCCCACTTTTTGTTTTTCAGGTAATATCTCAAAATGGTCCGCTACTCGCTTGACCCCGAAAACCCAACAAAATGTAAGTAATTTGTGATGATCTGTCTTGTTTCCATTTATTGTGATTTTTGTGTTTCTTTGTTAAATGCAATTGTGTCTTAAAGCGCAGTGCCACCAAAAAAGGGGAAGCACTGCTCGTTTGCACCCCCGTTTGCAGAAATCTGAGCTGGAAGTTCAGATCCTCCCCCCTGCAATCTTCTGGGGGGACACGCACGGGTCCCAGGAGACCACGGGCCAAATTCACAGGGCACAGCGCGACTCGCGCATGTGCCGTATGAAACGGGTTGTAATACCGCAAGGCTTCCCTTCCGTTTTCACTTCAGATGCTGGCGCCTGCACCCGAAGCCGATTGAAGAATCGGCTCAGGTGAGGACATCGCTGGATCCCTGGACAGGTAACTATACTTTTATATTAAGTTGGTAGCTACAGTATTTGTAGCTGCTGACTTAAAAAAAATGCTCTGTAGGCACCTGGGGCTCTTCTTTAAAGCAGAGTTCCGCCCAAAAGTGGAACTTCCAACTTAAGCACTCCTGCCCCCTTACATGCCACATTTTTTTTTTTTTTTGGGGGGGGTATTTTTTTTTTTTAATATACGGGTACTTACTGTCCCACTTCCGTCTTCAGGTGGCCCTTCTCTGCAATCTTTTGGGACATGTTGCAGGTCCCAGAAGATTGCTTGGCCACTAGAAGAGTGCAGCGCGACTCGTGTACGTGCCCGGCCGTGAAGCCGCAAGCTATCGCAGCCAGGTGCCTACAATAGTGATGCCAGCGAGGTGTCTGTCAGTAATTTTTATTTTTTTTTAGCTGCTGACTTTTAAAACTGGAACTCCACTTTAAAGAGGAGGAGGAGGTGTGTGTGTGTGTGTCAGAAGCTTCAAATACTGTAGCTGTTTGCTTTTAATATAAGGACACTTATTTGTCCAAGGATCATGCGATGTCAGCACCCCAAGCTGATTCACCAATCGGCTTCGGGTGCAGGCACTGGCAATGTAAGTAAGGGAAACCGGCAGTGAAGACTTCAGGCTTCGCAGCCGGTTTCCTACTGCACATGTGCGAGTCGTGCTGCACTTTCTAAATGATCCCGACCAGTGTGTGTTCCAGAAAGAGAGGTCGAAGATTGTCGATCTTACCTGGAATTTTGAGCGGTGGTACCTGTCTAAACCATGTACTCACCCCCAAAGTGCCAAATGTGTCAGTGGAGGGTGCGAACAAATTGGAAGCTTCCCCTTTTTGGGTGGAACTCCGCTTTTAAGCATTCTGAATCTTTTCATAAATCTTTGTATGACAATTAGATGGTGTATGGCTAATACTTTTCTGTAACGTTCTCTGCAGCATGCAAGGCTCGGGGTTCCAACTTGCGAGTGCACTTCAAGGTAAGAGATTTGTATTTTTAGTAGGTGGTTGATGATCTTTCCTCGCTGCTGTGATGTTTTCTTAGGACACCTTTGATATATTTGTGTGAAATTAATCAAGAATTCTGAGCAGCAAATCTTATTTTCCAGACCATTGTAAGAATATCGGACCATAGTAATTTTTACAATATAATGTATTTCATTGTCAATAACTGTGTACATATACACTATATGCCGAAGCGGGGTTCTTAAAACTGTCCACACTAACAAAGTTTACATCAAGGGGATACTTTTATGGATATATCTGAAAAAAATTAAAGCTTATATGGGATTGATTTACTAAAACTGGAGAGTGTAAAATCTTGTGCAGCTGTGCGCGGTAGTCAATCGGCTTCTAATTTCAGCTTTGACAATAAAACCTGGAAGCTGATTGGTTTCTGTGTAGCACTGCTCCAGATTTTGCACTCTACAGTTTTAGTAAATAAGCCTTTTTTTGGATTGTTACACAATGCATCCATATTTGGGGTGTAACATGCCCTCGCCCCCATGTCCCCCCCCCCCCCCCCACCAGTTGTCAAATTTTGAGAACAGCACAGCTCTTCTCCTGTGCAGCCGTGCTATTCATTCACAGGAATTAATGAATGGCGCCGGTAAACAAATGTGAAATGCTTATTGGCGGCTGCAGTGGAGAGGAAAGGGTTCTTCGATGGCTGGTAATACCAGGAGCGGTGATGTCACCCTTAGGATTCAGTGGTGCATTCATTGATGGCACTCCCTCCTCCATTGATGGCACTGGTTGACACAGGTGACTGGACCAGAGCAGCCTGAAAATAGTGTACACCTTTCTTGCACAGGGTAGTTAAAGCGTTTGTTACCATGTACTTGTATGAGAAAGTATTCCCTTCTCTTTGAACTGCTTCATTTGAATGAAATCCCTGATGTTCCTGCCAGTGCCTCTGCTTTCCTATTAAAACTGAACCCACAAAGCTGAGCATGGCGTGGTCAGTTCTTTAGCTGTGCTGGGAATTTAGCCTGCTCTCCAATGATCAGACTTGTCCTAACATGCTCCCAGGGTACAGCCGTTTACTGAGAAGCTCGGCGTGCTGCTGCTTCTTCCCACCCCCCCCCCCCCCAGCTTTTATGCAGCGGAGAACAAAGGCAATGTTATCACTTATAATGCATACATTTTATTTTTATAGCTATACAAAAAATGGGTTGCCTTTCATTTCTTATACTGGGTTGTTCTTTAAGGTTGATCATTTGCAATCACTTTAAGCATAGGTTTAGGTGGGGGGAGGACAGTTTTAAGGCTAGTTAGGTGCGACTTGGAATTCTGTTTTTAAATTTGAGCTTTAGGCCTCTTTCACACGTTTCAGGTCCGCCTGTCAGTTTTTTTTTTTTAGTTGGACCTGAACGCTGTGCATGCATGGTCAACATTACCGCAGCAATACAGTCCAACGCAGTTGTGTGCAGTTGACACGTGTAGAGAGGAGATTGGTAGAACTGAGATGGGACAAGAGATGATGAAAACGGCATTTAAAAAAACAAATTGAATGTTGCAATTGAAAGTAGATTTAAACTCTAACTTCTTTCCTTCTAGAACACTCGTGAGACAGCTCAAGCTATCAAGGGCATGCACATTCGTAAGGCCACCAAGTATTTGAAAGATGTCACCTTAAAGAAGCAATGCGTTCCTTTCCGCCGCTACAATGGAGGTGTTGGCAGGTGTGCGCAGGTTGGTTTGCAGGAAACTTTACCTTTTTGATATTTAAACTTGTGGGGCTCTGTTCTCTTAGGAGTTGCAATGATGACACTTAGGACACCTTTGCAATAACCATGAAACCAACTTACCGTCTGAGCAACTCCAACATTTTTTTTTTTTGTCTTAATCCCTTTTGAGTATATGTAATTTGTATTATGCTTCTCGACTATTTACTTTGTACATATTGATTTCTTCAACCTGAACAGCAGCCCAAAGATTCCTTGAAATGCCAGTACAACGAACATGACATTTTCTTTATCTTCCAGGACAGCAAGCCTACTTCCAGGTTGCTGTCCTGTAAATACTACTATTGTTAAGATTAATGGGGAATTTAGCAATTTTGAATTACACTATGAAAAGTCAGTAGCTACAAATCCTGTATCTGCTGACTTTTAATAAAAGGACACTTGCCTGTCCAGGGATACAACTTCATCTTCACCTGGGCTAGTTCTTCATTAGACATTGGGTCCCCAGTGATGGCATCATTACTGATGGCAGCCATCTATGTTGCTTGCGGATTCGCCGCCTGGCTGCTCATGCGTGAGCCGTGCTGCACTATGTGAATGGCCCCACAGTCTTCTTGGACCTGTGATATGAAGACTGGAGGGGGAGAGGATAACTTCCCCTTCGCACCTTGGTGATCTGAGTGGTGGGAGCGGGTGCCTGTCAAAACTAGGTTATTTTTCTTCTAAACGGTCCCGTAAGACCCAGCATGTACGCTTTCTTCTATCCTCAAACTTTAGTTAAATTGAAGTGCAACAGTAAACGTGATATAATCTTTAAATTTGTGTGTGTTCTCTCCCGAATCTCCACACATCCCTAATGACAGAAAAATGACTAATCAATCTTTACTCTACAGGCCAAACAGTGGGACTGGACACAGGGACGTTGGCCTAAGAAGAGTGCAGAATTCCTCCTGCACATGCTGAAGAATGCCGAGAGCAATGCAGAACTCAAGGTGTGTGTTTCTTTAATCCATCTCCATATAGATATAGTTTAGTGGACAGAAATTGCCTAAAGTCCAGGAAGTAACTTGTATGGGCTTTATTTTATGACATGTAAACTAAGAATCTATCTGGTGTTGCTTGTACCCTATTAAGTTTTTGCCTTCACTTTGTGTATCAATGGGACAGGTGAAGAGAAACTCCCCAGTAGGAAAATAAAATACTAAACGCGCATGTCGGTTTCGAACTGCCTGTTGTTTTTATAGTTGCGGGGTGTTTTTTTTTTTTTTTTTTACAGCATGTGTTGGATCTCTCCTGTAGAAGTGTAAAGCAATAGAATAAAGATTCTAACAATTCCCTACAACATCCTAAATTAAGGAGAGAAAAAATTGCTCGCCTATTAAAAATGTAAACGTTCTTGGCTTCCTGCCCCCTTTATCGTAAACACATTGGTGATGACTTAAAGCGGGGGTTCACCCAAGTAAAGTTTTAACATTACATTCAGCCGAGTTGTGAGAATGACATTAGGCTTTTTTTTTTTATCCTTGCCGTACATACCGTATTATCTATATTTACACCGCGGCTTCCGGGTATGTAATCTGCGGGACTGGGCGTTCCAAATTGATTGACATGCTTCCGACCGGCGCATACATCGTGTCACGAGTTGCCGGACTGAGTCGGCTCTATACGGAGCCTGCGCACCGACGTTCGGCTTTTTTACATTACATACCCGGAAGCCGTGGTGAAAATATAGATAATACGGTATGGATTTAAAAAAAAAAAACAGCATAATATCATTCTCACAACTCGGCTGAATGTAATGTTAAATTTTTTTTAGGGGGAATACAGACTGCTGTAGGGAGAAAACCAATTTCCCCACATGAGGTACTCAATGCAGCACTTCAAACTTGACAGGGTTTTCTATTTATTTTCAAACTTAACAAATGCTGTAATTACTGTTCCATAATGTGCATTGCTGGTGGCGATGATGACACTTAGGACACCTTTGAAATCAAAACATGAAACTAACTTTATATCTGAGCTACCAGCACTCTTTATGCACAAAGTTTATTTTTTATTTTTTTTCCCTCTTCTTAACATGTGTTTGTTTTTTTTTTGTTTTTTCTCCAGGGTTTGGATGTTGATTCCCTGGTCATTGAGCACATTCAGGTGAACAAGGCTCCCAAGATGCGCAGACGAACCTACCGTGCTCACGGGCGAATCAACCCATACATGAGCTCCCCTTGCCACATTGAGATGATCTTGACTGAAAAGGAGCAAATTGTCCCCAAACCAGAGGAGGAAATTGCCCAGAAGAAAAAGGTACGTGCACTTCAAACAAATTATGAAAAAAAAGGCATGCACATTTGTAAGGCCACCAAGTATTGGAAAGATGACGCCGTAAGCAATGCGTTCCTTTTCGCCTATACGGCAGTGGTTTACAGGAAACTTTTCATCTTGATGTTTAAACTTGTAGGGCTTTGTTCTCTTAAGAGTTGCAATGATGACACTTAGGACACCTTTGCAATAACCATGAAACCAACTTACCGTCTGAGCAACTCTTCAAAATATTTGGAACATTTTTTTTTTTTTTCTTTGATTTATACTTTTAAGTGTGTGTTTGTTTGTTTTTTAAACTATGCAATTTGACTATTTGCTCTGTATATACAGATTTCCCCAATCTTTAATTAGGACAGCAGCTTAAGGCTGCATTCACACCTTAGTGCAGCGTTTTTACCGCGGTTTTCGCTGGAGGGGTGATTTAACATTGTCGGCTATGCCGAACGCCGAAGCTGCCTGGGAAAAAAAGGGTCAGGGACTTGTTTTGAGCTTCAGGCGTACAGCGTGGAAATGTGAACCATCTCCATAGAGGACAATGTTAAATCACCCCTCCAGCGTATTTTAGGCTGCAATAGCGTCTGGCTTCAGGCGTTAAAAGTGTGAATGGAGCCTAAGAGGAGAAGCAAGTAGGCTTGCTGTCCTGAAATACCATTTACAATGAGAGGAATTTTCCTCATCTTCCAGGACAGCAAGTGTATTTCCGGATTGCTGTTCTGGAAGATTGCTGTAAATACGAGTGGTAGGACTAAATGGAAATTCTGCCACCTAATATGAGCTTATGACTGCCTAACTGAATTTCTGGATGTTGGCACAATTGCAGATACTTGCAACAGGCAGGAACAAGCCTTCCCAAAAGACCCCGGGATTTGATCCGCTGGGTTACCACAGAGCTGGCTAGGGACCAGATGGTCCCCATCCAGCTCTATGCACCTGGGGGGCTGGAAGCGGTGTCGTGACATCACTTCCAGTTTGGACAGCCTTTGCTTTCCAGGGGGGAAAAAATATTGTTTGGTGTGTGTCCCTTGTATTTTACATGGTAGAGAACAGATTTGGGATCTTGGAGACATACCCCAGATCTCTCCATAAAGAGGACCTGTCATGTCATGCCTTATTTCTATCACATGGGATGTTTAATTTTATTCCCATTGCAAGAAATGCAAAGGGACAGTAAAAAAAAATTAAAGCGCCCCTATCCGCTCGTGCCTGCATATGTAAATGGTGTCCTGTCCACACCACACGTGCGGTATTTCCACAAAAGGAGATGGTGAGAGCAATAAATCTAGCACTACAACTCCTCTAACTCTAAACTGGTGAAAACCTAGACTTGTCATAGTGACTTCAGCCTGGGTTCATACAGGAGCGGTGCGCCAAATGTTACACCGGGGGTGCGATTTCAGAAAGCGGAAGTTCTGTTTTTGGGTGGAACTCCGCTTTAAACCTATTATGAGCTGGCACGCTTGAAAGGGTGAATTCCACTTTAAAGTCGGTGCTTTATTTTCATGCAGTATTCAAGCAGATTACATAGTTTCCACTTTGATGCATTTAATGCTGTTGTAACAAACATCGGTGTCGTTTTGAGGAATAACCTTTTTGCTTTTGTTCTTTACAGATCTCTCAGAAGAAATTGAAGAAGCAAAAACTCTTGGCTCGGGACTAAAAGCAATGTACAGAAATAAATGACATCCTTCTAAATCCTGTTTTTGTCTTGTCAGTCCTTTAAAACTGTAAATTGAAAACTGAATTCTTTTCACGTTCATGTAGAGTTTCCCATAGAAATGAGATGACTAGTCCTGGCAATAATGTGTCTGGAAACCACTGAGCAACTGCTGCTGAGGAAGAGTTTGGAGATGCTCAATTACCACCACTGCTGAATTCGATTTGAAAATGAGGGAATATAATTACTACTTTTGTTTCATATAGCAAATGTAAGGGAAGATTGCTCATCCTCTGATTTAACATGGGCTTCTTCTACTCTGCTAACCAGTGCACCACTTTTTTTTTTTTTTTTTTTTTAGGGAAAATGGTCTTTCATAATTTGTTTTTAACCACTTGTCGACCAGCAAACCCGTATGCCGCTGGACTTCAAGTTTTCCTGGCATGATTGCTTGCTGCCCAGTACTGTTAATTTTTTTTTATTTTTATTTTTTTGAGCCAGCGTTTGGCTTTTTGTTGTAAAAGCTATCCTAATTGGCCACTGGTTTGCTTCAACAAGCATAGGGGGGAGAGCATGCCACTTCCGTGGCTTTGTCTGGTTCTTCCATCAAACCAGCCTGAGCTGAGAAAAGCCTTGCTCAGATATGGTAACCTGGGAGCGATGACCTGACCTCCCTTCCGGTTTGGCTGAATGTCAATGCCACCATTTAAAAAAAAAAGTTCCAACTTCTTTTTTTTTTTTTTTTGATCAGTGGTACTCAACCTGGGGGTCTGGGACCCCCTCGGGGGTCAAATGATTTGCCAGGGGTCACCGAATCCTGGGCTATTCCTGAAGCCTGTACCGCTCTACCAGCCTTTTTGCGGCCACCCAGCAGGGCTGTCCCTGGAGCCTGTGGTTGCCTAGCTGGGCTGTTCGTGGCCGCCCACTCAGCCTCTTTTCAGGCGCCCATTCAGTTCACAGCATGGCTGGGGGCAGAGACTAGAGGTCAGCTGACTGGTGAGGAATGTGAAGTGGGAGGGGCAGGAGGAGACCATCTCCTGATTTCGGCATTAGTGTCACTGCTAGGAGACACCACAAAGTCGGAGACACAGTGAGTGTGATTATAGTTGCCATTAAAAGGACTCGGGGAGCGCTAAATGTCCGTGGTTTAAGCACAAATTACTTGTCTTGCCTTGGGTGCTGACAATCCATGCTACAAAAATAATTTTACTGTCAGGGGTCCCCACAACTTGGGAAATCTTATCAAGGGGTCACGGCACTAGAAGGTTGAGAACCACTGTTTTAGATACTTTTAAGGGCAGAGGAGGGATTTGGGGCCTTATAGTCCCCAGATTTTACCATAGGGATTATCTGTCACAAATGTCTGATGCTGTCAGAAGTCTCTTTAGCAGAACAGTTTTGGGGGTTTTATTCTAACTTTCTGTTTTAAAAAAAAAGGTGCATTTGTGCCCTATCTTGGCCTAGTATCTTCATTCAGGTCCATGAATTTTCAATGGAATCCACCAAATGTGGTGTTTCCCTTCTGGTTTTGAATTGCATGTCTTGCCTGCTATTCACAATCTTTCCAGCACATCAGCATGCAAGAAGTAAAGTAAGAATTCCTGATTTCCATACTGGATTGGAAAATTATTACTTGTTACTTTTGTAACAAGTAATCAAAAAGTAAAGTGTTACTTTTTTTTTTTTCTCTTCCGTTCATGGATGGACACAGCAGCAGCACTAAGGGAGCTAGGGAGGAGGTGGAATCCTGATGGGTAAATCTCCAAAGGAATGAAGCTAAGGGTAAAATATTACTGGAGAATGCTATAGCTCCCCTAACCTGAGGGAGGCGGGCCTTCTATTACAATTTGGATTAGCAGCAAGGATGGGAAGTATTACCATAATGGGGGGATTTTAATTATCCAGATTGGGCAGAGGGAACTACAGATTTGTCTAAGGCTCGCCAGATCCTAAATGTCTTGCAGGACAATTTTATGGTAGACCCGTAGATCACGGGTCAATTGACTTCAGTATAAATCACACAAATGGGAAACATAAGGGGAATACAAAGACACTGAATTTCAAAAGAGCCAACTTCCCTAAACTACGGACCTTGCTAGAGGGCATAAATTGGGATACAATCTTAGTAACTTAGGGCCAGATCCACAAAAGGGATACGACGGCGTATCTACTGATACGCCGTCGTATTCCTGTTTCTATCTTTGGAACTGATCCACAGAATCAGTTTCCAATAGATAGGCAGAAGATCCGACATGTGTAAGGGACTTACACTGTCGGATCTTAGGATGCAGTACCGCATCCGCCGCTGGGGGCATTTCAAGTCGAAATGCCGCTTCGGGTATACAAATTGGCACTTACGGAGATCCACAAAGCTTTTCAGCTTCGTTTTTTTCTCCGTAAGTATTAGTTTGCAATCGTAAAATTAGGGCTGCTTTTACAAGGCCTAAACTGTTTAGGCCTTGTAAAAGCAGACCCTTCTATCCCGCGTCACCGTCTTTTTCTTTTTCCTGCCGCAACTCGTATTTTTTTTTTTTTTTACGCCCGTCGGGAAAATGACGTCGTGAGCATGCGCAGTATGGCCGGCGCGGGAGCGTGCCTAATTTAAATGGGACTCGCCCCATTTGAATAGGAACGCCTTGCGCCGGCCGGATTTAAGTTACACAGCTGAAAATTTCTAGGTAAGTGCTTTGTGGATCGGGCACTTAGTAGGAATTTTCCGGCAGTGTAACTTAAATGGGAATATTTAAGTTACGGCGGCTGGCTGTGGATCTAGCCCATAGAACACGGAGGAGAGATGGGTTTACTTTAAGAGCATATTAAATAAGGGCATTGGCCAATGCATCCCATTGGGTAATACATTTAAAAGAGCTAACAAAAGTCCTGGATGGCTTAATTCCAATGTAAAAATGCATATAAAAGCGAAGAAGGCCTTCAAAAAATACAAGGTTGAGGGATCATCAGCATTCAGACTTTATAAAGAATGCAGCAAGAAATGTAAGGGTGCAATTTGGGCGGCTAAGATGGAACATAAAAGACACTGTCATGGATATGCAGTAATGTTTGTCAGCTCACCTCTCCTCCATGTGTTCACCCTTAGAGGCCAGCCACTCTCACCTGTCAGAGAACTCTATATTAACCTCTGCACTGCAAGCCAGCCTTGCTGATCAATATTGTGTGTTTTAGTTTTTGTGTGTGACTTGCTTTGTCTTCTACATCTGATTCAAGTTACCGATCTTGGCTTGTTCTCGACTATCCCTGCCTGCTTGTGACCCTGACCTTTTGGCTTTTTTTTATGTTTATCCTTGTCTGCTAGTCGCCCCGACCTTTGGCTTATCGCCTTACTATCACTTGTTATCCTGGGCTGCTGCTTCCTCCTGTAGTCTACTGTGAACATAAGCTGGGAGACTCCGGGGGCCGTGACCTGGAGTCAGTTGCAGTCCATCCTCACCACTAGAGGCTCTGGTGATCACCTGCTGGGTCTTAGACTCCGCGCCCTGGGGAATCTTATGCTCTAGCTCCCTGTGGGATCCATTTTGGTGCTCCAGTGGACCAGTCTTCCTTACCACCCAGAGTTCCATCTGCAGCAGTCAGCCGTAGGGTCCACTACCTTAGCGGTGCACTCCTGACCCCCAACAGTGTGCATCTGTCAGCTGCCCTCATGTGACCTGACAGACACATAGCGGAGGAGAGCAAAAAAATTCCCCAAAAATATGTATGTAAAAAAGGGAGGACAGGCCATATTGGCCCCATAAAGAATGAGGAAGGACATCTGGTTACAAAGGATGGGGAGATGGCAAAGGTATTGGGTTTATTCTCCTCGGTCTTCACAAGGGAATTGGGGGGGGCTTCAGTAACCAAAACTGCAGTGTTTATCCTTATCACACATCACAGGAAGCACCTCCATGGTTAACAGAGGACATAATTAAAATTAGACTTGGGAAACTTAACATTAATAAATCACCGGGACCAGATGGCTTGCACCTGAGGGTACTTGGGGAACTCAGTCAAGTAATTGCCAGACCATTGTTCCTAATTTTTACTGACTGGAATGGTACCAGCTAATTTGGAGAAAAGCCAATGTTGCACCAATGTTTAAAAAGGGCCCAAAATACATCCCTGGGAATTACAGACCAGTTAGCCTAACATCAATAGTATGTAAGCTCTTGGAGGGGATGATAAGGGACTATATACAAGATTTTAGTAATGAGAACGGTATCATTAGCATTAATCAGCATGGATTCTTGAATCGTTCTTGCCAGACCAATCTATTAACCTTCTATGAGGAGGTGAGTTGCCATCTAGATAAAGGAAGGCCTGTAGATGTGGTGTATCTGGATTTTGACCAAAAAGCATTTGACACAGTTCCCCATAAACGTTTACTGTACAAAATAATGTCTGTTGGCATGCACCATAGGGTGAGTACATGGATTGAAAACCGGCTACAAGGGCGAGTTCCGAGGGTGGTGATAAGTGAGGAGTACTCGGAATGGTCAGGGGTGGGTAATGGGGTCCCCCCAGGGTTCTGTGCTGGGACCAATCCTGTTTAATTTGTTCATAAAGGACCCGGAGGATGGGGTAAACAGTTCAATCCCTGTATTTGCAGACAATACTAAGCTAAGCAGGGCAATAACTTCTCAGCAGGATGTGGAAAAAAATCTGAACAAATTAATGGGGTGGGCAACTACATGTCAAATGAGGTTCGATGTAGAAAAATGTAAAATAATGCATTTGGGTGGCAAAAATATGAATGTAATCTATACACTGGGGGGAGAACCTCTGGGGAATCTAGGATGGAAAAGGGCCTGGGGGTCCTAGTATATGATAGGCTCAGCAATTGCATACGATGCCAAGCTGCTGCTAACAAAGCAAACAGAATATTGGCATTAAAAAGGGGATTATCTCCAGAGATAAAATGATAATTCTCCCGCTCTACAAGACTCTGGTCTGGCCGCACCTAGAGTATGCTGTCCAGGTCTGGGCACCAGTCCTCAGGAAGGATGTCCTGGAAATGGAGCGAGTACAAAGAAGGGCAACAAAGCTAATAAAGGGTCTGAAGGATATTGGTTATGAGGAAACGTTGCGAGCTCTGAACTTTTTCTCTCTGGAGAAGAGACGCTTGAGAGGGGATATAATTTCAATTTACAAATACCGTTTTTTTTTGCGCAACAACTAAAAAAAGACTGAAAATTTTGAAAAAAAATTATGTTTTTATTTTTTTCTGTAAATTTTTTTGTAAATAAGTAAGTTTTCTCTTTCAATTACGGGCACTGATTGGCATCTTTTTTTTTTTTTGCCCAGACTTTTTATTTTTGCCCCCTTTTTTTTTTTTGCCCTTCCCTGGTCCAGGGTGGGCTTCCCTGGTGGTCCAGTGTGGCGATCCGAGGGGGGCTGCGCTGATAAACAATCAGCGCGAACCCCCCCTGTCAGGAGAGCCGCCGATCGTCTCTCCTCTACTCGCGTCTGTCAGACGCGAGTGAGGAAGAGCCATCAACGGCTCTTCCTGTTTACATCGTGATCAGCCGTGGTTGGACACGGCTAATCACGTGGTAAAGAGTCTCCGTGAGAGACTCTTTACCGAGATCGGTGTTGCGGGGTGTCAGACTGACACCCTGCAACAACGATCGCCGCGATGCGTGCCCCCGGGGTCGCGCAGCGGCTCAGAATCCTGAGGACGTCATATGACGTCCAGTCAGGATTCTACAACCACTTTGCCGCCGTCAATCTGTCATTGGCGGGCGGCAAGTGGTTAACAAGACACGTGGTCACTCATTTAAATTAGAAGAAAAGAAGTTTAACCTTTAACTACGTAGAGGATTCATTACTGTAAGAGCGGCAAGGATGTGGAATTCCCTTCCACGGGTGGTGGTCTCAGCGGGGAGCATTGATAGTTTCAAAAAACTATTAGATCAGCACCTGAACGACCACAACATACAGGAATATACAATGTAATACTGACATATATTCACACACATTTGATGGACTTGTGTCTTTTTTCAACCTCACCTACTATGTACCTATGTAAACCATCTCTGAGCCGCCATCTCTCTCTGAGCCGCCATCTCTCCCAGGGCCATCTTCTCCACGAAGCTGTCATCTTCCGGTGTTGTCTTCTTTTTTTTTTTCAAATATGAATTTTTGAGCACCAACCAACATTGCAAACAAAATGAACATATCATACAGGTTACAGACACTACGTACAGTGTTTCAAGATGTATTAAACATTATACATCCGAACATTCCAAGATAATGATGTAGTTGGCGTACAACATATGGGTTGATGAAGTATTCCATTTTTACGTGTGTCCAAGGGCAATTGGACCTCTTTCCTTCTTTTTCCTTAAACTGTATAGTAAATAGTATATAGAGAGAAAGAGAAGAATAGAAAGTAGTAGAAATAAGGGGGGGGGGGGGCAGGGAAGCCAGGGTGAGGGTGTAGGTAGGGGAACGACTCACGTTGCAGAACTATGCAGATGTCTGCTGACAAACTATTACCCCAGGAGAGATGTTCCATCCTCAGAAACAATGAAAATGTTCCAGAGACTCCAGGATTTAGAGTATTTCTCACGGTTATGCTGCGCAGTGAGGACTCCATCTTATTCATTTCCTCCACCTTCTGCAGCCAACACGCAACAGTCGGCGGACACTGTTGTTTCCAGTAAAGAGGTATACATGCCTTGGCGGCGTTTAATAAGTGATACACCAACGATTTTTTGTATATTTTTTTTGTCAGAATTTTAAGAGATGTACGAGGAAGAACGCCAGTTGGTATTTGCTCGTCGCAGCAGTCAGTTCCGGGATGGTAGGCCAGCGTCCTGCTGTCACAAACTCGGAGGCATGATCAGAGCCTGAGCTCCTCAGGGTGTCATATTCAGTAGGTTGGAGGCCTGGTGAAAATTTTGGGTGTCCTAGTATCGGGTACAGTGGAGAATTGTTCGAGGTAAGGGATTATTGCATGGTTACTTGGATGCTGTGGCGTAATGTCGTACCCAACAGTGGATGTGATTTCAATCCTGGGGGAGAGAGTCATAGCACCAGATTGCGCTCTTTAATGGTATGTTAGTTTGAGCTTGCTCTATCTGCACCCATAGTTTAGTTGTCATGTTGCGTCTCCAGTCAAGTATTCGACCTAGGTGGGTGGCCTGAAAATATTGACTGACGTCTGGCAGCGCTAGACCTGTGTACTGTTTAGGGTGGGCATCACTAAATGGCGGCCCGCGTCCGGCCCGAGCTGCTGCTCTTTCCGGACCGCGGCGATCGCGCCATTTAGCCGCCACTTTTGTCCCCAGCCTCCTATTTGTTAACAGAGAAGAGGAGCGGACGGCGGGACAATCCCGGACCGTGGGCGGGACCAGAGAGGTAGCTGCCTGTCATGTTAGATGGAGGTGATTGGTTGCTAGGAGGCGGTCCTAGCAGCCAATCACCAGTTCGCCGGAAAGTCAACCCGACAGCTCCCGCGCCTTTAGTCCCCGACTGTCCCGCCTCCCGCCCTCCGCTCTGTGAAAGGTAGGAGTGGAGAGGGAAGGGAGGAAAATGTATGAAAATGTTAAGGATGGGGAGCGGGGCAGTGCTGTGTGTGTGGAGGGGGGTCATGTAAAGGGAGCATCGTGTAAAGGGGGCAGTACTGTGTGGGGGGGGGGGATGTGATGGGGGCAGTACTGTGTGTGTGGGGGGGGATATGTGATGGGGCAATACTGTGTGGGGGGGAATATGTGATGGGGCAATACTGTGTGGGGGGATATGTGATGGGGGGATCTGTGATGGGGGTCATGTAAAGGGGCAATACTGTGGGGGGATATGTGATGGGGCAATACTGTGTGGGGGGATATGTGATGGGGCAATACTGTGTGGGGAGATATGTGATGGGGTCATGTAAAGGGGACAATACTGTGTGGGGGGATATGTGATGAGGCAATACTGTGTGGGGAGATATGTGATGGGGTCATGTAAAGGGGACAATACTGTGTGGGGGGATATGTGATGGGGCAATACTGTGTGGGGAGATATGTGATGGGGTCATGTAAAGGGGACAATACTGTGTGGGGGGATATGTGATGGGGCAATACTGTGTGGGGAGATATGTGATGGGGTCATGTAAAGGGGACAATACTGTGTGGGGGGATATGTAATGGGGCAATACTGTGTGGGGGGATATGTGATGGGGGTCATGTAAAGGGGGCAAAACTGTGTGGGGGATATGTGATGGGGGTCATGTAAAGGGGGCAATACTGTGTGGGGGGATATGTGATGTGGCAATACTGTGTGGGGGATATGTGATGGGGCAATACTGTGTGGGGAGATATGTGATGGGGTCATGTAAAGGGGGCAAAACTGTGTGGGGGGATATGTAATGGGGCAATACTGTGTGGGGGGATATGTGATGTGGCAATACTGTGTGGGGGATATGTGATGGGGCAATACTGTGTGGGGGGGATATGTGATGGGGTAATACTGTGTGGGGGGATATGTGATGGGGCAATACTGTGTGGGGGGGGATATGTGAAGGGGGGGTAATACTGTGTGGGGGGATATGTGAAGGGGGTAATACTGTGTGGGGGGATATGTGAAGGGGGGTAATACTGTGTGGGGGGCATATGTGATGGGGCAATACTGTGTGGGGGGATATGTGAAGGGGGACAGGGCTGTGGTGGGGAAGATGTGAAGGGAACAAGCAGCTGCACACAAAATGAGGTGCTGCACAGAAAACGTGAATGCACTAAAATGCAAAGTGCAATTTTCTGCACATGGAAATTGCATGGTACAAACGCATCATGCAGTTTCCATGTGGCTGCCTTTTTAAAAAGATGCCAGGACCTTTTCCCAGCAGAAACACAGGCGCAGCAGCCCATTCAAACGAATGGTGTGTCGTGCCTGCACCCCTTGGTTGCGATGTAAAGTATCGGGGTAATCGCACAAAACTGCGATGCGGACCTTCGGCTGGAAGAAAAATTTACTAATCGGACCTCCATGAATTTTAATTCAATACCCCTGGTTTAGGGAGTGAGATTTGGGTCCTACGGAGTCAGGGTTTTTATTGGCCCATATAAAACGGGTGAAGAGGGCATGTACTTGCTTAAAGAATAAGTTTGGTATATGTACAGGTAGGGCTTGGAACAGGTATAGGAATTTAGTTAAAATACACATTTTTATGAATGTAACAGTGTTGATGTCTGCGCTGTGTGACAAAGGAGAAAGGGGGGGGGGGGGACAGTGTGACTGATGAACACACTAAGTGCATAAAACTCCAGAAAAAATGTAATAAAGTGAACCTGATATTGTGAACAATAAGTGATCTAGATGCATCAAATCTTCAACAAAAAATAAAATATGTGAAACAAAAGGCATAAATCCAAAGTGAAACACAGTTATATGTGTAAAACTTTACAAAAGGATAAATGTATACAAGCCAAAAGAAATTGGCATAAAGAGCACACACGTGCAAAAGTAATTTAGATAAGGTGAAAGTAAAACACTAAAAAAGTCTCTAGATAGTGATCCCAGAGCCAGGTGTTGAGGAATGGATAGCTTCAGTGTGCACACACCTCCTGTGATTCTTAGCAGCTCACCTCACAGCTGTTAGACTGACAGCCTGACAATCTTCACATAAAAACACAGCAGTTGTTATGGTAAGCCTGGAATACAGCTAAAGGACCCGGTCCCGGGTGGTCACATGTGGAAAGACAACAATGGAATAATAGTGTAACTCTGTAACCCAATACAGTTGTGGAAATAAGTGAAACACCAATGCACTCACTCAAATCAATAAAATAATGGGCGTATCTCCACGAGCGCCGACCTCGTAACAATCTCCTGTATGTCCTTTCTTATCTCTCCTTGCCTCACACTTGCAGCAATTCGTTACTCAGAGAGTGGCAGAGCAATGGGAAAAAGAGGAAAGGCACATCGCATAATCCCGTAACACAGGGCACGTTTATTGGTAAAAACAATAATAAAAACTCATATGCAGCCAAACTGCGGTTTATATATATATATATATATATATATATATATATATATATATATATACACAGTGCCTTGTGAAAGTATTCGGCCCCCTTGAACTTTGCAACCTTTTGCCACATTTCAGGCTTCAAACATAAAGATATAAAACTGTAATTTTTTTGAAGAATCAACAACAAGTGGGACACAATCATGAAGTGGAACGAAATTTATTGGATATTTCAAACTTTTTTAACAAATAATAAAATGAAAAATTGGGCGTGCAAAATTATTCAGCCCCTTTACTTTCAGTGCAGCAAACTCTCTCCAGAAGTTCAGTGAGGATCTCTAAATGATCCAATCTTGACCTAAATGACTAATGATGATAAATAGAATCCACCTGTCTGTAATCAAGTCTCCGTGTAAATGCACCTGCACTGTGATAGTCTCAGAGGTCCGTTTAAAGCGCAGAGAGCATCATGAAGAACAAGGAACACACCAGGCAGGTCCGAGATACTGTTGTGGAGAAGTTTAAAGCCGCATTTGGATACAAAAAGATTTCCCAAGCTTTAAACATCCCAAGGAGCACTGTGCAAGCAATAATATTGAAATGGAAGGAGTATCAGACCACTGCAAATCTACGAAGACCTGGCCGTCCCTCTAAACTTTCAGCTCATACAAGGAGAAGACTGATCAGAGATGCAGCCAAGAGGCCCATGATCACTCTGGATGAACTGCAGAGATCTACAGCTGAGGTGGGAGACTCTGTCCATAGGACAACAATCAGTCGTATACTGCACAAATCTGGCCTTTATGGAAGAGTGGCAAGAAGAAAGCCATTTCTTAAAGATATCCATAAAAAGTGTCGTTTAAAGTTTGCCACAAGCCACCTGGGAGACACACCAAACATGTGGAAGAAGGTGCTCTTGTCAGATGAAACCAAAATCGAACTTTTTGGCAACAATGCAAAACGTTATGTTTGGCGTAAAAGAAACACAGCTCATCACCCTGAACACACCATCCCCACTGTGAAACATGGTGGTGGCAGCATCATGGTTTGGGCCTGCTTTTCTTCAGCAGGGACAGGGAAGATGGTTAAAATTTATGGGAAGATGGATGGAGACAAATACAGGACCATTCTGGAAGAAAACCTGATGGAGTCTGCAAAAGACCTGAGACTGGGACGGAGATTTGTCTTCCAACAAGACAATGATCCAAAACATAAAGCAAAATCTACAATGGAATGGTTCACAAATAAACATATCCAGGTGTTAGAATGGCCAAGTCAAAGTCCAGACCTGAATCCAATCGAGAATCTGTGGAAAGAACTGAAAACTGCTGTTCACAAACGCTCTCCATCCAACCTCACTGAGCTCGAGCGGTTTTGCAAGGAGGAATGGGCAAAAATTTCAGTCTCTCGATGTGCAAAACTCATAGAGACATACCCCAAGCGACTTACAGCTGTAATCGCAGCAAAAGGTGGCGCTACAAAGTATTAACTTAAGGGGGCTGAATAATTTTGCACGCCCAATTTTTCAGTTTTTTATTTTTTTTTAAAAGTTTGAAATATCCAATAAAATTTCGTTCCACTTCATGATTGTGTCCCACTTGTTGTCGATTCTTAAAAATTACAGTTTTATATCTTTGTTTGAAGCCTGAAATGTGGCAAAAGGTCGCAAAGTTCAAGGGGGCCGAATACTTTCGCAAGGCACTGTATATAATCATACACATAGGTTGGAAATTATGGACTTTTTCAACCTCACCTACTATGTAACTATGAGACCAAAATTTTACTTTTCGGCCTAATAGCATTTTGCTATGTGTGGCAGAAAACGAACACTGCACATCACCCTGAACACCCCATCCCCACCGTGAAACATGGTGGTGGCAGTAAAATAAAAATAATGATGATGAATGTTATTGGCTGATTGTAACCAAAGAGGTTACGAAAACGAATGCACAGAATATATAGCAGTAAAATAGCTAGAACGAACTTGACAATTCAACATGAACGATGAGGATTCGACAAAGCATCGAAAAACATACAAACTTCAAATATGTCATTGAAGGCTTATGGTGTCTGTCGAAAGTTCTAAGAAGATTTGACGAAGCAGCTAAACTGTACGACGCTGCAATCATACATTTCTGATCAAATGCTTGGTCCATAGGCTATAGAAAAGTTCTAATGTTGGTTGACTACTACTAATAATAAATATAATTATTACTAGTCATACAACATTAGAATTCTTCTATAGCTAGCTTGTAGGCGGAACATTCGACCGGAAATGTACGATCGCGGCGTCGTACAGTTTCACTGCTCTGTCAAATCTTCTTTGAACATTCAACAGACACCATAAGCCAGGGGTGTCCAAACTTTTTTCAAAGAGGGCCAGATTTGATGAAGTGAACATGGGTGAGGGCTGACCATTTTGCCTAACATTCTTTGAACCATTAAAATTAAATGCAAATTAACAAATACACTGCCCAACAAGAATTCTCTTGCCTCTGTGGCTGTGTGTGGTGAAGAGTCTAAGGATGAGCTCGGGCGTGTTATTTGGATATACCATATTTATCAGCGTATAACACACACCTTCACTTTAAGAGAGAAGTTTTTGGATTTTTTTTTTTTTTAAATAAAGAACTGTGAATCAAAATAAGGTTCACTGCCCATCAATGCAGCCTTACCATTGCCATGAATGCAGCCTCTGAATGCAGCCTCACCATTGCCATCAGTGCAGCCTGATCAATGGCCATCTGCAGCCTCTAAGGGGGCGGGACGAGCGCAAACAGATTACATACATAGGAATCTCATGTTTGCTCGGCGGCTATTTTAATACTAAGTCATGCCTCCTATGATAGACAGAACAGTCATCTAATAGCAGCCCAGGAGACGGGACTTACTATTACAAACGCCACCGAGTAAACAGGAGATTCTCCGGTATGTAATCTGACAGGACTCGTCCAGCCCCCTCCCTGTCCCCTCCGAGGCTGCCAGAACAATAAATACGGTATATAGCTTTTGTGGCCCCCCCAACAAATCCCAGTGGCGCTCAGGGATTCATTGGGGGCCACAAAAGATATATATATATCCAAATTACCAGTGGGGCCTCATTAAACTGGAACGAGGGCCGGACTTTGGACATGCGGGCCGGACTTTGGACATGCCTGCCATAAGCCTTCAATGACAGATTCAACCTTAATTCATTCAGATTTTCGTACGAATGCAATTTCTAACTAAAAACAAAATAAATAAAAACGAATTTCGGGAGTAACTAAATAAATTTATTTTTCGGATGAAAAATATTTCAGTGCGCACATGTCTACTTGCATCAGAGATTAGCTTTCTGAAGGATGTAATGTAAAGGCTACTTCATCCTTAACCACTTGCCGACCATTCTACGGCGGCAGGTCGGCTCTCCTGGGCGAGAGCACGTAGTAGAACGTCAGCTCTTAGAGTGCCCACTAGGGGCGCGTGCGCGCCCCCGACTCCCGTGCGTGTGCCCGGCGGGCGCGATCGCCGCCGGGCACACACGATCGCTCGTTACAGAGCGGGGACCGGGAGCTGTGTGTGTAAACACACAGCTCCCGGTCCCGTAAGCTAGAGTTTAAAGCAAAATAGTTTTTTTGATGGAACCTCCACTTTAACCACTTACGAACCTCCAGCCATCGTTATACGTCGGCTGTTTGAAGAGGATTACCGTTATGGTAGCAGCTAGCTCATATAACCCCCGATATTCTCTTCTTCAGTGGGCGGTCCGCTACAAAAGATAAAAGTGGTTTCTCTGGTGCCCTCCGCCGCTTATCGGAGCCGTCGGCAGCGATCCAGTCCTTTCCCTTGATGTGTGTGGAGATGAGCGAGGGGAAGATGGCCCCACCCATCGCCATATCACTGCAGGGTGGAAGCGACATCAAAACATCACTTCCACCTATAGCTCTTAGAAGGGACTTTTTTTTTTAGAATGACATAAAAATATTATATTCTAATTATATATATATATATATATATATATAAAAAATATTGCATTTTAGTGTAAATATGAGATCTGAGGTCTTTTTGATCCCAGATCTCATATTTAAGAGGATCTGTCATTCTTTTTTCCATTATAAATGTTTACATTCCTTGTAATAGGAATAAAAGTGACCCAAATTATTATTTTTTTTAAATGTGAAAAAAAAAAAAAATAATTTTTTCGAAACCGTCTGTCCCGATGAGCCAGAAGCGACGCGCAGAAGCGAATGCATATGTAAGCAGGGCCCGCATATGAAAACTGTGTTCAAACCACACATGTGAGGTATCGCCGCGATCGTTAGAGTGAGAGCAATAATTCTAGCCCTAGACCTCCTCTGTAACTCAAAATATGCAACCTGTACAATTTCGCCTATGGAGATTTTTAAGGGTAAAAGTTTGTTGCCGTTCCACGAGCAGGCGCAACTTTGAAGCGTGACACGTTGGATATCAATTTACTCAGTGTAACATTATCTTTCAGAATGTATAAAAAAAAAAATTAAGCTAACTTTACTGTTGTCTTATTTTTTTCATTAAAAAAAGTGATTTTTGTGCGACAAAAAGTATTGCAATGACCGCCATTTTATTCTCTAGGGTGCAAGAAAAACATATATATATAATGTTTGGGGGTTCCAGCAAAAAAAACGTTTTTTTACTTGTAAAAAAACAAAATTTCAGAGACTCAGTCCTTAAAAGGGGTTGTACATTTATTTTTAAATAAATAAAAAACATGTTATACTTACCTCCACTGTGCAGCTCATTTTGCACAGAGTGGATCCGATCCACGTCTTCTGGGGTCCCTCGGCGGCTGTCTCTGGTCCTCCCTGCAAGAACTCCACACATTCATGCGAGCTCCCTCGCATTGTGTGGAGACCTTGCGGGCGCGCTCCCGTGATACAGCGAGCGGTCATAGCCGCTCACTGTATCACTCAGCCCCGCCTTGTCATTGGATGTGATCGACAGCAGCGCCGGCCAATGGCTGCGCTGCTTTCAATCCATCCGCTCTAGCCAATCAACCGGTCAGGCTGAGGATGTCGGGGCCGAGCGCGGGACTTTCGAGTGGTCAGGTAAGTATAATGGGGGGGGGGGGGGGGGTCGGTATTGTTGGAAGTTTTTTCACCTTAATGCATTAACTACTAGCCGACCGCGCACCGTCATTATACGGCGGCAAGTCGGCTCTCCTGGGCGAGAGCCCGTAGCTATACATCCGCTCTTCGAGCGGCCACTAGGGGCGTGCGCGCGCCCCCCGCTCGCCCCCGACTCCCGTGCGTGTGCCCGGCGATTGCTCGTTACAGAGCGGGGACCGGGAGCTGTGTGTGTAAACACACAGCTCTCGGTCCTGTCAGCAGGGGAAATGCTGATCTTCTGTTCATACAATGTATGAACACAAGATCAGTGTTTCCCCTAGTGAGGCCACCCCCCCCACAGTTAGAACACACACAGGGACATACTTAACCCCTTCACTGCCAGTGGCATTTTTATAGTAATCCAATGCATTTTTATAGCACTGATCGCTATAAAAATGCCAATGGTCCCAAAAATGTGTCAGAAGTGTCCGCCATAATGTCGCAGTACCGAAAAAAAAAAAATCGCTGATCGCCGCCATTACTAGTAAAAAAAAATATATTAATAAAAATGCCATAAAAATACCCCCTATTTTGTAAACGCTATAACTTTTGCGCAAACCAATCAATAAATGCTTATTGCGATTTTTTTTTACGAAAAATATGTAGAAGAATACGTATCGGCCTAAACTGAGGAAAAAAAATGTTTTTTATATATTTTTGGGGGATATTTATTACAGCAAAAAGTAAAAAAATATTCATTTTTTTTCAAAATTGTCGCTCTATTTTTGTTTATAGCGCAAAAAAAAACAAAAACGCAGAGGTGTTCAAATACCACCAAAAGAAAGCCCTATTTGTGGGAAAAAAAGGACGCCAATTTTGTTTGGGAGCCACGTCGCACGACCGTGCAATTGTCAGTTAAAGCGGCGCAGTCCCAAATCGCAAAAAGTGCTCTGGTCTTTGGGCAGCAATATGGTCCGGGGGTTAAGTGGTAAAGGTGACAAAACTTTTACCTTTACAACACCTTTAAGTGGTTAAACAGCTGCTGTGTCCCACAAAGAACTGACTAGTACTCAAAGTTCTGCATTTTATTGTTCCCGGCTGAATTTACCTCTCAGCATGCGTTTCCCTTTCAGTTAAGAGGAAAATGAATACACCATACAACATAAAACTTTATTTGTCACCTGAACATTTGTACAAGGAGAATGATGTACAATATATTCCATGAAGCAGCCAACTACAGTCCAATATACAGAACTCTGTTTAACAAAGAAAATAATTAAGGCATCTTTTTAAATGGATATGTCATCCGCAAACACACACACAAATACAAATTGTAAAACGTAAGTTTTCCGCACTCATAAGGAACCTGCAGGCTTACTGGGTAAGATATTGCAAAGAGGAATGAGTATAAAGAAAAAACACACCAGCCAATCAGATTTTAACATTTATGTCAGAAAAGTGCAAGGCGATTTCCGATTGGCTGCTGTAGGCAACAGCTCCTTTTTGCGCGCTTCTTTGCTTTATGAAATAAGCCTGCTTTGATGTGCGTGAAATAATGGATTCGGATTTGGTGAAGTAGACAAAGATCAGTAAATAGGATGAAATATTTTGTAATATGGTCTTTGGATCGGTCATAAATGCCAAAACAGAAAAAATAGGATTTTTGTACTCACCGTAAAATCCATTTCTCTGAGTTGATGGACGGACACATCCTTCTTTGACATTAGGGTTATGCTTCTTCCTACCAGGAGAGTCCTAGAAGGAAGCGGATATAACCCTAAGGTCAAAGGCTGCTGTGTCCGTCTATGAACGGAAGAGAAAATAGGATTTTTGTACTCACCGTAAAATCCATTTCTCTGAGTTCATGGACGGACACAGCAGCCTTTGACCTTAGGGTTATATCCGCTTCCTTCCAGGACTCTCCTGGTAGGAAGAAGCATAACCCTAATGTCAAAGAAGGCTGTGTCCGTCTATGAACGAAAGAGAAATGTATGTTGCTGCTGATTGGTAAAGTGACATTTTGCACACCGCCAGTGAAAATCGTGTTATAGGGATTTTCACCACTCCAAGCCATGCAGCCGGTGCTTGAGGAGTTGGGGGCAGAGGAGCTCTGAAATGCACACCTTTTCTAGCTGGCTACCAATCGCAGCAACTAATCCAGGAGTGGTGTAAGGCCAAGACATCCAGTCCCCCCTGCTTATCATTGTTACTTCTTTAGCGAAATGCTGGGGATGATAGCAAAATGGTATGTGACTCTGCATAAAGTCTTAATCTTTCTCACTCCACCAGCACTAGGGTTGTCACCTGTCTGGGATTTACCCTGACAGTCCGGGCTTTGAATCTTGTGTCCAGGTTTCAGTCCACCTGTAAACCGGACATATTATTCAGACCAGACTGTGGCTCTCTAAGATAGCTGGAAAGAGAATTGGGTGTTCTTCTTCCTCCCGCCTGCAGGAGGCGGTAGAGAACCGGCACAGTTCAGTGTCAGCGAAGCACCGAAGGGGAGTGAAGACTGGAGGGAGGAAGGAGGAGCTGCGTTGTTTTCAGTTTTGATGCGCAGAGGGACACCTGGGTGCACCTGATGTAACAGGGGGACTGTGAAGGGTGTACCTGATGTAACAAGGGACTGCAATGAGTGTAAGGGGGGAGGGAATCTGAAGGGGGCACCTGATGTAAGGGGGGAGGGAATCTGAAGGGGGCACCCGATGCAAGGGGGGGAGGGAATCTGAAGGGGGCACCTGATGCAAGGGGGGGAGGGAATCTGAAGGGGGCACCTGATGCAAGGGGGGAGGGAATCTGAAGGGGGCACCTGATGTAACAAGGGACTGCAATGAGTGTAAGGGGGGAGGGAATCTGAAGGGGGCACCTGATGTAAGGGGGGAGGGAATCTGAAGGGGGCAGGGAATCTGAAGGGGGCACCTGATTTAAGGGGGGAGGGAATCTGAAGGGGGAACCTGATGCAAGGGGGGGAGGGAATCTGAAGGGGGCACCTGATGTAAGGGGGGGAGGGAATCTGAAGGGGGCACCTGATGCAAGGGGGGAGGGAATCTGAAGGGGGCAGGGAATCTGAAGGGGGCACCTGATGTAACAAGGGACTGCAATGAGTGTAAGGGGGGAGGGAATCTGAAGGGGGCACCTGATGTAAGGGGGGAGGGAATCTGAAGGGGGCAGGGAATCTGAAGGGGGCACCTGATTTAAGGGGGGAGGGAATCTGAAGGGGGAACCTGATGCAAGGGGGGGAGGGAATCTGAAGGGGGCACCCGATGCAAGGGGGGAGGGAATCTGAAGGGGGCACCTGATGCAAGGGGGGAGGGAATCTGAAGGGGGCAGGGAATCTGAAGGGGGCACCTGATGTAAGGGGGGGGGGAATCTGAAGGGGGTACCCTTTAAAATGCTGGAATTTGCAGAAGACATGAGAACTTTACATCTGGGCAGGACTGGTCACCTGACACAAATCAGAAATACTGAACTGGAGTATATGACAAAATACAGATCCAGAGATTACCTTCAGTGACCACATGTAGATCCTGATCTGCTTGGCTCCACAACCTCTCTACTGGGTCAAAAGTCATCCATTCCAATAAACCACCTACTACTGGCCCTTTAAGGGACCGTTTACGGCAGATCAGTAGGTTGGCTCCCGATCGACAGCGTGGTCACTGTGTTGGGGGGTACTGAATGAATGGGCTCCCAGAAACGATGCCACCTGTAGGCATACACCTGGCAGTGCAGTTTGGAAGTCCACCTCTGTGCTGCTATATAGATGTATATGGCCGGCAGCAATAGGTTAAAGGACCAAGCAGAAGCCACGAGGTAGGATGCGATGGGCCAAGGTCACCTTTTGCAGATAAAGTCAAGGTTTGCATATACTTCAGCTGTCCCTAGCATTGAGTCTACTGATTATGCCAACATCCAGTTGTCATTGAAGGTAATATCTGGAGTATTTTGTGATCATATGTGCCATCTAAGTTACCCTTGTAACGGGTTTTGTACAGAAGCCATTGCTGTCCTGAAAATGCTTATTGCCTGGCAGCAGATGTTTCAATAGTTTCTAAATCATTAACCTGGAACGGGTATGCATATAATTTGTCTTTCCCCTGCCACCTGCTGGTTCCAGGTTTGTGACTGGAGAAGAAATTGCCATTTTTAGAAAGAGGTAAGCAGGAAAAAAAAATTCCTTTCAAATGGAAATCTCGCAAGAAAAGTTACAATAGGCACAGTCACCGCGTTCTCCATTGGCCACACTCTTGAGAAGCGCTAAAATGGAATTACTGTACAAAGAGGAAACCGTTTTGAATAGAGATAACTGCACCCATCTTCATAAAAAAAAAAATGCTTTTATTTTTTTATATTTTACATAGGAGCCTGGAAAGCATTACTGATCACAGTAGATCATTACTTTCCATATTCGCTGGCAAATACCAAAGTAGAGACCTTTGGTTACATAAAGTGTCAATAGATACGAGTGCAGCTACATCCCCTTCCACTGAGATCTAGGAGTCCCTCCGACACAATCAAACCCTCTAAGGGCCCTTTCACACGTACGGACAAAAAGTCAGTTTATTACAAGTCCGTTTACGGACTTGTAATGTATCCCTATGGGATTGCAGACGTTAGCGGATAAACATCCGCTAACGTCCGCAACCATCCGCGTCCGCAAAGATCCGCTTTTGCGTACAGAAGAAAACCCTATTTTTCTTCCGTCCGGCGGAACGGATCGGATGAATACGGACACACGGTCCGTATTCATCCGATCCCCCATAGGGGAGAGCGGAGGAGAGACAGGGCGATCTCTGCACTGTGTGCGGGGACCGCCCTGTCCGCCGACAGCTCAGCTGGGATTACGGAGGAATCCCCGCTAAGCCAAACGGGCTAACGGAGCGTATCAATCAATTACCGCTCTGTGTGAAAGAGCCCTAACACTTCTGTGAATGAATGATGGCGCTCTGTGGTCAGAGCCACAATCAGCCACTCCAATTTCAAATCCTATGCCCTGTACACACGATCGTTTTTTCCATTGGAAAAAGTCAGATGCGGGGTTTTGGTCGGGAATCCCAACCGTGTGTATGCTCCATCAGACTTTTCCCAACAGAAAAACTGCTGGAAAAAGATAGAGCGCAGGTTCTCCATTTTCCCGTCAGGAAAAAATCCGATCAGAATTTCCAATTGGGTGTACAAATTCCGACGCATGCTCGGAAACAAATCTAAGCATGCTCAGAAGCATAGAACTTAATTTTCTCGGCTTGTCTTAGTCTTTTACGTCACCACGTTCTTGGCAGTCAAAAGTTCACAGAACTTGTGTGTGACCGTGTGTATGCAAGGCAGGCTTGAGCGGAATTCCATCGGAAAAACCATCCAACTTTTTTCTGACTGCAATTTCTGCTCGTGTGTATAGGGCATTACAGGAGCCAGCCAGGGAGGAAACCTACCAGCTTCTGTAAGGGGGGGTGTGTTGGGCTGCAGACTCTGACCATGCTTCATGTTGAAATATGGTCAGAAAGATGGAGTTAGCAATTGCTACAAAACAATCCAGATCTGGACGATTCTGAGCCAGCTTAAAGGAAAAGTCCAGCCTGAGATTCTTATGCCGCGTACACATGGTCGTTTTTTGTGATGAAATAAAACAACGTTTTAAAAAACGTCATTTAAAATGATCGTGTGTGGGCAAAACGTTGTTTTTTGTCTTCTGAAAAACGAAAAAAAAAAAAAAAAAATCGAACATGCTTACATTTTTTATGTCGTTTTTCAAAATGTCGTTTTTTGTGTCATTTAAAATGATAGTGTGTGGGTAAAACGACGTTTTTAAACCCGCGCATGCTCAGAAGCAAGTTATGACGCGAGCTTGAATGGAACAGAGTGCCGTCGTACGTGCTGAACGTAACCGCGCTTTGCTAGAGCATTTTGAAAAAACGATGGTGTGTAGGCAACGTCGTTTTTTAAAATGAAGTTTTTTTACAAGACAAAAAACGACCGTGTGTACGCGGCATTAGGCCGAGCTTCTCCTAAAGGGTCACAGGAGTGCAATTGGTTTTGCACTCCTGTGACCTGTTTCCAGTGGAGAGCGGTATGAAGTCTGCTCTCCGCCAACGTCACTGCCATCATTCAGGGCAGCGCGTCATCACGACTTCCAAGTCGGGATCCGCCAGCTGCTCTGATTAATGGCAGTCTCAGCGAGCCACTGAGACAGCCTTTCCCTGCCCCTCCACTGCTCAGTACTCCAATGAGCGTGGAGAAGCAGAGAGGAAAGACGCTGACTGACAGTCGGCAGCTTTCCTCTCTGGGATCTATGAGAACCGAGCCATCGGCGGTGTTCGTTGGCTCGGTTCTCAGTGCAGAGGCCTCAAGGGACAGATGGAGCATCGGTCTGATGCTCCATCCACCGAGGCAAGTATGAATCTAAAAAACCTGAAAACCCATACCTCTCTTAATTATTTACCCGGCTGTCTGCAATGTACTGAGGCTGAACAGCTGTTGTCTGCAAAGCGTCACTGCCTACTTCCGGGTTTAGGGCACGCATACCCGTACACAGCGGGAGCCTGTCAGCAGGTTCAGGCCAATGATTTATGGCTGGGACCTGCTGATTTGCTGTGTACATTCACAGCTCAGAGTTCTGTGTTGCCATTCAACACAGAGCTCTGTACACAAGAAACTATCTCTGTTTCTCGTCCCTGCAAACAGAGATGGACTAGTAAAAGTAGCACACTTTACACACAGTTAGCCACATATTAAACCCCTTGATCACCCTAGATGTTAACCCATTCCTAGCCAATGTCATTAGTACAGTGACAGTGTATATTATTAGCACTGATCACTGTATTAAAATCAATGGTGATGTCAGTGGCAGTTAATCAGTTCCCTACATTGTGATTTAGTGTCAGATTGCCCACTGCCCTACTGCAGTCTCATTAAAGTGGTGATGCTTCAGTGTCTCTACGAAGCCGATTTGGAGTTTTGGAAAATCTCTGTAAATGTCCACCAACCATTTGTTTTGAATGAAAAAAAAAAAAAAGGAGAGAGAAAGAACATTTTAGCACTGGCCTGTAAAGTGCCGATATGAAGATGGGCAAATATCTCATAGCTTATTGTCCTTACTGAATGATCTTCCTGCCTAACACAGTGCAGGAAAGGTGGCCAATGGGTAGTGCGAGAATTTGCCTCTTCTGCCCTACATTTCCCTTCACCGTGACGACCTACCTCACTAGTCAAAAGGAACGTACTGAAGGTTGGAGAGGCCAGGAAAGAAGCGCCATCCTGGAATAAGGCAGCAAGTAAATAAGCTGCTATCATGTGCAAGCACCTCTAGGCACCTCCATTGTTTAACCATGACAAGTTTACTGTTATGACATGGGAGGAAGGGTTAGGTTTGGTTAGATCAGTGTTTCCCAACTCCAGTCCTCTAGGCACACCAACAGGTCATGTTTTCCCTCAGATGAAACGGCTGTGGTGATACTAAGGCAGTGAAACTGATCAAATCACCTGTGCAAAATAATGGAAATCCTGAAAACATGACCTGTTGGTGTGCCTTGAGGACTGGAGTTGGGAAACACTGGGTTAGATACTGTAAAATCATACAATGAAAACAAGTAATACTTTATTTTTCTGCAGAAAATATTATTTTTTTT
This sequence comes from Rana temporaria, assembly GCF_905171775.1. NCBI lineage: Eukaryota > Metazoa > Chordata > Amphibia > Anura > Ranidae > Rana > Rana temporaria. Next base: position 36,405,721 of record NC_053489.1, on the reverse strand, counting down.
CTAAGAGGTAACCTGGTGGGTTGAGTCAGCCTCTGGTTTCTTGCGTGTTCCAGCACTGAGATCTCCCTGCCAAAAATACCCAACTCTGATCCAGGCCTCTTGGGAGTATTTGGGTGTTCTCACCCCCTTGTTTTGGTTCCAGTTTCTCCTGTTACATCTTCCATAGCATACCATAAAATCTAAGTGAGTGAACGGGATCAAGGACACAGTGAAATCCCAGACCAGTGCAGGCATGGTGGGAAACCCTCATGATGGGCACAGCGGGTTTGCAGACCTGGGAACACAGCTCAGGGATTGTGGGAAACCCTTATAATGGGCACACCTGGTGTTTAGACCCAGGATCTCAGTTCAGGATTGGAGGGAACCCATTATAAAGGGCACAGCAGGTATAAAGATTCAGAACTCATTGTAGGGATCCTGGATCTCCCCTCATAATAAGCATATACAGTGGACAGACCTGCAGAGATCTTACCAACAGAATGGCTGAGAAAGAATAGAAGCTATCAGGGGATTAAACTCTCTAGCAACCCCCCCCCCCCCAAAAAAAAAACAGTTTTAAGTGAAGTATCCCTGTAAGTTGCAGTTATTCTAACAGCAGAACCCATTACAAGCAGTCTTTGGTTTACCAGTTTGCTTTGTGCTCCAGGAAGGACGCTCTCAACAGACCTTTCCTGTTTAGTAACACCTTCTCTCTTGTGCGTATCATAGGTGAACCATTAGGACTCCCAGGACTGTCCTCAGTGTGGTTTAGGAACATGTCCATCCACATAAAAGTTTCTGGTTATTTTGGGGAGTGTAAACTCCACTCCGTTCAGTTCTTCAGTGAGAATAATTTGACATCCAAGTCTGGAGTTCTCCTGTAATAATGGGGCCATGTCCAGCATATCATCTTCCCTATAACAAAGGGGGGGGGGGGGGGAAAAAAAAAACAAAAAATGGGAATTATAGTAGCCCGTCATTTTAGTCAAATAAATCAATCAAAGTAGAGCTTTGTGATGTGTGGTTTCTACTGCAACATTTAAGTGTTAAAAGCTGCGATGAAAACTATGAAGAATAGCAAAAGTACCAAAGAAGTACAAAACATTCATTTGGCTTCGTAATGGCTGCAGAAGTTGGAAACTACTGTGAGTGCTGGTAAAAAGATCCAACCCCTGGAGTCTTATGCTGCGTACACACGATCGGAAATTCCGACAAGAAAAGTCCGATGTGAGCTTTTGGTCGGAAATTCCGACCGTGTGTATGCTCCATCGGAATTTTGCCCTCGGAATTTCCGCCAACAAAAGATTGAGAGCAGGTTCTCTTTTTTTCTGACGGAAAAAGTTCCCATCAGAAAATCCGCTCGTCTGTATGCAATTCCAAAAAAACATGCATGCTCAGAATCAAGCAGAAGATCCAAACTGCCTATTGAACTTCATTGATCTCAGCTTGTCCTACTTCACCGCATTCTTGACAGTTGGAATTTCCGACAAGATTTGTGTGACCGTGTGTATGCAACACAAGTTTGAGCCATTTCGTCAGAAAACAAAATCCACGGTTTTCTTGTCGGAATTTCCGATCGTGTGTATGCGGCATTACAGATATACAAGAATTCAGATTACAGACAACCAGTCCAAACATTGTTGCGCATACATTTTTTGGTGTAGTCAGAGCTGTCTCCTCCATTAAAAAGGGGTTGTAAACCTTTGTGTTTTAACCTTAATACATCCTATGCATTAAGGTGAAAAAACACCTTGCAGTGTCTGGCCCCCCATTTTACTTACCTGATCCCCGAACTTCCGTGGGCGCGATCCCGCGTCGCTCTCTCCACGGCTTCTCTGCTCATCATTGGATAGATTGACAGCAGCCATTGGCTCACACTGCTGTCAATCAAAACCAATGACGCGGGCGCCTGGGGTGGGGCCCAAGTCATACACTCGGCGGCTATAGCCGCCGAGTGTATGACATAGGAGCGCGCCCGCAAGGTAACCCCCTCAGGAGAGAGCTTCCCAGAGGGAGTTATCTGAGGCGGGAGGAGCTGCGAGAGCCATCGTGGGACCCCAGTAGAGGAGGATCAGGACCACACTGTGCAAAACTAACTGCACAGTGGAGGCAAGTATGACATGTTTGTTATTTTAAAAAAAATGATGTTTATTAGTCTATATGGATCATCACTTACACTGAGAGGATGTTATGATGCAAGGCACCATATACACATATCTATTCTTACATATTTGGCAGCACCACCACACCCCTCCCCCGTCATTTTATACTATTTCAGCAACTTCACTTAGCGCGGACTTAACGGTTTATATACTATCCATAAGAAGTCTGCTAGGCTTTGGTGAGAATTGCCAGTTTATTCAGCATCTCATATTTGAGGAGAACAGTCTGAACTATATTACCTCTCATCTGGCTCAGGAAGTTGATCGAAATACTCTTGGCTGACGTAGACCTGACATGTGGAACATGCGAGGGAAGATTCACAGGCTCCTGAGTGCAGAAAAAAAAGCATTGTGGTAAAAGTTAGACAATAAAATGAAAGCAGAATAATTAATGTTCAATTGTCAGACTGCATATACGCGAAGACACGTCTTTTTTACTTTCATATATATATTTTTTAAATCAGCCAATTAGTCCAGCAAGAGTATACCATTTTTTCCTAAGACCCCTTTCACACTGAAGCGTTTTTACAGCGTTTTAACGTTAAAAATAGCGCTATTAAAATGCTCATAAAACGCTCTCCATGCATCTCAATGGACTCTTTCACACCGAGTCCTGCAAGCAGCATCTTTGGAGCAGCTTTTGGGCACTGAAAAAACCCCGCCAAAAACACCATTGAAATGAATTGAAAGCGCTGTAAAAACGCCTGAGGCCCTGTACACACGATCAGTCCAAACTGATGAAAACGGACTGAAGTTCAGTTTCATCGGTCCAAACCGACCGTGTGTGGGCCCCATCAGTCCGTGAACCTTCAGTCCAGAAATTTATAACTTGCTTTAAAATTGAACTGATGGACTGATAACCGATAGGTCAAAACCGATGGTTAGTACGCAAAAGCATCGGTTCCAAACCCGGGCATGCTCAGAATCAAGTCGATGCATGCTTGGAAGCATTGAACTTCTTTTTTTTCAGCACGTCGTTGTGTTTTACGTCACCGCGTTGGACTTGATCGGTTTTTGAACCGATGGTGTGTAGGCACATCAAACCATCAGCCTTCAGCCCGTTTTCATCGGATGGACTGATCGTGTGTACAGGGCCTCACCCCTTCACACTGAGGCACTGCAAAAGCGCCCTAAAACGTTAGGGTCTTAGCGGTGCTTTACCAGCACATTGGGATTGCAGATGAGGCTTCGCTCGAATAACGCTTGAAAAATGCCCCAGTGTGAAAGGGGTCTAAGGGTATACAAGCAGCAGCCCAACACTCCTGGAATACTGCTCTAATCAGCAGTTTTGCACAAGGAGTGATAAATAAAGTTGATTAGAGCGGTGTTCTGTTTGTCGCTTCAGGAAAGCTGGGCCGCTGATTGTGCACGAGAACCAAGGCCCGACTCCCCTATGTGCTGGCAGCATAGTTTTTTTTTTTTTTTTGCTGCAATATCTAGCTCATGGGTGTCCAACCTGTGGCCCTCCAGCTGTTGCGGAACTACCAGTCCTCTCATGCCACTCTGGCTGTTTGCAATCAACATCTATCTGCTGTAACCATCAGTAACCACTGACTAAACTCTTCCCTGTAACACTGGGCTACATTGCATGACTGATATCAACTACTGCATTCTTAAAGCGGGGGTTCACCCGAAAAACATTTTTTAACATTAGATTGAGGCTAATTTTACTAAGCAGAATCGGGTGTTTTTTTTTTTTAAATCAATGCAGTACTTACCGCTTTAGAGATCGATGTTCTCCGCCGCTTCCGGGTATGGTCTTTGGGACTGGGCGTGCCTATTTGATTGACAGCCTTCCGACGGTCGCATACAGTGCGTCACGAGTTGCCGAACGTCGGTGCGGCTCTATACGGCGCCTGCGCACTGACGTTCGGCTACTTTCGGGAACTCGTGACGCGCTGTATGCGACCGCCGGAAGGCTGTCAATCAAATAGGAACGCCCAGTCCCGCAGCCCATACCCGGAAGACGCGGAGAACATCGATCTCTAAAACGGTAAGTACGGCATTGATTTAAAAAAAAAAAAAACACCCTATTCTGCTTAGTAAAATTAGCCTCAATCTAATGTTAAAAATTTATTTTTTGGGTGAAACTCCACTTTAAGACTTTGAAACTGCTGTTTATACCTGTCTGTTGAGGTCATTCTTTATTTTATTATGGTGCTTTGGCCAAGATCAAACACCTATCCTTATCTTGCTGTCCCCCTTTCGCTTAGCAATTAGTTTAGAGCAGAAAACCTTTAAACTCTTATGCCTGTACACACGACCGTTTTTCCCATCGGAAAAAGACAGATGAGAGCTTTTGGCCGGGAATCCCGACCGTATGTATGGTCCATCGGACTTATTCCTACAGGAAAAACTGCCAGAAAAAAACAAAAACAAAGAGCAGGATCTCCCCCCACCCCATCAGGAAAAAATCCTAGTGGAAAAAACGTTCGTCTGTATGGAATTCCTTGGCTCATCGTAGTCTTTTACGTCACCGCGTTCTTGGCAGTCAAAATTTCACTGAACTTTTGTGTGATCGTGTGTATGCAAGGCAGGCTTGAGAGGAATTCCTTTGGGAAAATCACTTGTGTGTAGAGGGCATTAGACCTTTCTGCTGCCTTTGACACAGTTGACCATCCAACTCCTCCTCAATAAACTCCACTCCCTTGGCCTTTGCGACTGCTCTTTCCTGGTTCTCCTCCTCGCTCAGCAGACTTTCATTGTCACATACAACATCTCCTCCGCTCCTCTATCTTTCTGTTGGGGTAACCCAAGGCTCTGTCCTTGGGCCCCTCCTATTCTCTCTCTCTATACCTCTTTACTGGGCCAGTTGATAACTTCCCATAGCGTCAAATACTACCTCTATGCTGATGACGCCCAGATCTATCTCTCCACGGATCTCAAACTTACTGAGTGACATATCTGTATGGATGTCACGCCTCTTCCTTAACCACTTAAGCCCCGGACCATTTTATTGCTAAAATGGCCGGGACACTTTTTGCGATTCGGCACTGCATCGCTTTAACTGACAATTGCGCGGTCGTGCAACGTGGTTCCCAAACAAAATTGACGTCCTTTTTTTCCCACAAATAGATCTTTCTTTTGGTGGTATTTTTTTTTTAACAGAACTTTTGGTGGTATTTGATCTCCTTTGCGGTTTTTATTTTTTGCGCTATAAACAAAAATAGAGTGATAATTTTGAAAAAAAATGCAATATGTTTTACTTTTTGCTATAATAAATATCCCCAAAAAAAGATATAAAAATGTTCCCCCCCCCCCCCCCTCAGTTTAGGCCGATACGTATTCTACATATTTTTGGTAATTTTTTTTTATACTAGTAATGGAGGCATTCAGCGATTTTTATCGTGACACATTATGGTGGACACATCGGACACTTTTGACACATTTTTGGGACAAGTGTCATAAAAATGCACTGATTACTGTGAAAACTACACTGGCAGTGAAGGGGTTAACCACAAGGTGGTGCTGTAGGGGTTAAGTGTTCCCTAAGGAGTGATGATTACTGTAGGGGGGCGTGGCTAGCTGTGACACATCACTGATCGTGCTCCCGATGACAGGATCAGCGACAGTATCACTAGGCAGAACGAGGCGATGCGTTTATACTAACATCTCCCCGTTCTACCACTACGCGAGACGGTCGCGAGTATGCCCGCGGCAATCGAGTCTGCGGGACCCGTGGGTGCGCTCACGGAGATTGCGGCGGGCGCGCAACAACCGCTCCCTAAAGGGGATGTATATATACGTCCTTTTGCCTGCCCGTGCCATGCTGCAGACGTATATCGGCGGGCGGCACGCGGTTAAGCTCTATCTGTCTAAAACTGAGCTTGTAGTATTTCCTTCTCCCCGATCCCCTCCCCATGACTTTACCATTGAGATCAACAGCACAACCATTGGTCCCTCCACACACGCAAAGGTGCTGGGTGTAATTTTAGACTGACCTCTCCTTCAGTCCCCATATCTCCGCAACATCTCCAGAATTCGCCCCTTCCTATTGACCACAAAACAGTTTATTCACTCCTTGGTTATTTCCCGCCTTGACTACTGCAACTCCCTCCTCACTGGCCTACCTTTACATAGGCTATCCCCCCTTCAGTCTATCATCAATGCTGCTGCTAGACAAATACACCTTACTAACCAATCCACAACTGCTGCCCCTCTCTCCACTGGCTTTTTTTATTGTAAAGCGCTGTGTAAACTATTGGCACTATATAAATCCTGTATAATAATGCCTCTGCCTTTGGGAGCCATGCTTGCAACTGTCAGCCTTGCAATGCCTCACGGGACTTTCCTTGCAATGCCTCATGGGTCCTGTCAGTGGCGGCCCGTCCATAGGGGGTGCCCGGGCGCCGCCCCCTCCTGTAGTCATAAAAAAATAAAAAAAAATAAAACGGGCCCTTTAAGGCTTATAAAAATTCGTTTTGCAGCGCCGCGCAAATAACATACACTCATGCATTGCAAAAGTTCCCTTCTCCTCCTGTTCTGTATGACAGTCATCACCTGAAAAGGAAGCAAGGGGAAATCACCTGAAAAGGAAGCAAGGGGAAATCTACCTCATGGGGACAAGGACAGCAACAGTCAATGTTTTTTTTATTATGCTCTATTGAAGCACCCCCTGCAAAATCAATATACTCAGCCTTTTTTCAGGTTATGTCACAGGTTCTCTTTTTTTATGATGGTGGATGGATCCTAATGCCCTCTACAGCTCTCTCCTGCGAATGTAAAGATGAAGCCAGAGCCTTGACACACTGGGCTCATGGGAAGTGAGGCCTAGTGTCATTCAACATGGAAACTGGGTTGGGTTGCCAGTCAGATATTCTGCATAAGGCGGCGCTGAAGAGGTGGCAAATATAGCAAATGGAGCTGCCATTTTAAAAAGCTATTGGGGGGGTTAATTTTTTTGTATCCACCACAAGATAGAATTGGGTTTTTAATGTTGAACTCCAGCTTTTGATACAATTCACATATTTTGTTTCGCCCAAACAAACTATGTCCCTCACCAACATGTGAGGCCCCTGGATGTGCAGTATGAAGATGAGGCCACATACAGCACTGTGTTCCGGGTTCGAACCGCGACTTTCCTCTCTTATATCCGGAACAGAATAGAGTCCGATTGGCGCTCAGCTATTCAGAGAATGCAATGTATTCTAGTAGTGAATACGAATCTTCCTACAATTGTCTGAGGCAGGGGTTCACACCATCGCCGCATTCGTCTCACAGCAGGGGTCGGGTGCGTCCTGGTTCATTGTTTCAGGTCCGATTTCAGCCCAAATTTTGGGCTGAATTCTGACCAAAGGACACACAGGGCTCCTGTGCTGATTCGCAGCGGAGATATGTGAACCGGCTCCATAGAGAGTCGGTCAAAATCTAATGCTATTGCGAAATTGGATGTGGTGGGAACCCTCATCCAATTCGCAATAGTGTGAACCCAGCCTAAGTCAAAGGTTGTGACGTCATCAGCCAACCTCTCTGACTCATTGCTAGAATACATTGCTTTCTCTGAATGGATCCGATAGATAGACTATTGTGTTCCGGGTATAGGACAACAAGGCCTCGGCGGAGCACAGTGCGGTATTCTGTATGTGGCCTCAGCTAAATACAGTTTATACAACACATTCAGCAGCCTCACATGTTAGTGAGGGACATTGTTCATTTGGGCCAAGCTGGCCGAAATTAACTGTGTAAAAGTGTATCAAAAGCTGGAGTTCAGCTTTGAGCAGGGAGGAGAAAATCAGCTTTGGAGACAACACATCTCCTGCTGACCTTCATGTCTCTTTAATAATGGAAATTATTCAGCGCTGGAAAATAACAATTATCAACAAAATATGCTAGCCAGCACTAAAAGGATAAATTTGAAAAAAATTCCCAAAATGGCATAAGTAGTGAAACAGTGCGGCGCAAACAATACAATTATTTAAATGATATAATAAAAGTCCATGAGTGTCTATAAAAAAATATATTACACTGAATAATATATTTATATATATATATATATATATATATATATATATATATATATATATATATACTCGTGGCGGGAAAGCGGGTATCGGCGTATACCGCGCACCCACGATTTTGCCCTGATTTTCAGGGCAAAATAGTGCGCGGTATACGCCGATAAATACGGTATATATATAACAGTAAAAAAGTGAAAAAATCAAGTAATCAAAAAGAAGTCCATCAGTGATGAAGTGAAAGAGAAATCCAAATGAATTTCATTAAAAACGGTGCAGATTCCAATCTAGTGACCAAAGAAAGATCCTCCACCAAGAAGAAACAGATGGCCTCTCACCTCAATGATTCGACCCTCAAGGAGTCACACAGCGTTGTGTAAAATAAGGAATCCAGATAAATGGCATTCAGCAAGTCAATGGACAGCTCCAGATGTCAATCATGAACTCGGAAAGATGGCAACATGTGTAAACATATAAAAGAAAAAAGAGAGATCTAATGCTCTCAGTAGCAACAAAGGGGTGTTTATTAAAACAATAAGAACCACTCACATGGTAGAGCACTCACAACAGAGTGCAGGTACACAGGCAGAAGACGCTAGCAAGCGTATGCAGCATAGGGCGGGACTTCATCAGTGTCGGGTGTGGAGAAGCTGATGAAGTCCCGCCCTTGGGACGAAATGTACGAGGGGGAGGAGTCACGTGCTGACGTCACCCGCGATCACCTCTCCCATCCTATGCTGCATACGCTTGCTAGCGTCTTCTGCCTGTGTACCTGCACTTGGTTGTGAGTGCTCTACCATGTGAGTTGTTCTTATTGTTTTAATAAACACCCCTTTGCTGCTACTGAGAGCATTAGATCTCCCTTTTTTCTTTTATATGTCCACACATGTTGCGATCTTTCCGAGTTCATGATTGACATCTGGAGCTGTCCATTGACTTGCTGAATGCCATTTATCTGGATTCCTGATTTTACACAACGCTGTGTGACTCCTTGAGGGTTGAATCATTGAGGTGAGAGGCCATCTGTTTCTTCTTGTTGGAGGATCTTTCTTTGGTCACTAGATTGGAATCGGCACCGTTTTTAATGAAATTCATTTGGATTTCTCTTTCACTTCATCACTGATGGACTTCTTTTTGATTACTTGATTTTTTTACTGTTTATATATATTTTTATAGACACTTATGGACTTTTATTATATCATTAAATACATTTTATTGTTTGCGCCGCACTGTTTCACTACTTAGACCTTCATGCCTCAACTAGGGGTGCAACGGATCGTCACCGATCCATGATCCGAACGGGTCACCCCCGTTCGGATCGGCACACCCCGCGATCCGTGGAGCGCTCCGGAGCCTAGGCCTAGGAAAGTCCCCGACCTTCGGCCTAGCTCCGGAGCGGCGGCCATCTTGCTCCACCCAGTCTGCTTGCCAGAGCCCAGCGTGACACGCCTCCCCGGGGAGGCGTGTCACGCTGTGCACTGGGCTCTGGCAAGCAGACTTGGAGAGGGAATGTTAGTGAAGCACTGGTTGAGAGGAGGGGAAAACATTTTTAAAAAAAGAGCACAGTAGCAATTCACAAGGGTGGATTAAACAGGACTTGTTAAAAGTACAATCTTGCTGTTTTTACAGCAAGATTATTTACTACTACTGCATGTTATTTCCCCCCAGTTCTGACAATGACTATAAAGTGTGTGTGTGTGTGAATATATATATATATATATATATATATATATATATATATATAAAATTATTATTATTATTTTTTTGGACCGATGAAAAGGGACTTTTTTTTTTTTGCTAATCCGAAAATGATCCGATCCGGGACTCCTGATCCAAGGATCGATCCGATCCGTGATTTTTTTGATCCGTTGCACCCCTAGTCTCAACTGTATTCTGTAGTGATGTGGAAGTTGGCGGGAAGGACCAGTGAGAGCTGCAGGGGACCCAATTTCTCCCAGTGGATATCGGGGGAACAGTCCTTAGCAACCCAGGCAGCAGGAGCGGTAGATGCTCCGTTTGTTTACAGGTACCCTTTCACACTCAGGCGCTATAACGCAAAAAATAGCGCCTGCAATGCAAAGCGCCCTGAAAGAGCCGTTGCTGTCTCCCAGTATAAAAGCCCCAAAGGCTTTCACACTGGAGCGGTGCGCTAGCAGGACAGTAAAAAAAAGTCCTGCTAGCAGCATCTCTGGAGTAGTGAAGGAGCAGTGTTTATACCGCTCCTGCCCATTGAAATTAATGGGCTGCAGCAGCACTTTGCAGTGGTTTTAACCCTTTCTCGCCAGCTAGCGGGGGGTAAAAGCATGGCCGAATAGCACCACAAAATTTACGGTAAAGCGCCGCTAAAAATAGCGGCGCTTTACCACTCACGCACCACCGCCCCAATGTGAAAGGGGCCTAAGAGACAGGAGTCTCTTTAAACGTATCTAATCTTCTGTACATTCAGTAACCACTTACCTTCCAAGTCTACGTCGTACCTATGAGCAAGGTACAGAACACTCTCTCCGATCTTCCCTTTAACAGGAATGCGCTTGCCGGCCCTATCTATAAATACAACATCCACCCTGTGAAGAGAGTTGACATGCGTTTACAATCCATTCATACAAAATTAGCCCATTAAAGTCCACCTAGCCCCACGCTTTGTATTATTCCTTTGCATTTGTCTGGTATGACCAATGCCTTCTATTTTAAAGTGGTTGGAGGATTGTGAACAAAAACATTGACTTTGTAGGCACCACTTAAAAAAGTAACAATGTTTTTTTAATAATACATAAATATATATACAAAATGTATACTGAATGCATCCAATGAAATACATAAAACAACAAATAAAAAGAAGAAACCATGTGTAAAACCACAGGAAGGCACTCAATAGATAGTTGTCACTGTTGCAGTGATATACATGATGAAAATGCCCATGCTGGAATAAAGGAAGAGTGTCTCCTGGGTGAACACAACCGGAATCTTGAAGCATAAATAAGTAGCTCAACATGTTTCGCGATTCAAACTTTGCTTACTCAGAAGCTTCTATATAACAAGAAAAAAATTACATTTAAAAACGTATTACGTATTTCATGGCTATCTGACCTTCAATTCGTGTCTTCAGTCCATTGCGCATGATCACTCGTTTTTAAATTAGTTTTTTTCTTGTTATATAGAAGCTCCTGAGGAAGCGATGTTCGAATCGCGAAACATGTTGAGCTACTTTTAATGCTTCAAGATTCCCGGTTGGGTTTACCCAGGAGACACTCTTCCTTTATTCCAGCATGGGCATTTTCATCATGTATATCCCTGCAACAGTGACATCTATTGAGTGCCTTCCTGTGGTTTTAAACATCGTTTCTTCTTTTTATTTGTTGTTTTATGTATTCAGTATAAATGTTGTATATATTTATGTATTATTAAAAAAAACTTTGTTACTTTAAGTGGTGCCTACACAATCCTCCAACTATTTACTAAAATGTGGCACTATAGCTAATTGGGGAGTTGATTGCCACCCAAGGGCATAAGCAATCAAGTTCCGCATTCTAATTTAAAGCGGTTGTTAAGCCACTCTAACCTGTATACACAATTAGCACTGCCTCCTATTGTAGTATCCCCCCTTCTGTGTGCGATTTATGGTTTGGGGTTGTTTTTCAGGGGTCTGACTTGGCCACAAAGTAGGCGTTGCACCGATCCATTGTAAACAATAGGGTATGGACTTGTTAAATCGCATTGACAAGTCACACCAGTGTGAATGGGGGCTAAACCTCTAAAATGCAGGACCTACCTTATCGACATCAAATTAGAATGCTGGGGAGTAACTTTTGTTATGAGGGGGAAGAATGTTGGAGGCAGAGCCAGGTGGGCTGCTGATAATAATAGCAAATGGGGGCCTGGTGTGTATTGAATTTCATATTGCTCAACAGATTCAAGAGTGAACAACATCAAAAAAGTTTAATCTGCTTCGATTTCGTCTTCCCTGGTTCCTTCTTCTTTCCTCATTAACACGCTAATTAAATCTTTTGAAAACCTATTTCCAAGAAATACTTTATTTTAGACACAGTGACATCATCACTACAAGGCCTCGGTGCTTCCCTGTATAATGCAGGTAGGCATATAATGGGTATTAGGAGGGGCTGGCAAGGTGCCGTACATAGTTTGCTGATGCTGAACCTCCACGAGTCACTGAGTCAAGAACTGAAACCCTGTAAATGAAAAGGGGCAGATCAGGGATAGTAAGGCTCGGGAGGAAAGGGGCTTTACATAATACTGGACATCCTCCAGCCACGAAAGGAGACAGGCTCTATCTGACTTGCAAGTTGCTGCAGTGTCTAATAAAGCTCACAGTGTGCAGCAAAATCAGAATACAGAAGAAGAGCGTGAGCAAGACTGAAGACAAGGCTGCAGTTCAACTTTACTACTACAGTAAAACCTTGGATTGCGAGCATAATTCATTCCGGAAACATGCTTGTAATCCAAAGCACTTGTATATCAAAGCAAAATTTCCCCATAAGAAATAATGGAAACTCAAATGATTTGTTCCACAGCCATTTATTCACAAGTCCTTCTGTTCATAGTCCATATAAAAAGATTATAGCAATGTGATTGGTTGTGTAACCATAAAATATCATTCAGAAATGGAAGCCTCCGCAAGGGGATTAGAAGAAAAATCCAGCAGGAGCTCCAGAGTATAAAAGAGAAGAGAGGCGCCTCCAAGTGTAGCAATATGGTTACATTTAATACAGGTACAACATTTAGCAACTCACATGGTTGATGATGATTAAAAAGGGCACATAGACCGTCCTCTTACTGTCGGCTCTCGCCGATGTCAGTCTGCAATCGTGACCGGGAAGACTATCCTGCAGTATAGCGATCTGAAAGAGAGGCTTGAACCGCTCGTGGAAGGGTGGTCTATGAGAACAGCTTTACCCTGGATCCCTGCATACTTAGATGTGCCTGTTTTAATCATCAACCATGTGAGTTGCTAAATTTTGTACCTTCATTAAATGTACGTGGAAAAAATACTACGCATACCATAAACCATAAATAAATTGTAAGCTGCGACTCAAAAAATGTTATACAACATAAACAGTAAAATATAAGGAGAACGGAGTTGCGCTATAAATAAGCAATATAATATGCCTAATGTAATGAAAACCAATCAAACAAATGCACAATGGTGAATACAATAATGAGTGAATGACACAATCATATACGTCACAATCAAAAAAGAAAAAGGTCCAATCATAGACGTGTGATGATATTCAATAGTGACCCCAGAGTGATATTGATCCACAAACGGTCCAGACACAGTGATGACAGAAGCACCTCCACCACAATCAAACACTGACCCTTACCAGAAGGAATGATCTCTAGGAGATCAAAAACAGCATAAACATATGGAATCCTTGGATTAATCGCCAAGCTCGAGCGGATCTTCACCAATAGGTAATTCCTCAAGCAATGCCACAGTGGAAGGAATATGCAGAGAGAAGGGGACTCGCATAGCATAAAACCTTAGGATGTTTTATTTAGAATAAAAGGATGTACACTTACATCAATGATGTTAAAAAGGAGCGCTAAAAAGTCAAGCCGGCCGGCTTCCAGAACGTGCAGCCCGTATCTTCCGGGTCTGATCATGTGATGCGTGACCACGTCCCCATCGAGACGAAACGTTGGGAAGCGACGTTCTGACGTCACCGCATTACGTGATCAGACCCGGAAGATACGGGCTGCACGTTCTGGAAGCCGGCTTGTTATTTTAATGCTCCTTTTTATCATCATTGATGTAAGTGTACATCCTTTTATTCTAAATAAAATATCCTAAGGTTTTATGCTATGCGAGTCCCCTTCTGTCTGCATATTCCTTACACTGTGGCATTGCTTGAGGAAATACTTATTGGTGAAGATCTGCTCGAGCTTGGCGATTAGACCAAGGATTCCATATGTTTATGCTGTTTTTGATCTCCTAGAGATCATTCCTTCTGGTAAGGGTCAGTGTTTGATTGTGGTGGAGGTGCTTCTGTCATCACTGTGTCTGGACCGTTTGTGGATCAATATCACTCTGGGGTCACTATTGAATATCATCACACGTCTATGATTGGACTTTTTTCTTTTCATCTCATTTTTCATTTTTTGATTGTGACGTATATGATTGTGTCATTCACTCATTATTGTATTCACCATTGTGCATTTGTTTGATTGGTTTTCATTACATTAGGCATATCACATTGCTTATTTATAGCGCGACTCCGTTCTCCTTATACTTTATTAAATGTAACCATATTGCTACACTTAGACCACTTTCACACTGGGGCGTTTTTCAGGCGCTTTGGCGTTAAAAAAAGCCCCTTCAATAAGAAGGAGGATTTAGGAGCGGTGTATTCAATGCTCCTAAAGCGCTGCAAAGAAGCTGCTTGCAGGACTTTTTTTTGATGCCCTGCCAAAAGCAGCGCCTCAGTGTGAAAGTGTTCAGGCTTTCACATTGCAGATGCAGCTTCTTTCAGGCGCTTTTTTTTTTATGCTAAAACACCTGAAAAATGCCCCAGTGTGAAAGGGACCTTGGAGTCACCTCCCTTCTATTTTTTTTACTCAGTTGTGACATGACGCTACTTGTATATCAAGACATTGCTTGTATATCAAGTCAAAATGTATTAACATTTTTTGCTTGTCTTGCAAAATGCTCTCAAACCAAGTTACTCTCAAAGCAAGGTTTTACTGTATAACATAATAGTTCTGGTGTTTTTTTCCCCACCGTTATAGAATTATATAAACATTTTTCTTCTAGGAATTTACATCACAGCCAACTGTCCAGAAAGTAATGAGAATGATAATTTAAAAATGATTTTATAATTGAACATGGGGGTTGATTTACTAAAACTGGAGAGTGCAAAATCTGGTGCAGCTCTGCGTGGTAGCCAATCAGTTTCTAACTTCAGATTGTTCAATTAAGCTTTGACGAAAAAAATAAAAAAAAGGAGGAAGCCGATTGGTTTCTATGCAGAGCTGCACCAGATTTTGCACTCCACTTTTAGTAAATCCACCCCACTGTCTCCTTCAAAGTATGGACCTTGTGAGTGTACACAACTCTACCAGCCATTTTTCCATTCTTCACAGCATCTCTGGAAGTCAAGTGGGATGGCGTTTAGAGCCTGGGTAGTTGGTGGTGTGATAGGCTTCCCTGAAGAGATTCAGGGATCATCTAAAGACAGCCAGAGTAGGAGATAGACAGTTTGAGGTAGAGAGTTCCAGAGGATGGAAGAGGCTCTGGAGAAGTCCTAGAGATGACCATGGGAGGAGTAGACAAGGGAGCTCGAGAGCAGGAGACCTTGAGAGGAACGGAGAGGACAGTTTTGGGTGATATTTGTTGACAAGATTAGTGATATAGCTCAGGGTAGAGTTGTGGATTCATCTCCTGTGATCACTCGAAAAAATTCAGTTCGCTTCCCAGAATTGTTATTGAAAGGGACCTCATCGGGTCCCTAAACCAATCCAAATACCAGTAGCTTGCAAGAGATGAGTAGCTATACTGACCTCCTCTCTGTTCCTTCTGTGTACCAGCTCTCCAGCCTTCATTAGAATATTGGACATTTACCACTTCCCGGAGTGTCAGATGCCTGTGATGTGGTTTCAGCCTCCGACTCCTTATTCAGAATACAGTAGAAGCAAAAGGGGTCAGAGGATAGAAAGGTTCATGGAGGGGGAACATCAGCATCTGGCACTTCTGAAAGTATTGAATGCCGAATCCAAAAAGAGAAGCTTTTTAGCACGAAGAGTGTGAAACCACACCTAAGTCCAAAGGAAACTGTTCATCAAAAAAAAAAACAAAAAAAAAAAGTTTCGGGGTCTGAACCCTACCTCTCTTCTTCATGGCTTAAATGCTATATATATTCTAGTAAGGTCTCAAATAAGCTTATTTTGTCTGCTGATGCAGATACTGCTGGCCATGGATCCTAATCCAGCAATCAGCTTCCCTGGACAGGTTCCAACAGGAAAGGCTTACTTTGAGTCCACTCATGTTTAACGGAATCCATGATGAACGGGGAGTTGCTTTGACGCCCCAAAGTGCGTTGGCCGTCTTTTAACACAACCTCAATAAATAGATTTGAACCCTTATCTTTTGGTCTGGCGCTCCTTTCATGTATGCACGTCTTTTTCTGGTAACTTGCTGGAGTACACAACTGGAGGCGAGCCTTGTCTATTGTGAGCAGCCTAACCTGAACCAGTGAGCTCTTCAAATGGTTTTTGCCACCTTACTACTATGTTTAATTAAACTCATACAGGGCAGTTTGAAGGAATTTGGGGGCCCCAAGCGAAATGGGGGCCCCCAAGCACCCACCCCGCACACAAAACCTACGTTAGCGCTACACTATTTTTTTTACACCCATGTTCTTACTCCCCTCCCCCCCCTAGTCCCTATGTGTTTCTATTGTCACCTCCCCTTCTTCCCTGTAGACTGTAGTGTGGCCAAGCTCCTCTTCCTTCTCTTATTCCGGTGTTCTATCATTATAGGTCCCCAGTCCCCTATCATGTAAGTACCGGGGCTGGGTCGGGTACCGCGCGGTACAGGACATTCAGTTTCCTGTGTTCCCAGGCCGGACTGAAAGGAAGTGAGCACTCAGTATGCACTTCCTGTCAGTCCGGCCGGGAACCGGAAACTGAATCTCCTGTACCACGCGTGGTACCCAGCTGGACTGACAGGACTCCAGGAGGAAGGAAAAGGAGCTCGGCCACGCTACAGCCTGGGAAGGGGAAGTTGGGGGCCCCAGGCAAGCTCGGGGCCGCAAGCAATTGTTTGTTTTGCTTGTCCTGTAGCGACGGGCCTGAACTCATATTAAAAAGTCCCAGCGCCTCTTTGATTCCCTTTTTTTCCCCATTGGAACTCCAATTGGCTGGGATCCTATCGGGATCTAGAAGGAGGATTGAAGTCAGACTGAGGAAAGTGAAGGGCAACCGCCGGTGTTCTATCAGAAAGTCACTACCTATCAAAGTGCAACCGAATCGACATTCCATTGCGGCCATCTTGGTACACCCGCACTCGTCTGCACTAAGCCTACAGTCTGAAACCATAAAGCGGACATCTTTTTACACCCACCAGAGTTTTGCATTTTCACACTTATTTTTTACAAGTTAACTGAGCTTATATAGTGACATACAGGATTTTGAAATCCGTCAAGCTGTTTTGATGTTGAATCTTAAAGCGGAGGTTCACCCTAAAACATCTATATACCATTACATCCAGCATACTTCCGACATCTACAGTATGCTGTTTTTTTTTTTTTTTGCCGTACATACCGTTTTATTGTTATTTTTCCCCCCGGCTTCCGGGTTCTGGCTCCCGCGGGAGTGGGCGTTCCTATTCAGAGGTTAGATGATTGACGTCTGGTGAAAAACTTCCCCTGGCGCATAAGGCGCGTCACCAGTTTTCCGTAAGTAGCCGACCTGCAAGTCGGCTCTATACGGCGCATGCGCCCGCCGTGTAGAGCTGACTGCGCAGGCGCCATATAGTTCGGCTACTTACGGAAAACTTGTGACGCGCCTTATGCGCCAGGGGAAGTTTTTCACCAGACGTCAATCATTTAACCTCTGAATAGGAACGCCCACTCCCGCGGGAGCCAGAACCCAGAAGCAAAATAACAATAAAACGGTATGTACGGCAAAAAAAAACAAAAAAACAACAGCATACTGTAGATGTCGGAAGTATGCTGGATGTAATGGTATATAGATGTTTTTTAGGGTGAACCTCCGCTTTAAAAGCAGCGGTGTTCTGTCAGATTACCAAACCTGTGAGATCAGCAGGCTTGCCGATGCCTTTAAAATTCAACATCAAAACAGTGTCACGGACATCCAAATACTGAATTTGACTATATAACCTCAGTTTACCGGTAAAAAAATATGTGTACAATGCAAGACTTTGGCGGGTGTAAAAAGATCTCCGCTTCCTGCCTGACCGTAGGCTTAGTGCAGGCGGGTGTACCAAGATGGCCGCAACGTAACGTCACTTCCGTTGCATTTTCTGATGGGTAGCGGCTTTCTGACAGAACACTGCCAAGAGTTAACATGCAGCTAGTACTTCCAGCAGGAGGAAACGGCCTCTGCAAAAAAGCTAGATGGGAGATTTAGGTGCAGATAAGCGACTTCACCAGGTAAGAAAAACTGAACATCTGAAAGGAAGGGATAGAGGGGGTGGAATAGATTTTGGCCAGATTTGGGCTATAAAACTCATGGTGATTGCATGGGTTTTCCTTTTTCAGGCTAAGGAAATTTTCAGCATGTACAGGAAATACTTGTTGATTTTACCATAAAAACGCAGCGTTCTTGCCATTTCATGTGAACTAAATACAGACAGCGAAAAACAATATTATCTTTTTTTCTAAGCTGTCGTTTCTGAAATAATAATTTCCCTCCACCTACGTTCCTCTTTCTTACTTCAAAACATTGTTGTTTTTGGGTAGGCTTTCAGGTGTCATTACATCCGATGCTTGGATATGGCAGGGTTGGACCTATTCGGTTTTATTGCTGTCCGTGTTCCTGACCCCCTCTACATTTGCTATCCCCAGGGCATTGCTCCATGGAGAACTTCCTGTGCTCCCCCCCCCCATATACTCCTATGGAAAATCCACTAAGGAGCTTGAAATTTACATTTTTTTTTTAACCACTTGCCTTCCAGCGTACGTATATAAACGTCCTGGACAGCAAGGGCCAGATTCTCAAAGGCGTTACGACGGTGCAACACCATTTGCGCCGCCGTAAGTCCTAATCTGGCCCAGGGTATCTATGCGACTGATTCTTAGAATCAGTTACGCATAGATACCCATTAGATCTGACAGGCGTAAGGCTCTTACGCTGTCAGATCTTAAATGCAATTTTTTCCCCCCCGCGCTAGGTGTCGCATCGTCGTTTTCCCCGTCATCTATGCAAATTAGCTAGTTACGCGAGATGCGCGGACGACGCACTGATTTTACGACGTTTCCGTAAGCGTAAACTTGCCCCTGCTATAATGAGTGGCAAGTTTACGTAGGTCCGTCGTATGCCATGTTAAGTATGGCGTCGGGTCAGCGTTGGCTTTTTCCGTCGTTTACGCAAGTCGTTCGCGAATACGACTTTACGTCAATGACGCTCACGTCGGCGTCATTGACGTTTTCCGTCATGAGCTGGAGGATGCGCACTGGCATTTTTCCGCCTGGCGCATTGCGCAGTTTCGATCGGCGCGGGGGCGCGCTTAATTTACATACAAGCCGCCCCCTTTGAATTACGCGGCCTTACGCCGGGCCAATTACACTACGCAAAAGGAGAAATTAAGGAACAAGTGCTTGGAGAATACGGCACTTGCTCCAGTAATTTGGGGCGGCGTAGTGTAAATGGCTTACGCTACGCCGCCGCAGATTCTACAAGAATCTGGCCCCAAGTGCTTATATACCAGGATCAAGACTCCAGCGGTCGCTCTGATCCTGGTACCGTTTTTTCAGCTGGCGATGTTACTTTGATTATTTTTTACTTGGCCCAGCAGTAAAAGTTGATAACAATGGAGTAAAATACAGGGAAATGCTTTGACTCACGTATCTTCACATGGCTCACTTGCAGGACCAGCGTCTTCTGATTGGGCAGCAGCTAAAACACAAATAATTTAAGTCATATCCTTGAACCACAAGCAATAATTATAAACCGATGCAACACAAAACAAAGTGCAGTAAATATACAATCACAAGAGCAATAAATAAAAATATTGAAAGTGAATCTAAAAATGGTGTAAACTAGAAGTGACAGTCCCAAGTAAAGTCCCCTCTGCAAGGGCCAGTTCACAGCATAAAAACACAGTCCGGATGCGTTCCAGATGTTTTTCTGAATGTGCGTTTTTGATGCGGTCCAGTGCATTTTCCCCCTCTTTTTTTTTTCTCTTAACCACTTCAGCCAGAAGTATTTGGCTGCCCAATGACCGGGTAATTTTTTGCGATTTGGCACTGCGTCGCTTTAACTGACAATTGCGCGGTCGTGCGACGTGGCACCCAAACAAAACTGACGTCCCTTTTCCCCCCCACAAATAGAGCACAATTTTTGGATTAATTTCCCGTTTTATTTATTGTTATTTTATTTTAGCGCTGCACTATGTCCGTTGACGTGCCAGCTGCTAGTTCCTTTCTCTGAGCACCTGCTGTGTCCACCGGCTGCTGCCAGTACCACGTAAACCAAGAAACCCCAGTCTGATTTGAAATCTTTACCTGGGAGAGACCTTGCTGATGCAGTATAACTACCTTGCGTCTTCTTGCTGTGCTCAGTCTTGCCATGGTGTATGACCACCTGTGACATGAACCTGTCTTCTGTAACCTCACCTTAGTATCAAAGTTTGGCTGTTCCTCACCCAGTTTTAACCCTCTTACACAGCCGTTTCCGTTAATGACGGTTTTAACCTACATATGAAATTGATGATCATTAGCCCCTGCTTTGTATAATGGGTTAATCATACACCTGACTCTAAGGCCCCGTACACACGGCCGAGGAACTCGACGTGCAAAGCACGTCGAGTTCCTCGTCGAGTTTTGGGATGAAGCCGCCGAGGAGCTCGGCGGGCCGCCTTCTCCCATAGAACAACGAGAAAATAGAGAACATGTTCTCTATTTTCTCGTCGAGCTCCTCGGCGGCTCCATCGAGCCAAAACTGTACAGACGACAGAGTTTCTCGGCAGAATCCGGGTTTTGACCGAGTTTCTCGGTGAATTCTGCCGAGAAACTCTGTCGTGTGTACGGGGCCTGTACGGGCCCTGACTTGTAAGAGTATAAGAATTGATGCAAAAAGGCATTCCTACCAAATAATGATTTGATTTGAATTTTTCTTCTGTTCCCTCACTTTGCATTTTGTAAATTGATAAAAATAAACTCTTAAAATATATATATTATTTTTTAAAGAATTCTTACTTTACAGCGATGATCACTGTAACAGCAATGATTTGAACGGTCATGAATGGGTTGCATCCATACCAGCTGTGATTTACCGTTGTTGTGTGCTGTAATTTTCCCACAGCTATCTCATGATACAGGGTGCTTTGATTGGCCCAAGTACCATGTGATAGCTGTGGGTCAATCACAGCATCACTATAGGAATTACAGCTGTTATGAATGAAATTTAACAGCTTTGTTGACATTGTGATTGTACAGCAATCACATGATCCGGAAGCCACAATCCGCTGTGTCTGTCGTGGAAGCGGCCCACTTCTCACCCCTAACCTGGAAGGGGCAGAATGGCGTACATGTACCGTATTTATCGGCGTATACCGCGCACTTTTTTGCCCTGAAAATCAGGGCAAAATCGTGGGTGCGCGGTATACGCCGATACCCGCGCTGAGTTTGAATACTGCGCCGACATATACCGAGCACAGTACACTCGTGTATTGTCGGGCAGTCTCGGCTCCTCCCGTGCTGACGTCCTGAACGTACAGGACGTCAGCGCGGGTAGCCGAGCATTGCCGACAATACACGAGTGTACTGCGCTCTGTATATGTCGGCGCAGTATTCAAACTCGGCGCGGAAAAAGAGCGGGGAGGACGCCGCAGAAGGACGCCGGACCCGACGAAGAGGACACCCGAAGCCGCAGACGGACGCCAGATCCGACGAAGAGGACACCCGAAGCCGCAGACGGACGCCGGACCCGACGAGGCCGCCGCACAAGACACCAAAACTGTAAGTACAAAAAAAACGTTTTTTCCACAGGATTCGGGGGAACTTTAGGGGTGCGCTGTATACGCGGGAGCGCGTTATACCGCGATAAATACGGTATGTGATCCTGCCTGCCCATGCCGCAAAAAGTGTACTGTGAACGGGCGGCAATCAGGTAATTTTTTTTTTACCACTTTGTGGCAGTTTTCCTTTGATAATAATAAAATGAAAAAATAAAAAAATAAAAAATCAGGAGATATCTATTTTCTTTTACCACCCAAAAAAAAAAAAAATGCAATCTGTCCTAAAAATAAATAATAATAAAAAATAGGAAATAAAATAAGAAAAAATATAATGCATCTCGATACGCAAAGTAGTTGCGATGAAATTTACAGTTTTACTGACACGTCGAAGTTGCAAAAAAGTGTTCAGGTGTTAGTTTTATGTATTACATTTTATTATAGATGCTTATACAGCACTGTCAATTTACACATATGTATTGTACATTTACATCAGTCATGAAGAAGACAAAAAAAAAGAAAAAAAGAAAGGGAAACACGCAAAGCATTATAATTCCAACGCATCACACCCCCATACACCACGGACTCTAGTGACGGTGTGTTTTATGTGTGTAAATAAATGGGCATAAAGAATGTCATACGATTTCTCCATTACCACATCCCATTACCTGTAGTCTGGAAGGTTCTGCACCCGCCCTCCACATTGGACGTCCGCGGTTTTCCCACAGTTTGTTGTTCCCGCGATATTCGAGATATTCTGGCGAAGGCAACTTTACGTATGGACCAGGAGCAGCACTGTCCTCCAGTCCTGAGGCCTCTGCTTATCAGAGACACAGCCATCAGGAGCCGGGACTCAGCCACACCTTTCTTATTCAGAACCTTCTCCAAATGAGCAACTTCTTCTTACAACTGGAAGATCTCCAAAGAGGTGAAACTCTGGGAGGACAGAAGGGAATAAAAAACGTCATTATGGATTGCAGTAAATGGAGTCTATAAAACATCACACATCAGGCTGGTCTTACAATGAAGCAGAAGGAAGCGAGGCTTTACATGAGTCCTGCTAAGTTCTGTAACCACTTGATGACCAGGCTTTTTTTTTTTACAAGTTAAAATTCTTTTTTTTTTTTGTTGCTAGAAAATGACTTAGAACCCCTAAACGTTATATATTTGTTTTTAGCAGAGACCCTAGGGCAGGGTTTGACAAATTTGCTTGGAATCTAAGAACCAGCTAAAAAAGTTAGGAGCCAGAAAACGCACCCTGTCCCGACGAGCTTGCGCGCAGAAGCGTACACATACGTGAGCAGCGCCTGCATATGTAAACGGTGTTCAAACCACACATGTGAGGTATCGCCGCGATTGGTAGAGCGAGAGCAATAATTCTAGCCCTAGAGCTCCTCTGCAACTCAAAACATGCAACCTGTAGATTTTTTTAAACGTCGCCTATGAAGATTTTAAAGGGTAAAAGTTTGTCGGCATTCCACGAGCGGACGCAATTTTGAAGCGTGACATGTTGGGTATGAATTTACTCGGCGTAACATTATCTTTACTGTTGTTGGCATAACTTTACTGTTGTCTTATTTTTTAATTAAAAAAAGTGTAATTTTTTCCCAAAAAAGTGCGCTTGTAAGACCGCTGCGCAAATACGGCGTGACAGAAAGTATTGCAACGATCGCCATTTTATTCTCTAGGGTATTATTAGGATAAAAAAATATATATAATGTTTGGCGGTTCTAATTAGAGGGAAGAAGATGGCAGTGAAAATAGTGACAAATTACATTAGAATTGCTGTTTAACTTGTAATGCTTAACTTGTAATACCAACGGCCACCACCAGATGGCGCCAGCTCACACGAGGAAGAGCTGGGAACTTCACAAGGCCGCGGCCTCAATTACCATACATCACAGGCCCCCCGCGATCGAGCGGCAGGGGAGGTCGGGGCCTAGTCCGTCGCGATCCTGGGGAAAAGGCGCTCCGGACTAGGCCGAAGCCGCGGCCTCACCTAAAACATCCTGCCCGCAGCGATCCTGGGAAAAGGCCGCTCGCGGCCTTTTCCCAGGATCGCGGCGAACTGCGGGCAGGATGTTTTAGGCGAGGCCGCGGCTTCAGCCTAGTCCGCGGAGCGCCGGTCCTATGGAACAAAATGTTTTATTATTTTTTTGCCCACCTTTCAAGCCAAGTCGCCAGGACGCTATTTCTAGTCGCCATGACGACTGGGATTTGTCGAGCCCTGCCCATGGGAAAAAAATAGCGATCGTTGCAATATTTTAAATGTCGCAGCTGTCTTTCAAACGCAATTTATTTAGAAAAAATACACTTTAATGAATAATCAATAAAGAAAAAAAAAAAAAGATACAAAAGTTAGACCAGTTTTTTTTTATGAGTAAATAGATACCCAAACATGTAATGCTTTAAAATTGCGCATGCTTGTGGAATGGCAACAAACTACAGTACTTAAGGCGAAGCTTTACATTTTTTTTTTTTACAGATTACCTGTTTTGAGTTACAGAGGAGGTCTAGGGCTAGAATTATTGCACTCGCTCCAACGATACCTCACATGTATGGTTTAAACACCATTTACATATGCATGCGAGATTTACGTATGCGCTTGCTCCTGCCCCGCGAGCACGGAGAGATGGGCCACTTTTGCATCCAATACATTAAGGTGAAAAAACACCTGGCTGTCAAGGCTCCCCCCTCCCCTTACTTACCCGTTCACCTGCTGTGCGCGTCCCCCGGCATCCTCTTCTCCACGGAGTCTCGGTGTTGATTGGATAGATTGATGGCAGCGTAGCTATTGGTAATGCGCAGAAGTGAACGCATACATGAGCAGCGCCCGCATACGAAAACGGTGTTCAAACCACACATGTGAGGTATCACCGCAATCATTAGAGCGAGAGCAATAATTCTAGCTTTAGACCTCCTCTGTTACTCAAAAGATGCAACCTGTAGAATTTTTTAAATGTCACCTATGGAGATTTTTATGGGTAAAAGTTTGTCGTCATTCCACAAGCGGAAGCAATTTTGAAGCGTGACATGTTGGGTATCAATTTACTCGGTGTAACATTATCTTTCACAATATAAAAAAAAACAAATTGGGATAACTTTACTGTTGTCTTATTTTTTTAATTAAAAAATGTGTATCCCCCAAAAAAAAGTGCGCTTGTAAGACCGCTGCGCAAATACGGTGCGACAGAAAATATTGCAACGACCACCATTTTATTCTCTAGAGCAGTGATGGCGAACCTTGGCACCCCAGATGTTTTGAAACTACATTTCCCATGATGCTCATCTACACTGCAGAGTGCAAGGGCATCATGGGAAATGTAGTTCCAAAACATCTTGGGTGCCAAGGTTCACCGTCACTGGTCTAGGGTGTTAGAAAAAAAATATATATAAAATGTTTGAGGGTTCCAAGTAATTTCCTAGCATAAAATAAAAATTATTTTAACTTGTAAACGACATTTTCTGTGAAGTAAAAAATGACGTTTTTGAAACTTCAATTTTCAAAGACGAAGTTGCCTTCCATTGAAGCTCACTTCATAACTAGCTTCTGGGCATGCGCGGGTGTAAAAACGTCTTTTTAAATGACGTTTTTTGCTACACACGGTCAATTTCTGTGAAGTAAAAAACGACGTTTTGAAAAACGACACATAAAATTGAAGCATGCTTCAATTTTTTTTGGTCGTTTTTTACAAGACATAAAACGACGTTTTCCCCCACACACAGTCAATTAAAGTGACGTTTTTAAAAACGTCATTTTTTTTCATCACATAAAGTGATGGTGTGTACGGGGCATTAAACTTGTGGCGGCGTAGCTTAGCGTGTTTAGGCTACGCCGCCGTAAGTTAGCTAGGCAAGTACATGATTCTCAATGTACTTGCCTGCTAATATACGGCGGCGTAGCCTAAAGCGGGCGGGCGTAAGGAGCGCCGAATTCAAATGACTTGGAGGGGGGCGTGTTTGATGGTAATGAGGCTTGACCTCACGTTTTTGACGTTTTTTTTTCACTGCGCATTGCGCCGGGCGACTACATTTCCCAGTGTGCATTGCGGTTAAGTACGCCGCACGGGCCTATTGATTTTGACGTGGATGTAAATCCCGATTCGCGGACGACTTACGCAAACGACGTAAAAAATTTGATTCTCGCGGCGGGAACGGCGGCCATACTTTAACATTGTTATTCCACCTAATAGAGGGAATAACTTTAGGCCTGCTAATGCCTTACGGAAACGGCGTAAATCTACTGCGGCGGCATTTACATATTCTACGCCGACCGCAATGGAAGCGCCACCTAGCGGCCATCCGAAAAATTGCAACCTAAGATAGGACGGCGCAAGCCGTCCTATCTTAGATATGTTTAAGTGTATCTCTGTTTGAGCATACGCTTAAACATAAGACGGCGTAGATTCTGAGTTAGGTCGACTTATCTACTGATAAGTCGGCCTAACTCTTACTGAATCTACCTGAGTCTGAAAAAATAGGCCTAGTCCTTAAGTAGTTAAAGCCACAGCTACCTATAGCAATGAGTTTGAAAAGCACATGGGGAGGTCCTGTGTCAGTACATACAGGACAGAAGCAGGTAAGGACGATGGAGAGAAGTAATCCAAAGGTTTTTTTTTTTAGGGTTATTATTCTTCTCTTGAGACCAACCAAACCCAGACTTCATATTGAATTTCTATACAGGAATGTGACCTCACTGTACCAGCCATGATCTAGAGAAAGACTTCAGCAGTTTCCCATAGCAACAAGTTAGGCATTTAAAAAAAAAAAAAAACAGCCGATTGGCAACTGCTATATTTATACTCCTAGGTGGTGGAGAAGTGGGTGGTCTATCATCCCTCCTGATAATCCCTTCACTCACCTGGACTCCCCACCTCCGGTTGCTATGCCACCTCCAACATGGCGCCTTCCCTACTTCCGGCGACCTCTACCACCATAGAGATGTAAGTCGCCCCGCCCCTCCCCTCTCGTTCCCCTAGGCTGGCTCTCTGTGGTTGTGCGGTCCTCCGCCACTCCCCCCGTGCTCTGCTCCCATTGGTCGCGGCGCGCGTTGTTCCCGCCCGTTCCCTCTGCGGCGGAAGTGACGCAGTGGAGCGGCAGTGCGGTGATGACATCTCGGCGGAGCTAGAGGGAGATTGAGTGGCAGCTGGGCGATGTGAGAGGCCGCCGGGTCGGGGGACGGAGGGGTACCCGGGTCACTGACTGACTCGCTCCTCAAGCCGGTGAGTGTGCGGAGGGGGAGCGGCCTTCCGCTGGGTCCGTGTGAGGGGGGCTTAAGCCGGGGGAGGGGGCCCTCTGCCTTATTAGGTGTAGAACCGGCTGCGTTGCCCCTAGCGACCCTTCACGTTACTTTTATACGTACTCAGGCCGTGACAGGAAACGAATGGGAGCATTTGATTGGTTGCTAGGCGGGGAAGTGTAGGCCTCGCGTGTCTGCGGCCCACCTGAACTCCAGCTGCTCCCCTGTCCTGGGCTGACCTGCCCTAGCAACAGGATAGGGAGAGCCTGATTGGTTGCTAGGGGCAGCTGCAGGTACGTTGGGGTGCTTCACCCCTCGAGCTCTGGCTGCTGAACTGCCCTAGCAACAGGAATGGGAGATGCTGATTGGCTCATCGAGGACAGCTCAGACAGTCCCTTTGTCAGGCATTTTCTATAATCTGTCAGGTTATCTGCATATTATTAGGGCTGATTGCTGTTCCTTATTGCCATGGATGTTTATTTCCAGCAGAGGGGGCTCCACCCCATGTTGTTGTGTGCAGGGAGCCCATGTCTGCTGACAGACACCCCTCCCCCAAATACAGCCATTAGACTGGGATGTCATTCTGCTGCAGGCAGGAGGCAAAATTCCCACAGTCTTTTCTCCCCCAGCGATGATAATGCAACATTGTAACACTGACTAGGCTGAGAGGAGGTCATCAGTCTGCTGCATGCAAGAGGAAGCATATCCCCAGTCTCCTCCACTGATCAGACTGCAATATTCTAACTCTGCCTTGGCTGAGCTGGTGCCACCAGTCTGCTGCATGCAAGAGGAAGCATATCCCTAGTCCCCTCCACTGATCAGACTTCAATATTGTAACTCTGCTTAGGCTGATCCGATGCCACCAGTCTGCTGCATGCAAGAGGAAGCATATCCCCAGTCTCCTCCACTGATCAGACTTCAATATTGTAACTTTGCTTAGGCTGATCTGATGCCACCAGTCTGCTGCATGCAAGAAGAAGCATATCCCCAGTCTCCTCCACTGATCACGCTGCAATATTCTAACTCTGCCTAGGCTGAGAGGAGGTCATCAGTCTGCTGCATGCAAGAGGAAGCATATCCCCAGTCTCCCCCACTGATCAGACTGCAATATTCTAACTCTGCCTTGGCTGAGCTGATGCCACCAGTCTGCTGCATGCAAGAGGAAGCATATCCCCAGTCTCCTCCACTGATCAGACTTCAATATTGTAACTTTGCTTAGGCTGAGCTGATGCCACCAGTCTGCTGCATGCAAGAGGAAGCATATCCCCAGTCTCCCCCACTGATCACGCTGCAATATTCTAACTCTGCCTAGGCTGAGGGGTGGTCATCAGTCTGCTGCATGCAAGAGGAAGCATATCCCCAGTCCCCTCCACTGATCAGACTGCAATATTCTAACTCTGCCTAGGCTGAGATGACATCAGTCACTGAGTGCAGGAGAAAGCATTTCCTCAGTCTCTTTTTCACCAGGGATGAGAATGCAACATTATAGCTCTGCTTAGGCTGAGATGTCAGTCTGCTGCAGGCAGCCTTTTCTTTAGTCTCCTCTGTCTCTCCCAGTGATCAGACGGCAACCTTATTACTCTGCCTAGGCCGAGATGTCATCAGTCACGGTGGGCAGAAAGGAAGCATTTCCTCAGTCTCCTTTTTACCAGGGATAAGAATGCAACGTTATTACTATGCCTAGGCTGGAATGTCCGTCTGCTGCAGGAAGAAAGTGTTTCTTCGATGTCCCCATCTCACCCCCAAGAACTTGATATTTGTATAACTCCTCCCATGAGCCGGCCTACTGCTGAGAGATGTTGTGAATTTTTCTCCCTAAATATCTTCCTTTACCTTAGTGCAGTCCTCCTTCACTTACCTCATCCTTCCATTTTGCTTTTATTGTCCCTATTTCTTCTGAGAAATCCTCACTTCCTGTTCTTCTGTCTGTAACTACACACAGTAATGCAAGGCTTTCTCCCTGGTGTGGAGTGTCGTGCTCGCCCCTCCCTTGGACTACAGGAGCGTCAGGACACTCTCTACATTGCAGATAGAGAAAGGAGCTGTGTGTTAGTGGGCGTCCTGACTCTCCAGTAGTCCAAGGGAGGGGGCGAGCACGACACTCCACACCAGGGAGAAAGCCTCGCATTACTGTGTGGAGTTACAGACAGAAGAACAGGAAGTGAGGATTTCTCAGAAGAAATAAGGACATTTAAAAGCAAAATGGAAGGATGAGGTAAGTGAAGGAGGACTGCACTAAGGGAAAGGAAGCTATTTAGGGAGAAAAATTGTACCTTTACAACCCTTTAAGACTGGTGTCAGTGGTGTATTTTGAAAATAAAGTTTTATTTTTTTGCTTTTCTAAGGAGCCTGCAGAGCATTGCACGTGCATCGGTTCAATCTCAGGATAGCTGTCTGCACTTGCCTTGTATGGTCAGGCAGTAACTTGAGAGACAGAAGAATGAACTACCAGAGCGCTCACCAGCACCCTCTTAGTTCATTGAGAACTACAAGCTGTCAGCCGCCATGGCTGATGGAACATGTAGTCTCTCCATTCACAGGATACTCTGAATGATGCGGCTGTGTGGGCGGAGCCCTGCGCGGTCATGCTGTGTTCAAATTCTGACCGTGGGTCGGGGACAAAATTTGCCACCTGCTGTCATAGCTGGGTGGGCTGCAGATGCTGGAACATGTTATACGTTCCATGCTAAAACCAGGTTAACCGCTTCAGCTCCGGACACTTTACCCCCCTTTCATGACCAGGCCATTTTATGGGGCACTGCGTTACTTTGACTATTGTACAGTCATGCAACGCTGTACCGATATAAAATATCACTCGCTAGGAGACATTGGGGGTTATTTATGAAATGCAAATCCACTTTACACCACAAGTGCACTTGGAAATGCAGTCGCTGTAGATCTGAGCGGAAGCTCTGCTGATTTTATCATCCAATCATGTGCAAGCTAAAATGCTGTTTTTTATTTTCCTTGCATGTCCTCCTCAGATCTACAGCGACTGCACTTTAAAGTGTACTTTCAGTGCGTTTGTAGTGCAAAGTGGATTTACCTTTCGTAAATAACCCCCAATAGGTCGCTGCTTCACCGCTCCGGAGATCTGAAATCACAGTGGCTTTCTCTCTTCTCCTCCGCTGACAGGATGGGCTAGGCGGGTTCTGATTGGTTGGCACCGACCAATTGGAATGTCTTCCATTATGAGGTATGTTTAGGAGATTAATCCACAGGGATTTCAAATCCCCAGACCCGTGAAGTGGCGACCTGATGTTTCCAAGCGGGTGATCCCCAGCCTCAGGTACAGCGGGACTGGGGGGAGGGGGGTCCAGTGGAAGTTCACCTTACAGATTTTCTGTAAAGGTGAACTTGCCCTTTAAATCTTCTATATGCAACTATCTTCAGTTCTTAGAAATCCCACCCCTAGCAAGAGACAATTCTTACACCCCCACTTCCTTGCATGCCATAGGTCTATCCCCCTCTGGCAGTATCCAATTACAGTCTGTGCTGGCCCAGCTCTTCTGCCCCTTTCTTTTACCTCAGTACATAGCCTTTTGTGTAGCAGTTGGAAGGGCATAATATATAGAACATGGGTATTCAAACTACGGCCCTCCAGTTGTTCAGGAACTACAATTCCCATCATGCCTAGTCATGTCTGTGAATGTCAGTGTGTTACAATGCCTCCTGGGATGTGTAGCAACAGCTGGAGGGCCGTAGTTTGAGGATCCCTGATATAGAACATCTCTTGGGTGACAGCTCTGGGTTGTCAGAGCTTTTAGACGTCTATACAAGGGGGGAGTTTACAGGTAAATAATATGAATACGAGGCGTTTAGACTGGGGATTGAACAATATCGTTTTTTTTGGTGCCATACCAGGGTGGATATAAATAAAAATCTTTTTTTAATCGTTTTTTTATTAATTTTATAAAATGCTTTATCTAAAGATAGTTTTCTATTTAAGATACATTAATAATTTTGTTTATTTAACATGAAATGTAGTTTGAGGCCTGTATGTTCTGCAATGTTTACATTTCTGGTAAACTCATTCAATGAATACAAGCTGGGATAACATGCACTGTATTGATGTATTAACACAATAACCATGAAATAAAACAAAGTTCAGGACTATTATTTTAGCCCATTGTTTTGCAAATCTATGTACATTACAAACTGTATCAGTTGTGATATCGCTGTTTTACTAACCTGACAGCTTATTATAAATAAAATTAGTACTTTACATCTAAAGAGCACCTGTCATTTCAGATCCATCATGGCAGCATCTGTTAGCGGGCATACTTTCACCTGCTGCCGCCACGTCCCTCTCTTTGTTTGGTCACTGCCGCATCTCCAGCCGTCCCATTAAAGTGAATGGGACTGTTGGTGAGTCAACAGCAGGTCAGAGGGGGAGCCGCTGTGGGACAGAGATGACAGTTGCTCTATAAAAATTATGATTTTTAAATCAAACATTTTTACTAGTGATTTAACCATTTGCTGACCAGCGCATGACTATATACGTCGGCACAATGCCACGGCTGGGCAGATGGACGTACCCCATTAAGAAGCGGCATTATGGGAACGCGCCGCCACCAGCTCTGTGAGTCTGACTGTGAGTCCTGCGGACTCGATGTCAGCGGGGATACCCGCAGTTCTCTCACAGAGAGGAAGAACGGGGAAATGCTGATGTAAACAAGGCATTTCCCCCGTCCTTCCTAGTGATCGGACACTAATCTCAGCTCCCTGTAATCAGGAGTGGTGATCAGTGTTGTGTCACACACACAGCCCCCCCTACAGTTAGAAGCACTCCCTAGGACACATTTAGCACCTTCACTGCCACCTACTGGTTAAGACCTTCACTGATTTTACATTAAACAGTGCATTTTTATAGCACTGATCGCTGTATCAATGACAATGGTCACAAAATGG
The DNA here is from genome assembly GCF_905171775.1 of Rana temporaria. NCBI lineage: Eukaryota > Metazoa > Chordata > Amphibia > Anura > Ranidae > Rana > Rana temporaria. Next base: position 36,373,825 of record NC_053489.1, on the reverse strand, counting down.
CATCAAAAGTGTCTGCTGTAATGTCGCAGTCATGATAAAAATTGCTGATCGCCACCATTACCAGTAAAAAAAGAAATGGTAAAAATGCCATAAAACTATCCCCTATTTTGTAGACGCTATAACTTTTACGCAAACCAATCAAACGCTTATTGCAATTTTTTTTACCAAAAAATATGTAGAAGAATACGTATCAGCCTAAACTGAGGAAGAAAATAGTTTTTTATATATTTTTGGGGATATTTATTTATTTGCTTTTTTCAAAATTGTCGCTCTATCTTTGGTTATAGTACAAAAAATAAAACCCGCAGAGGTGATCAAATACCACCAAAAGAAAGCTCTATTTGTGGGAAAAAAAGGACGTCAATTTTGTTTAGGAGCCACGTCGCACGACCGCGCAATTGTCAGTTAAAGCAACACAGTGCCGAATCGCAAAAAGTGGCCTGGTCTTTGGTCAGCCAAATGGTCGGGGGCTTAAGTGGTTAAATCAAATCCATCCTGGCCGATATGATACAGATATTTCGGCCGCTTCTCCTGTCGATGGCTGACGATATTTGCCGATATATTTTGTACATTTCAAAACATTTTTACACTGTCTTTATTTTTTTTTATTTTTTTTATCACTGTTATTGGTGTCACAAGGAATGTAAACATCCCTTGTGACAGTGATAGGCATTGACAGGTACTCTTTATTGAGGGATCGGGGGTCTATAAGACCCCAAACCCCTCCTCTGCACTTGAAAGTATTCAAAATGTCAAGATCAGTGTTTTTTAATACTTTTTTGTTTGTTTGTTTTTTTGTTTAAGGCTGCATTCACACCTAATCGCATCGTTTTGTACCGCGATTTGCGGCGAACGCGAACGCCGAAGCCGCCTGAAAAAAAGGGTCCGAGACTTGTTTTGAGCTTCAGGCGTTCGGCGTGGAGACGTGAACCATCTCCATAGAGGGCAATGGTATTTCTCCCCTCCAGCATATCGAGTGTCGGGCGTAAATACGCCTAGGTGTGAATGGAGCTTTAAAACTGGTGCCTTTTAAGATGCCAGTAATCCGGGAAGTGAGGTCATGAGGGGACGTCCCTTCCCGTTGCTTGTAAAAGCTGCTGAGCTGCATCAGTTGTTACAATAAAGCAAACCCCTTGAAGCAATATCTGTAATATCGGTCAGTTTTTTTTTTTTTTATTATTCTACTTCTGAAAGGGTGTTTTTGGATGCTTTGAAAGGCAGAGGAGGGATTTGGGGTCCTATGAACCCCAGATCTCTCCATAAAGAGTACCTGTCACATGCCTATTGCTATCGCAATGATTTTAACATTCCTTGTGACCGCAATAATTTTTTTTTTAAAGTGACAGTGTAAAAATAAATGTAATTTAAAATGCCCGCACCCCGGCTCATAGGCGAAGGTGGTCCTGCACTTCCCCAATCAGCGATTCTCACACGTGACGTATTGCTGCAAATGTCAGCTCATGAGCACTAATTCTAGCACCAGACCTCCTGTGTAAATCTAAAGTGATATCCTGTAAAGGCATTTAAAGCAGTGCCTATGGATAATAAGTTACATAGTTTGTTGCCATTGAACGGGTGTGCGCAGTTTTAAAGTGTGACATGTTTGGTATCTATTTTTTTCGGTGTAACATTTTATATTTTACAAACAAAAATGGGTTATGTGTTATTTCCCCACCCCAACATTTTTTTTTTCTTTAGGGCAGGGGTCTCAAACTGGCAGCCCTACAGCTGTTGCGAAACTACAAGTCCCATGAGGCATTGCAAGGCACTGACAGTTACAAGCATGACTCCCACAGAGAGAGGCATGATGGGACTTGTAGGTTATCAATAGCTAGAGGGCCATCATTTCGAGACCCCTGCTTTAAAAAAAATATAGTATGTTTGGGGGTTTTACATTTTTTTATTTTTTTTTGCAAAAAAAATAAAATAAATATTAAATTGGCTCTGCTGCTGTCAGTCAGTAAGCCACTAAGGGGGCGGGCTGGGTCACAGCTCCATGTCTGAATGGACACAGGGAGCTCAGCTCGGGGTGCCTCCATAGTGCTGTGGGGGCACTCAACAGGAAGGAGAGACCAGGAGCACCGAAGAGGGACCTGAAAAAGAGTATCCAGGTTGCTCTGTGCAAAACAAACTGCACAAGGCGGGAAAGTATAACATGTTTGAAAGTCTTTGTTAATTTTAACAAAAAAAATAAATAAATCAATGTAAAGTGAAGTTCCACTCTTTGTTTATTCTTAAAGGTCAGCAGCTACTAAAACTGTAGCTGCTGACTTTTAATAAACATACACTCACCTGTCCCATGGTCCAGTGATGCGGCCGCCTGAACCATCGCTTCTCTCCCTCTCTGTCTCGCCGACATTGCAAGTGTGGGCACCCGACTGTGACAGCTTGGAGCTTCAAGCTGTCGGTGGCGCTCCGCTTTAAGCTTTGACCATAAAGCCTGGAAGCTGACTGGTTTCTATATGCAGAAATAAACCTGATTTTGTGCTCTCCAGCTTTAGTAAATAAGACCTCAGGTGTCTTAAAGCGGAGGTTCACCGGTAATATGCTCTTTTTACCCTTAGATGTATGCTCATTTAGTCTAGGGGAATCGGCTAGTTGTTTTAAAATCCGAGCAGTACTTACCGTTGTAGAGAGCGATCTTCTCCGCCACTTCCGGGTATGGGTCTTCGGGACTGGGCGTTCCTTCTTGATTGACAGTCTTCCGACAGGCTTCCGACGGTCGCATCCATCGCGTCACGATTTTCCGAATGTAGCCGAACGTCGGTGCGCAATATAGAGCCGCACCGACGTTCGGCTTCTTTCGGCTACTCGTGACGCAATGGATGCGACCGTCGGAAGCCTGTCGGAAGACTGTCAATCAAGAAGGAATGCCCAGTCCCGAAGACCCATACCCGGAAGTGGCGGAGAAGATCGCGCTCTACAACGGTAAGTACTGCTCGGATTTTAAAACAACTAGCCGATTCCCCTAGACTAAATGAGCATCAATCTAAGGGTATCAAAGGTTAAAAAAACATTTATGGGAGAACCCCCTCTTGAAGATTGTGGTCCAGTTTCAGTCCTGGTAGACTTGCTTCGGTTAATATTGGACACACTGAAATAGTTTACCTCTTGTCATTTCTATATTTGAAATCATATTTTTCTAATTAGAAGAGAAATATTGGAGTGTAAGTGTTCTCCACCTCCATACACAAGCTTCGCCCAGTCTATTTATTAATAGGTTATTACATCAATCTGGCTGACAATGATCAAATTCTAGTATGACATTGTACCATGTTGGTCATCAATTAATGAGATGTGTGTGTGTGTGTGTGTGTGTGTGTGTGTGTAATATATATATGAGAGAGGGCTGCACGATTAATCATTAAATTGTGATCTCTATTCAAGCCCCCTCACAATATTAATCTGGCATATTCATGTACCGTTCTATGCTCACAGCTGTCAAAAAAAAAAAAAAAAGGCAAAGTTTATCACAACATTGCTCAGCGCTAAGAGATAAAAAGTTCTTTTAGTTCAAAGGGATGATCTTTTGTCTGTAAATGTCAGTTTAACCACTTAAAGGCCAGGCCTTTCTGACACTTGTTACTTACAAAATCAGTATATTTAGCTAGAAAATTACTTATAACCCCCAAACATGTATACACGCACAAAATAAATATATATAGGCAGATTCATAAAGACTTACGACGGCGTATCAGTAGATACGCCGTCGTAAGTCCGAATCTGCGCCGTCGTATCTTTAAGCGTATGCTCAAATTGAGATACGCTTCTCTGTTGCTAAGATACGACCGGCGCAAGTCTCCTACGCCGCCGTATCTTAGCTGCATATTTACGCTGGCCGCTAGGGGCATGTACGGCGATTTACGCAGAGAATATGCAAATGAGAAAGATACGCCTATTCACAAACGTACGCACGCCCGTCGCAGTAAGATACGTCGTTTACGTAAGGCGTTTTCAGGCGTAAAGATAAACCACCAAAAAGATGGCGCAGCCAATGTTGTGTATGGACATCGGGACAGCCATCGTATTTCACGTCGTCTGCGTAAGCCGATTCAGAATGGGACTGGGCGTAGGTTACGTTCACATCGAAAGCATTGACTATTTGCGACGTGATTTTGAGCATGCGCACTGGGATATGTTCACGGACGGCGCATTCGCCGTTCGTTAGGCATGTCATTTACGTGGGGGTCACAATTCATTATTCAGCAATTCAGTAGCCCACTACAGCTTACTTTGAATTGCGAGCGCTTACGCCGGCCCATTTACACTACGCCGCCGTAACTTAGGACGCAAGTTCTTTGTGAATACTGTACTTGCCTCTCTAACTTACGGCGGCGTAGCGTATATGAGATAGGCACGTGTACCTGAATCTGGCTAATATTATTTAGGTGTGTGTGTGTGTGTGTGTGTGTGTGTGTGTGTTTTTTTATATTTAGAGCTGCACAATTAATCGTCAATCGTTATCGCGATTTTTTTTTTTTTTTTTTTTCCTGTTGCGATCTTGACAAAAGGTTTCCTGATCTTTGGTATGCAGAGAATTTTCTCTCTGCTCTCAGCCAGCAAAAGTCAAAGTCTGGGCTGTCTGCCAAGTTTTAGGGCCAGTTAACACCACATGCAGTCCAGTGCGTTTTTTTTTCCTGCATGGAAAGTGGGTTATATGGTTTTCAATGACACAGTTCACACCAGTGCTTGCAGTTCCAGAAAAAATAAGTAGACCTTGCTGCATTTTTACTTGCACTGGACCATCCTGGAACGCACCTAAATGCACTGGAACACGCTTGTCCTTATCTAAGGTTAATAAAAGAGGGGTGAAAAAAGCACTGGACTGCATTAACCACTTCAATACCCGTGTATTGTCATATGACGTCCACCTAGGTGGCTCTGCCATCCTGGGTGGACTTCATATGACGTCCTCGGGCCTCCTGGCCATTTGGATCAAGTGTCCAGCGTGTGTGGCGGCAACCAGGTGAGGAGTACAAAGACAAGTGTGTCTTGCCTACAGTCAAGCATGGTGGTGGGAGTGTCATGGTCTGGGGATTCATGAGTGCTGCCGGCACTGGGGAGCTACAGTTCATTGAGGGAACCATGAATGCCAACATGTACTGTGACATACTGAAGCAGAGCATGATCCCCCTCCATTTAGAGACTGGGCTGCAGGGCAGTATTCCAACATAACGACCCCAAACACACCTCCAGGACAAGCACTAGCTTGCTAAAGAAGCTGAGGGTAAAGGTGATGGACTGGCAAAGCATGTCTCCAGACCTAAACCCTATTGAGCATCTGTGGGACATCCTCAAATGGAAGGTGAAGGAGTGCAAGGTCTCTAACATCCACCAGCTCTGTGATGTCATCATGGAGGAGGGTAAGAGACTCCAGTGGCAACCTGTGAAGCTCTGGTGACTTCCATGCCCAAGAGGGTTAAGGCCGTGCTGGAAAATGGTGGTCACACAAAATTTTGACACTTTGGGCCCAATTTGGAAATTTTTCACTTAGGGGTGTACTCACTTTTGTTGCCAGCGGTTTAGACATTAATGGCTGTGTGTTGAGTTATTTTGAAGGGACAGCAAATGTACACTGTTATACAAGCTGTACACTCACTACACAACATTGTAGCAAAGTGTCATTTCTTCAGTGATTCCAACAGTACAACATATAAGATCTATTGATACCACCCCTTGGGGCTGTCACATGCTTGTGGCCTCTGGGCATAAACATACATGAATTCTGAAGCTCTCTGACGTCTTGTGTTGACTGAGACTCGCAGCAATCATTACAGAGAGAATGGGGAGATAACACATGTTCAGCATGCAGAGAAGATTGTAGGAGGACTTGTGTATGCAGTGCATTAAAGCCAAGGTTAATCACAGGACGGAGTGAGCTAAGCTCTCTGAACTATCAACCACGTCATAGTTATTGTTTTTACACATTTACAGAGCCGATCCAGCAAAGGCGATGTATACAGCTTGAATGTTTTTCTTATGGAAAGTATGCTTTAGGGCTGGGTCACACCAAAAAACACACTCCAGGTGTGTTCCTGAATGCATTTCTGCATACTCTTTTTTTGACGTGTTCCTATGTGTTTGTGTTTCCGGATGCATTTCAGAGCTTTTGTCTTTTTGCCTTTTTTTGGGGCGTTTTTTTGGTGCTTTTCCAGTGCGTTTTTTGAAGTTTACCGCGTACCAGTACAGTCCTCTGCAGAAAAAATGCAGAAAGTTTACTTTTTTCATTTTCCCTCGAACTGGTATTGCCATGTGTAAAGGAATGACCCGGGACAAACAGACTTTGTAAGGATGAGGGGTACTCCTGTACCGGCGTCACCAAGGAGTCTTATGTCTAGGGTCACCTTATGTCCGATAGGGCCATAGGGTGACTGAGAAATGATATCCTAAATTACAGGACAGGGGACATCACTGATAGTTCATATTGCAGGATCTTGAGATATTGCAAGTTGTTGGTTAATTGTGACCCAACCAGTCAATAGTGACTCATTTCTATGATTAGCCCTGGCTAGTGACATGCTAATTGAGTCAGGCTTCTGGAAGACCTTTCATTGTGTGATAACACTGCTTAAAGCTTATTGATGCTCAGAGGTGTGAATACCTTTCTGTCAAGCTGTATACGGAGACAGAACGTCTGTCTAGGGATGTGGATTGAGAAGAGATCATTGTGTGATGGTGTTTTGTTTGCACATTCCTTCATTAACAGAACTCAGTGATTAGGTCAGGATAATTATAGCCCGGCATCAAGATGTCTAGAATGTTTAGCAATTAGCCATCTGAAGGTGTATTGAACCCCCCCCCCCCCCAGGGTTGGGGTGGACAGTCTGATTGTTCCTGTAATTTCTGTCACATACTTGTACTGCATAAAAAGCTGAGAAGAAACCATTAAAGCATTCATTCATTTTGGAACAAGTACAGAGCTGCGTGTCTCGTCTTGATTCTGGGGAAATGGGATGGATCGGGTCCTGTTGGTTGGAGTGTCTATTAGCTGTCTTGGAAGGTCGTAAACGGTGGTGACCGTTACACCATGGAACTGATTACATTTGTGTGAACTATGCTATTGGAAAGTATATAACCCGGGGTTCGACAAACCCCGGGCGCCAGGTCTCATTTGCGGTTATCCTGTCTCTCCGTGCCCCCCCCCCCGGCGCGACCGTGTTGGGCCGCGCCGGCCGGTAATTAAGGCCACGGCTTTGCGGCCTTCTGCAGTCCTATGCTTCTCTGGCATTCTCTTGTGGTGGCCGTTGGTATGACAAGACAAACTGCAATGCTAAGGCTGCTTTCACATTGGGCAGCGGAGGTGCGGTGACGGTATAGCCGCGCTATTTTTCGCGCCGCTATACTGTCGTATTTACCGCGATATTCAGGCGCTAGCGCCTAGCGGTGAGGTTTTAACCCCCGCTAGCGGCCGAAAAAGGGTTAATACCGCCCGCAATGCGCCTCTGTAATGGGAAGGCGTGGTATAGGACCGGTAAACACCCCTGCTCCTATTCTGTAATGGGAAGGCGCGGTAAATACCGCGCTCCTATACCGCTCCAAAGATGTGGCTAGCAGGACTTTTGGAGCGGTCCTGCTACCACACCGCTTCAGTGTGAAAGCCTTCGGGCTTTCACATTGAAGCCTGCAGGGCAAGATTTATTCATGCGGTATAGCAGCGCTATTTTTAGCGCTGTACCGCATGAATCACGCCTCAATTTGAAAGGGGCCTAATGGAGCTTCCCATGCCTGTTTTTTCACTGCCCGCCCACCTCTTTCCCTTTACTTAGAACATTATATATATATTTTTTATTTTAACACCCTAGAGAATAAAATGGCGGTCATTGCAATACTTTCTGTCACACCGTATTTGCGCAGCGGTCTTACAAGTGCACTTTTTTTGGGGGGAAAATACACTTTTTTTAAATTAAAAAAATAAGACAACAGTAAAGTTAGCCCAATTTTTTTTTTTATATTGTGAAAGATAATGTTACACCGAGTAAATTGATACCCAACATGCCACACTTCAAAATTGCGTCTGCTCGTGGAATGGCGATAAACGCTTGCCCTTTAACCACTTAAGGACCGCCTCCTGCACATATACGTCGGCAGAATGGCACGGCTGGGCACAGGCACGTACTAAGTGCCCAGCCGTGGGTCGCGTGCACCCGCGACCCGGTCCGAAGCTCCGTGACCGCAGGACCCGCAGACCCGATCGCCGCCGGTGTCCCGCGATCGGTCACAGGAGCTGAAGAACGGGGAGAGCTTAGTGTAAACACACCTTCCCCGTTCTTCACAGTGGCAATGTCACTAATCGTCTGTTCCCTGATATAGGGAAAGGCGATCAGTGACGTCACATGTCCAGCCCAGCCCCTAAACTGCAATTGTCATTTTTACAGTAAACAATGCATTTCTATAGCAATTTTTGCTGTCAAAATGACAATGGTCCCAAAAATTTGTCAAAATTGTCCGATGTGTCCGCCATAATGCCGCAGTCACAAAAAAATCGCTGATCGCCGCTATTAGTAGTAAAAAAAAATAAAAAAATATTAAAAATGCCATATAACTATCCCCTATTTTGTAAACCCTATAAATTTTGCGCAAACCAATCGTTAAACGCTTATTGTGATTTTTTTTTCTTTTCTTTTTCTTTTTACCAAAAATAGGTAGAATACGTATCGGCCTAAACTGAGGGAAAAAAATAATTTATATCTTTTTTGGGGATATTTATTACAGCAAAAAGTTAAAATATATATATATTTTTTTAATTGTCGCTCTATTTTTGTTTATAGCGCAAAAAATAAAAACCGCAGAGGTGATCAAATGCCACCAAAAGAAAGCTCTATTGGTGGGGGAAAAAAAGGACGCCAATTTTGTTTGGGAGCCACATCACACGACCGCGCAATTGTCAGTTAAAGCAAATTATGCGTAATGGTCCGGGTCTTAAGTGGTTAAAGGTGACGTTTAAAAAAAAAAAAAAAATTCTACAGGTTGCATGTTTTGAGTTGGAGGAGGTCTAAAATTATTGCTCTCGCTCTACCAATCGCGGCCATACCTCGCATGTAGGGTTGAGAGGCGTGCTACGCCACCTCTGGCTGAAGGAAAGTCCTGGGTGCGAGGGCCACATGAAATAACCTGGCGGGCCAGATTTGGTCAGGCGAATCCGTGTGTGTGACACATGTACTACCACACTGCAACTGTGTGCATGGTTGTGGTTACACCCTATGCTGCCTTTTCAGCTAAAAGTGTGTGTGTGGGGGGGGGGGGGGGGGGGGTGGTTGACGGGTGGTAAAAATCTAGCTCGGCCATGTGGATTTTCTTTCCCCAACCGACTTGCTCTCTAAGGGCTTGTTTACACTAGTCTGTGGACTATTAGTGCTGTATTCGCTGCTCTTTTTTTCCATTGAAAACTGTCACAGTGGCACGTGGAACTTTGTTTACTCATTCACAGATCTGTATGCCTTCAGGAAGGGCTATTTTGGGAAGGGGGGACCCATTCGGCACCATGTTATACCATACATGAGTAGAACATGGCCTTAAAGTGGCTGTAAAGGCTCAGCTGTGTGTTTGTTAATTAAAAAATAAAAAATAAAAAAGTTATACTTGCGATTTGTAATTGTATTTAGGGGTGCAACGGATCAAAAAACTCACGGATCGGATCGATCCTCGGATCAGGAGTCACGGATCGGATCATTTTCGGGTCAGCAACATTGCCCCCACATTAGTAATACTAGCCACTAGCCAGTAGTTTAACATTGCCCCCACATAGTAATAATGGCCAATAGTTTAACATTGCCCCCACATGACATTAGTAATAATAGCCAGTAGTATAACATTGCCCCCACATTAGTAATAATAAATTCAAGGTACATCTATAGCCACTCAGTAGTATAACATTGCCCCCACATATTAGTAATAATAGCCAGTAGTTTTTGCATTGCCCAACAATCATGATTCAACTCACTGTACTGGCAGTCTTGCAGATGCATTCAAAATAGATCGCGGCGCGTGCTCTGGTAGGAATAGCAGAGGGGTGATGACGTCAGCGCGCACCGCTGCCGGGTGTACCAAGATGGTCGACCGCTCCGGAGCTAGGCCGAAGCCACAGTCTTTCCTGAGGCCACGGCGGGGGTGCGCTCCGCGGATCGCAGTCTGTGCCGATCCGAACAGGTCGACCCGTTCGGATCGCGGATCGGGCACGATCCGTTGCACCCCTAATTGTATTACACAGAGTGGCCCCAAACCCCCTCTTCTGGGGTCCCCTGCCAACCATCTTGGCTCCTCCTGTTCTTTGCTTTTTTAGCAAGCCGCTTGCAATGGAGGCCGACATGCAGGCTTTTTCCCGAGCCAGGCTTTGTGCAGTGTGTCTTGGCCCCACCCCCTCTTCACACGATTTGACGTTTGACAGCAGGAGGAGCAAATGGCGCTTGCTACCTCAGCAAAGCAGACGGGCACAATGCTGGATCCAGTGAGGAAGGCATGGTGGGAAGTGGGCTATACTACTACGATCATTTTTTACCTAATGCAGAGAACACATTAAGGTGAATACCTTTTTTATAACACTTTTTTAAAGGTACATTTGGCCTTTGCCAGAACATTTCACTGCAAACAAACCTCAACCCAATACATTGGAGAGTTGTCCACACGCTTTTAGTCACCTCAGTAGGTGTGATGAGATGTCAACAAGCCTTCGCGATTCTCAAAGATTTCATCACTTGAATGAAGATGACCGGACATGTAAATCCGTGTGTCTGTCTGTCTGGTAGTCTTCATGCCCTTGCTGTTTCACACTTATTGTCTCGCATTGCTTGCTTTCCTGCCGCTGCCTTTCATTTTATAAGCTGCCAAAAATACATAACTGGCTTGTGGGGGGAGAGAGACACGACGGAGCTGAGGAAATGTTACCAATTACATAATCCTACCAAGATCCTGGACTGACGCACAAGGACTGCTATTCCATGGTGACAGTGGCATTTAGGAAAAAGAAATGTGCCCACTGTATATGGTGACACACCAGGAGTGTATACAATTTTCACTGATGGGTCCACTTTAAAGCGATGCTAAACGCACCCTGTTTAATTTACATTGTTCCTTCTATTTCTGTATGTGGTTGCCGCCAATATTCTTTTTTTAAAGCAGAGTTCCAGCCTTTTACTGTTTATTAAAAGTCAGCAGCTACAAAAAGTGTAGCTGCTAACTTTTAATAAACACACTTGCCTGCCCCAAGATCCAGCGACGCGGCCGCCCGGAGCTCCACTCCTCTACGACCGGCACCTTCATTCATAGTGTGGGCACCCGGCCGTGACAGCTTTCGGCTTTCGTCGCTCTATGAATGGACAGGCGATCTCCTGGGACTTGTCACCTGTCCCAGGAGATGGCCTAAAGTAGTGATGGGGAACCTTGGCACCCCAGATGTTTTGGAACTATATTTCCCATGATGCTCATGCACTCTGCAGTGTAGGTGAGCATCATGGGAAATGTAGTTCCAAAACATCTGGGGTGCCAAGGTTCCACATCACTGGGGAAGGGGCCGCCTAAGGCAAGCGGAGGAGTCGCCTAGGTGGAAGTGGGACAGGAAGTCCCACTCCTACCGAAGCCCCCACTACCCCCCCCCCCAAAAAAAATTACATGCCAATGTAATGTGGCATGTAAGGGGGCAAGGAGTGCTTAAAGCGGAAGTTCCACTTTTGGGAGGAACTTCGCTTTTAATAAAAAAAAATACTAAATACTTTTTTCCTTATATACAGCTGTCGTATGACCCAGATTTTTCCCAGCCTGTCTGCTGGGAAACATAAGCAGGATTCGAGCCAGGACTCTGTGCAGGCCAGTCAAGTTCCTCCACCCCAAACTTGCTCAGCCATGTCTTTATGGACCTTGCGTTGTACACTGGTGCGCAGTCATGTTGGAACAGGAAAGGTCCCTCCGCAAACGGTTCCCACAAAGTCGGGAGCATGAAATTATGCAAAATTTCTTGGTATGCTGATGCCATAGGAGTTCCCTTTACTGGAATTAAGGGGCCCAACCCCTGAAAAACAACTTCGCACCATAATCCCCACCAAACTTTACACTTGGCACAATGCAGAAGTCGAATACCGTTTTCCTGGACTCAACCCAATAGAACACCTTTGGGATGTATTGGAAAGGAGACTAGGAGCCAGACCTTCTCATCCAATATCAGTGCCTGACCTCACAAATGTGCTTCTGGAAGAATGGTCAAACATTCCCATAGACACTCCTAAACCTTGTGGACGGCCTTCCCAGAAGAGTTGAAGCTGTTATAGCTGCAAAGGGCGGGGGCCAACTCAATATTGTACCCTATGGACTAAGACAACATTTTTTCATCTTTCCATCTATTAAATCTTATGCCCTTATGGTAAAACATTTTTTTTTCCCCTGACAGTAAATACCTTATACAGTCCACTTCCTGTTTCGTGTCTGATAAAAAGCCTAGGCTTATGATGACATGCATCTCTCTCTCTCTCTGTGTCTGTCAATCCAGGAAGTGAACAGGCAGTAGCATCAGCTGCCCACAGTTAAAATGGATGCAGCCAGACTTGGTGAAGGGAGATTTCTGCAGCATATTTGGCATAATATGCAAAGTGGTTGGAGGGAAGCTTCAGCATGGCAAAGATGTTTTTATTACAAATTATGTGGGCAGACTGCAGTTCCTCAAAGCAGAGTTCCAGGCATTTTTTATAGATTATTAAAACTCAGCAGCTATAAAGTCTATCTGCTGACTTTTAATAAATATACACAACCCTGTCCTACTGTCCAGCTCCTCTGCGGTGCCGAGCTGGGCAACTGGCCATGACAGATCTTGGCTGGGCGCGCACTGCACATGTGCGAGTCGCGCTACGCTCTGAGTGGACAGGCAATCTTCTGGGACCTTTAAAGTGTCCTAGAAGATTGCAGAGGGGGAGAAGACGCCTGGGGGAGAGCATTAGTCTCCTAGGTGGCCTGAAGACAGAAGCAGGAAGTCCCTCTCAAAACTAGGCACCCACTCCCCCAGATGTGGCATGTAAGGGGGTGAGGAAGGCTTAAAGTGGAAGTTTCACTTTTGGTGAGTTTTTTGATCCGTTGCACCCCTAGTATAAAGGCAGGTGTCCCAATACTTTTGGTAATATATAGTGTAGGAGAGAATGTGTGCGTATTTTTGCTTAATCCCACACTACTGATATTAACACAGGAACAGCTGCTGGAGTGCTTTACCTCCTTCAGTTGACCATTTCTGACTACGATAGGGGCCAGTGTAGCACAAAATCCGATGCATTGCACACTGCTGCCTTTTTTTTTTTTTTTGTACAAACAGTTATTTGAAGTTTAAAAAAAATACACTTCATTCCTGTTGCTCTACCGCTGCACTGCTGTACAGTGCCATGAGATTCTTTACAGCGCACTGCAGTAAAATGCATACAGCATGGGATGCGTTGCAGTTTGAATGGGGCACACAGGAAACCTCTTTCCTTCTTGTGTTCTTGCGATGACAGGCGTTTTACAATGCAGTAAAATGCTTTTCAGCGCATTTTTTGGGAATTGGCCTTAATTAATGAAGCTGACTGGTTCTTGAATTCTGCAGTGATTTAGTCCGATGGGACAAACATGAACATTACCAGAACGTACAATTTTCCTTTTTAATCAGTACAGTTTTTGTCCAAAAACTCAAGACCACGCATGCCTGGAAATGAAAGACTACGTCACTTCTGAAGTTTTTTTCTGTCTGAGTATTTTTGTAAATTGAGTAACCTCATATGAGGCCAGCATGCAAAAAAAAAAAATGGACGATCATTCATCTGATATTCTCATGTGTGCGAGGCTTAACTACTTCAGCCCCGGAAGGTTTTGCCCACTTCCGGGCCATTTTTTGCGATACGGCACTGCATCGCTTTAACCGACAATTGTATGGTTGTGCGGCATTGTGCCCAAATAAAAATGTTGTTCTTTTCCCCCCCAAAAACATGGCTTTCTTTTGGTGGTGTTTGATCACCTCCTGTGGTTTCCATTTTTTGCGCTTTAAACAAAAGTTGATTGACCAATTAAAAAAAAAAAAAAAGAAACTATTACTTTTTGCTATAATATTCCCCCCAAAAATTAAAAAAAAAATCTTCATTCATTTTAGACCAAAATGTTTTCTGCTACATATATTTGGGAAGAAAAATCCCAATGAGCATATATTGATTTGCAAAAAAGTTATAGCGTCTACAAAATGGGGGATTTATTTGGGGACTTTAACTTTCTTTTTATTTTTTACTGGTAATGGCAGCTATCTGCTATTTTTTTTGTTTGACTGCAGCGGACAAATTTGACCCTAAGTGACACTTTTTTTTTGGGGGGACCAGTGACACCAATACAGTGATCAGTGATTAAAAAAAATGCACTGACCCCTGTATAAATTACACTGGTAGGGGTAACTGCAGGGGTGATCAAGGGGTTAAATATGTTCCCTGGGAGATGTTTCTAACGGGGGGGGGGGGGTGGATTCATTGGAGAAAAAGAGATCGAGATTCAGCTAAGCGGAAACACTTTTTTATTTTATTTTTTATTTTTTTTCCTCCTTGACGGAGCAGCGTTGTCCCTTCAGTGTTTGGCGGCCGCCAATCACAGCGGAAGCGTCACGCATGCCCCCTTAACCGTGTGCATGAAATCGCATACAGGTATGTGATTTTTTTTTTTTTTTTGGCGTACCCGGGCAGTCCTGCCTCAGTAAATGTACGTGGGGTGGTCCAGAAGCGGTTAAAGTGTTACTAAACCCAGGAGCCTGCATTCACTATATCTGATCTCCCACAGAACATGGAAATGCAATTATTTTAGTAAAAATAAACTACTAAATACCCCTTTGTCACCAGTTAGAGCAGTCTTATGACTTCTATCCGTGTCTGTTTAAAGCTTGTAGGAGGAGTTTTCATTGTACTGTCCCAGAGGCTGCAGGATCTCTGACCCTCAGTCTGGACAGTGCTGATTGGCTCTGTGCTAAACACACGCACCCTCTCAAGAAAAAAAAAAAAAAGCAATACACACCAAACTGAGCATGTGCAGAGTGACAACAAGGCTCTGTACTGTCAGGAGATGAATTGGGGACAGTGAAAGAAGGGGAGAAGACGGTATCAAACTTATTTTTACACAATGCAGAAGATTATTCCCTGAGTATAATGAGCATGCTTTACTGCATATACAGACTGATTTGACCTTTTGTGGGTTCAGTAACACTTTTTTTATCTATCATACAACACCTGGGTGTATAATCTGATTTTTTTCCTGCCTCCAGACATAAAACTGGCCCTGCTTGTTACACATTGTGATGGACTTTGTACGAAAATTGTATTCTAGAAGTATGTATTTTGTATTTAATAACACAGCAGCTATAATGTCTGTCCATAGAAGAAACATTTATGGTTCTTTATTATATTCCAAATAAAATGCACGTCGTTAAGAGATGTTTTAGAAATGTGTTTATATTCAGTAAGTGTCAGGAGACACACCAGCCTTTGTATATAGCTGGAGGCAGTAAATTGCTGGACGAGGTGTGTATACCTACAAGATCGTTCCTACTTGTATCTTTCTGTTCTTTCCGGCAGCCTGCTCTATAATATGGTTTGTTTTGGATTCTCTCTTCTAGGAGTTTGAAGAGTGGAGGAATTTAGGAGTCATTTAGGGCAGTGTCTAGGTGAAGCTGTATTTTTTATTTATTTTTTCCAAGTGGAATGGGGTGTTTCCTGTTATGATAGTTCCTCCTTTATGGTTGTAAGGAGATCTTCCCTGCTGCTAAATAATACTTGTTTGTAGGTTTTTTTTTTTTCTGGTCATGGGGGAGATTTACTAATACTGGAGCATTCAGAATCTGGTGCAGCTGTGCATAGCAACCAATCAGCTTCTAAGGGCCCTTTCACACGGGCGGATCAGTAATGATCCGCTCTGTGTCCGCAAAAGCTCAGCGGGGATCCTCCGTAAAATCCCCGCTGAGCTGGCAGCTGACAGGGCGGTCCCCGCACACTGTGCAGGGACCGCCCTGTCTTTCCTCCGCTCTCCCCTATGGGGGATCGGATAAACACGGACCATATGTCCGTGTTCATCCGATCCGGCAGACGGAAGAAAAATTGGATTTTCTTCCGTCCGCAAATGCAGATCTTTGCGGAGGCGGACGATTACGGGTGTCAGCAGATGTTCAATCCGCTGACACCCGTAATCACATAGGGACCAATGTATGTCCCGTTTTCATCCGCAACGGACAGATGAAAATGCGGACATACGGTCTGCACGTGTGAAAGGGCCCCAACTGTTTAACGAGGAAGTAAACCCTGATGGGTTTTACTTCCTCTTTATTTCCCTGCAAAGGTAAAGCATAATGGGCTACTATGCATCACATAGTGGCCCATTATGTGTCACTTACCTGAAACCGAAGCCTGCAATGTCACTGCTGTCTCCGCTAGCAGCGAGCGTCCATCTTCTCCCCTCTCCCTTCCGGGGCCGCAAGCTCTGTCTCTGTGACTGGCCGGAGCCACCTGACGTCACTCCTGCGCATGTGCGCTGGAGCCGCCAGTCACGCCATGACCTCCTTTACAAGCGGCATGATCGCTGTTTCTAAAGTGCGCCGCGTTTACGGCGAATGCGCCGTAGACATTGGCGCTCATCTCTATTGTATTTCCAGCAACTACGGGTAAGCCTTAATATAGGCTTAACTGTAGGTAAGTGGTTTTACAGGGTGTACAACCACTTTAAAGAGGGGGTTCACCCTATACATTTTTTTTCCGAGCATTAAATTAAGCATAGTAGCGCGAGCTACAGTATGCCTTTATTTTATTTTTTTGCCCCGTACTCACTGTTTAATGATTCGTATAGTGAAGATTCCGTGAAGAGCCGAGACCTACTCCGGCTATCTTCGGGGAGCGTGACGTGCCATAGCCGGCCGTCAATCATCTTCCCTCTGGGGAGTCGGAATCTTCACTATACGATTGAACAGTGCGTATGGGGCAAAAAAATAAAATAAAGGCATACTGTAGCTCGCGCTACTATGCTTTATTTAATGCTAGAATGTTGTTATTGAGGGTGAACCACTGCTTTAAGCTTTGGCAATAGAACCTGGAAGCGGATTGGTTTCTATGCAGAGTTGCACCAGCTTTTGCACTCCAGTTTTAGTAAATAACCCCCTTTGTGTGTGTGTGTTCTCTTCATTGGCCTAAATGTAGGCAGGGGTTGCTTTTTCGCTGAGGCCCGCATCTTGTGCATGGGCTGTTTATGCGGCTTGAGCTGTTGGGTGCTACATGTGAAGGTGAGCATGCCCGACCGCAGACAGTGTGCGTATAAACCCGCATGCCTGTCAGAGGACAATCTGCCAAGTCCATGTGTCCTCATACGCTTGCATAGACTGGTGACTCAAGCTACATAAACAATTGGCCCATTGAAGGAACGGCACGGGTATGCCATTCCCTAAGTGCGCATGTGCTGGTGACGTCACCGACTGCTTCTTAAGTAAATATCTCCTAAACCGCGCATGTTTAGGAGAGATATACTGTACCTAATAGGTAAGCCTTATAGGCAAAAATTATCCATGAGTTTACTACCACCTTAGATATTTACTATTTACTAACGTGAGGCCGCTGGATGTGTTGTATATAGCTGAGGCCACATACAACATACCACAGTGTTCTGGGTGCAAGCCAAGACCTTCCTGTCTCATTCCCGGAACACAATGGAGTCTATCTGATCGGCACTCAGGTATTCAGAGAAAGCGATGTATTCTGGCAATGAATACAAAGCTTCCTCTGGCAGAGAGGCGGGCACAAGCTCTGACTCAGCCAATCAGAGGATGCTTTGTATTCATTGCTAGAATACATCGCTTTCTCTGAATGTCTGAGTGCCAATCAGACCAGGGATATGCAATTGGAAGACCTCCAGCTGTTGCAGAACTACAAGTCCCATGAGGCATAGAAAGACTGACAGCCACAAGCATGACGTCCAGAGGCATGATGGGACTTGTAGTTTTGCAACAGCTGGAGGTCTGCTAATTGCATATCCCTGAGATAGAACCTATTGTGTTCCCGGTATGAGACAGATCTCGGCTTTCACCCAGAACACAGTGCTGTATGCAGCCTCACCTTGACCCAAACTATGTTAAAGTGGAGGTCCACACAAAAAGTGAACCTCCACTTTTCGGAACCCTCCCCCTTCCTGTGTCACATTTTGGCACCTGTCTGGGTGGAGGGGGCTGCAGATACCTGTAGAATACAGGCATTTACACCTACTTCCAGTAATAGACTGCCGCAGGAGTAACGCCCCATCGCATCACCCCCTGCTGTCTTCTGCGAAACACACAGGTCCCAGAAGGCAGCAGGGACTAATGAGGGCGCGCTAGGCAGCTCACGCATGTGCAGTAGGGAACCGGGCTGTGAAGCCGCAGCGCTTCACTTCCTGATTCCCTCAACCAAGATGGCGGTGGGGGCAGCCGAGAGACGAGTGATTGCTCGGCCTTGGCTGCCGACATCGCGGACGCGCTGGACAGGTAAGTGTCCATTTTTTTTTTAAAAGTCAGCAGCTGCGGTATTTGTAGCTGCTGGCTTTTAAAAAAAATTGGGTGGACCTCCGCTTTAAGTATCAAAAGCTGGCATTTGGCTTTTAGACCCCCTTTCACACTGAGGCAATGTTCAGGTGGTTTAGCACCTGAAAACTGCCTCCCATGCCACCCGAGGGTGAAAGCTTGAGTGCTTTCACACCTGGGCGGTGCGCTTGCGGGACGTTGGAAAAAGTCCTGCAAGTGGCATCTTTGGGGTGGTGCGAGTGCTGTATACACCGCTCTGCCAAGCCCCTGTCTATTGTGCGATGAATGGGCAGCGCTTCAGAAGAGCTGCAACACGGGAATTTTTATCCTCTTCTTTGGGGTAAAAAACTTCCGAAAAGCACGGCCTAAACAATGTTTAAGTGCCAGTAAAACAAGCGGCGCTTTACCGCTAACGTGCAGGCGGCCCCAGTGTGAAAGGTGTCTTAAGTGGTTCTAAAGCCTTAGGGCCCTTTCACACGTGCGGACCGTATGTCCGCATTCTCATCCGTCCGTTGCGGATGAAAACGGGACATACATTGGTCCCTATGTGATTACGGGTGTCAGCGGATGACCATCCGCTGACACCCGTAATCGCCCGCAAAGATCCGCATTTGCGGACGGAAGAAAATCCTATTTTTCTTCCATCTGCCGGATCGGATGAACACGGACATACGGTCCGTGTTCATCCGATCCCCCATAGGGGAGAGTGGAGGAAACACAGGGCAGTCCCTGCACAGTGTGCGGGGACTGCCCTGTCAGCTGCCAGCTCAGCAGGGATTTTATGGAGGATCCCGCTGAGCTTTTGCGGACACACGGAGCGGATCATTACTGATCCGCCCATGTGAAAGGGCCCTTAAGGTGTTTTAACTTTGTGCATGGTACATGTTTAAGAAAAATAAGAGCTGTGTGCTCTACTTTTGGGGAGAAGCCTGGCTGGGAATTGAGGGTTGTGACCCTCAAATGGGACTTGAGGACTAAACGACAGTTCTTTCTACCGTTTTACTGTTTGTATGGACTATGTGCAGCCTTTACCAAATCTCTGGAGCAGCACTAATCCCATTGCTGTAGACTGTTTGCATTTATTTCCAATAATATAAAAAAAAAAGATGCAAGTACAACATGCAGCCTCGTGTGATTAATGAGATTAGACGTGTGACTTGGTGTGGAATAGAAATTATCCAAGGACTGGTACAAACCCGATGGTCCCGGGAGCAGGTCATGATCGGGGAAAGGAGAATCACCACAGACCCTGTTCCAGGTGATCTCGGCTCCCATGCCCCTTGAGCCCCAGTTCGGCTGGACATCCGGAGCCCTAATCTGAACCACAGCAGATCACAGGCCTGCATGAGAGGTGCTCCAGCTGTATGGGGGTTGTAGTGGACTTGGATCAGAGGGAATGGGGTCAGCTGGTCTCAAACCAACATCCATGCACATAATGGCAGAAAACAGGTCTGTGTGAGCTTGGCCAGTCACAAAGGTACATATTATACCCTGGATAGCATGTTACTGGTAGAGCCTCAGCTGCAGGTTATGGCCACGTGAGGCAGCGATAGAGCTGCATCTACATACAACGCTCAGCATAAATTAATACACCCCCTTGTAAAAGTAGGATTCATTAAGGTGAAAAAACAAGAGCGTTTACAACCCCTTTTAAGTTTTTGATGCGTTTTTTCAGTCACATAACTTATGAAAAACACATAAGCACAGTAAAATCGCATGCCTTTTTGGCCCCGTTATCGGCACCTTTTTTCTATAAATCGGCAAAATGGCGAACACAATTTTTGGCTATGTTTCGGCCACTGAAATTTCATTGCAGCTCTAATGGTGGCTTTTTTTTTTCATTCTGAATAGCATAAGGAATGAATAAAACCTGTCTGAATTGTATTGTTTTGCCATCTGTCCCTTTCCAGATATTTTCCTTCATTTCTTCCTGTCTTGTAGACATAACAGGAAGTGACAAGAAAATCTCAGAATTTTAGGTCCCATTCACACGGACGGATAGAATGGTGCTTTTAGCTGCAGATTTTCTAGTTTTCTACCGCAGCTAAAAGCACACAATGCTTTCCTATGGCCCCATTCACACACCGCGTTTAGCTGCGATTTCGTTGCATGCGGTTTGGTGCAAATAGAATGCGTCCAGGTGCGATTTAGCGCAGCTATATGCACTTAACCGCAGGTAATCGCAGTCTTTTGTGTCAACTGCGGGATAGCAGCGTGAGGAAAAAAAAAAGAACAGGAAGCACATCATAATCTAAAAAAATAAAAAGGGTTGCTATGGAAATGACTTCCACAGCTAAACGTGGCCGCACGTAATCGCAATGTACAAATGCAGCTAATCGCAGTGCCCAGAGCCTTGAATTTCACTGAAAAAGTACATGCTTTTAATTGCGGCAAATCTGCCGTCCGTCTGAAAGGGGCTTTACTGCAAGTGTCCCAGGTGACGGATTTCCCTTCTTCTTAAAGTGGTAGTAAACCCTGTCTGACATTTTTTACTTACAGGTAAGACTAGATTAAGGCTTACCTGTAGGTGTTTGCAATATCTCCTAAACCTACATGGTTTAGGAGATATTTGCCGCAAAGAACGGCGGATTGATCGCCTTGGCCACAACCAGCATGTTGTATTTTTAGCATGCGATATTTGCCATCGGCTATAGCCACTAGCAATAATCACTATGGGGTTGATTTACTAAAACTGGAGTGTGAAAAATCTGGTGCAGCTGTACATAGAAACCAACCCGCTTCTAACGTCAGCTTGTTCATTTTAAGCTTTGACAATAAATCCTGGAAGCTGATTGGTTTTGCAGAGAGAGAGCAGATTTTGTGCACTCCAGCTTTAGTAAATCAACCCCTGTGTTCTCCCGGCAGGGACAGTTCCCCTTTCCTGCAGGGAGAACACAATAGCTGTGCGATAAAGATTCCCCCCCCATCGACCATGGCTGTGTTGATGAGGGAATAATGCAATTTTGTTCCCAGCAACCCATGTTTGAAGGATAGACAATCGCACCTATGGCCTGCTTTAGACACGTGTTCTTCTATACCGTGCTATATACACAGACTGGAGATTCTGTCTCTGCAGATCAGGGAATGTGGTCAGAATTCTTGCTGAAGGATATCTGGGGTAAGACCAATTAGCACACAGTCTATTCTGTTCAGTCAGAGGGAAAAGCTAGCATTGAGAAGGAATAGTAGCACAATCCATCCTCCTTTTATCTGCAGGCAGGCTGATAAGACTTGGGCTTATCTCTCTTATCTTGGTCTACATAATAGTTCCAGGTCAGTGACTCCAAGTATGGATTCTGGTGGGTCAATGGGTTTATGTCTTAATTGGTAAGATTATTCACGTTCAAGTGGACCTTGAAAATTATCTATTGGTCTTTCCTTTTTTTTTTTTTTTAAAGTATGAGGCACATATACAAACTGTTGTAATTCCTACATCTTCACCTGATTTGGATGTAAATACCCTCAAATTAAAGCTGAAAGTCTGCAGTTAAAGCGTATCATGTTCGTTTCATTTCCATTGTGGTGGTGTATAGAGACAAAAAGATTAGAATTGTGTCGCTGTCCCAAAATTTATGGACATGACTGTGTATGTGTGTATATATGTGTGTGTGTGTATAATATATATATATATATATATATATATATATATATATATATATATATATATATATATATATATATAATCACAATTATAAAAAAAATTATACATACAATATTCACACACCAACACAGTTTTAGATTTTTTTTTTTTTTCCCAGGTATTTACCAAGACATAGTCAAGCTATAGTTCTATTATGGCTAAGGGCTGAAAGTGCACACGCTCAGGTTTAATTTAAGGGTATGTATGTCCAAATTGGAGGAAGGGTTTGGGAATTGCAGCTCTTTATAGCCATCCCCGCTTTTTCAAGAGCCCTAAAGTAATTGGACAATTGAATCACAAGCTGTTTCATGGCCAGGTGTGGGCTACTCTTTCTTTCGTTACGTTTTAATTAAACAGTTCAAAGGTCTGGAGTTGATTCTAAGACCCCATACACACTATTGGATTTTCTGCAGGTTTTTGTCTTCAGATTTACCAAAACGATGTAGTGCAAGGCCTTCCTGATTGCATACAAATTTAAACTTTTAAGGTTTGATTTCATATTTTGGTTTTGGTAAATCTAAAGACAAAAATCTGCAATCTAATAGTGTGTATGGGGCTAAAGTATGCATTTGGAATTTTATTGCTGTAAACATACATCATGCGTTCAAAGGAGCTGTCCATGCAAGTGAAACAGGCCATTGTAAGCTTCAAAAACGAAAAAGAGATGGCAGCAACATCAGGAGTGGCCAAATCAACAGTTTGGTACATTTTGAGGAAAGAACGCACTAGTGAGCTTGGCAACATAAAGCCTGGACGTCTACGGAAGACAACAGTGGTGTATGATCACAGGTTCTTCTCTATGGTAAAGAAAAACCCATTCAAAACATCCAGACAAGAGAAGGACACACTCCAGGAGGCATATCATTGTCAAAATCTACAATCAAGAGAAGACCTCACAAGAGCAAATACAGATGGTTCACCACAAGGTGCAAACTATTCATAAGCCTGAAGAATAGAAAAGCCAGATTAGACTTTGCCAAAAAACATCTAAAAAAATCTAGACCATTTCTGGAAAAGCATTCTATGGGCGGATGAGACTAAGATTAATCTGTACCAGAATGACGGGAAGAAAAAAAAATGGAGGAGGCTTGGAACAGCTCATGATCCAAAGCACACAACGTCCTCTGTAAAACGTGGTGGAGCTTGCAGTGTGATGGCAGTAGCTCTGAGTCATTGGTGTTTATTGATGATGTGACAGAAGCAGCCGGATGAATCTGCAGTGTTTAGAGATGGATAGACTGTCAGCCCAAATACAGCAAAGTTGATTGGACGGTACTTTCACATAACAGATGGACAATGAGCGAAAACACACTGCAAAAGAAACCCAGGAGTGTTGGAAGGAAAAGTGGAATATTCTGCAATGGCCGAGTCAATCACCTGATCTCAACCCAATTGAGCATGTATTTCACTTGCTGAAGGCAAAACTAAAGTCAAAAATCCACCAACAAAGAACCCAAGACAGCTGCATTTAGATCCTGGCAAAGCATCAAAGGAGGGAACCCAGTCTTTGGTAATGTCCATGGGTTCCAGACTTCTGGCAGTCATTGGCAGTAAAGGATTCTCAACAAAATATTACAAATTAACATTTAATTTATGATTTATATTTGAGCCCCTGAAAATGGGGGGACTGTGTATAAAAATGCAGTTCCTAAAAGTTGCACTTGAATTTATGCTGAAAGTTTGCAATTCACTTGGATTGTTTTGTATTTAATTTTATTCTGGTGGCATACAGAGCCATAAAAATGAAACTTGTGTGTGTGTATCTATATATCTCTAACTTTGCATTAGAGCTGGGCGATATTTGGCCCCAAAAAAATCTGCGATTTAAAAAAAAAAAAAAAAAACTTGGTTTATGTTTCGAATTGATTTTTTATAACAAAAAATTCTGATGGAAACGCGCCGGTCCTAAGGAGCTGCCGGCAGGAGTTTTTAGGCAAGGCCGCAGGGTTCGGCCTAGTCCGCCGCGATCCTGGGAAAAGGCCACGGACAAGGCTGAAGGCGTGGCCTGGACTAAAAATCCTGCTTGCTGCGATCTTGGGAAAAGGCTGCGGCTTCAGGCCTATTCTGCAGCGTCCGGCCTTTTCCCAGGATTCGCTGCAAAATGCGGGCAGGATTTTTTAAGCGAGGCTTCGGCCTAGTCCGCGGAGCGCTGGTCCTATGGGGGATGGGAAATTGAATTGATTTGACCTCCCAACTCTATTCAAGATTCAAATCGATTTTTTTTTTTTTTTTTCCCAGCACACAAGTGCAAAATCACTTTGTTTTGCTAGAAAATTACTTGGAACATATATATATATATATATATATATATATATATATATATATATATATATATATATATATATATATATATATATATATATATATATATATATGTTATTTACGAAATTTGCAGTGCAGTCGCTGTAAATCTGAGGGGAAGCTCTGCTGATTTTATCATCCAATCATGTGCAAGCTAAAGTGTGTGTGTGTTTTGTTTTAAAAAAAAAAGAAATATATGTGTGTAATTATATATATATATATATATATATATATATATATATATATATATATATATATATATATATATATATATATATATATATATATATTATTTATTTTCTCCCCCTCGGATCTACAGCGACTGCACTTCCAAGTGAAGTTTGCACTTGTAGTGCAAAGTGGTTTTGCCTTTCGATAATCACTCCCCATTTGTGTATTGGTGGCCGTTACTTTGGAATTTCTCCAAGTCCTATTATAAGCCCGATGCATGCCGTCCGTTTCCGTTTTCTCAGTAGGTGTCTCCCTGTTCCCTTGCACTAGTTTTACACTTGCTGTTATAATACAGCTGTAAATAGCTTTTACCACGTTTTGTAGACATTTTGGCCTCAGCTTAACATCACATGCATTGAGAGGTATCGCGTCTCAAAATAGGAAACCAAACAGATTAGCTAATTAAGCCATGCCCGCTGCAATGAAAATCTGCCCATAAATGTTTTATAAAGGAAATGCTCCCTCTCGAGGCATTCTCCACAGCATGGAGCTTTAATGGCCCTTTGGCTGTGAAGTTTCTGTATCTCTCTAGTGTATTTATTTCATGAAACCCCAGTGCTGTAACCTTATGTCTCTTCTCGCATTCCCGCAATGCCTTAATGCAGTATCTGGTGCTCACAGCTGTCAATATAAGAGGCCAGCCTGCTTTTAATTATACCTTGTCCCAGCCTCCCGTAACTGCCTGGATGTGCTCCTGTATTGCAGCGTCCTGCAAGAACCTCCGGATTGTACTGATTGCAAAGAGCTGACCTCTGTTCACTGGAGACACTTTCCCCGTCTCTGCTATATTTATTGCAGACATTTGTAGCCTGAAATTCAGCTCTCCGCCGCAGAGATCACTGTTATCTGAAAGCGGACCGCCCGCTAAAGAGGATACTGGAGTTATGGTAACTAGCTGCTGCCATAAAGATATCCCTCTTCAAAATACCAACGTATAACGATGGCGGGCGGTCCGTAAGTGGTTAATATTCGATTACAATATGACTTGTGTCGCAATATATTTTATATATAGTGTGTGTGCAACGGATCAAAAAAACGCACGGTTCGGATCGTTCCTTGGATTCGAGACGCGAATCGGATCACCACCATATATAGTCCCCACGGTAATGTCCACCACATCCCCCCCTCCCCCACTGTAATGTCCACCACATCTCCCCCCCCCCACTAATGTCCACCACATCTCCCCCCCACTAATGTCCACCACATCTCCCCCCCCACTGTAATGTCCACCACATCTTTCCCCCCCCCCACTGTAATGTCTACCACATATCTCTCCCCCCACACTGTAATGTCCACCACACACACCCCCACTTTAATGTCCACCACATCTCTCCCCCCCCCCCCACTGTAATGTCCACCACATCTCTCCCCCCCCCCCCCCCACTGTTATGTCTCCCACATCTCCCCCATCAGCGCGCCGCTCTGGGGAGCTCACCTAGGCCGCTGCTGGGTGTACCAAGATGGCCGCTGCTCCGGGGCTAGGCCGAAGCTGCGGCCTTTCCTATGGGCTCAATCCGCGGATCGTGTGGTGTGCCGAAATTTATTTTAATACCCCGCCCCCACGAGAGTGGAGTTGCCCTTTTTTAAATGCAATAAAATGGTTGTAGGGCAGAAGTGATGTCGCGGCATTGAGTCAAGTGGGGGGGGGTCATCATTCTCTCACTCGACTTGGTGACTAAGGGGAAATGGTGTGGATCGTCTCAGCAGCTACCGATGGCTTCGGTAAGCGCCAGAGACTGGCACGCGGCAGGGTGGGCGTGTCAGCACAAAATCTGATCATTGGAGAAAAGCAGGCTGAGTACCCAGCATAGTTGGAGAACTGACCTCGCTGTTCTCTCCTGGTTGGTGTGGTCCGTTTCTAATGGGAAAGCAAAGGGACTGGCAGGAACACCAGTGATTTGGAAAAAAGATATGAAAAAAAAGTGCATGGTACAGCAGGCACATACCAGGAATATGAAATGCTGGGGTAAGAAACTTTAAGTAGCACCAATTTTTATTTTATTTTTTAACTGCTGCCATTCAAAAGAATAGGCTGCGACTTGTCATTCGACTTTGATGTTTAAATTCTCCCATGACTAGTCACACAAGTGTGAATGTCGCCTTGGGATTGCGCATGCTGATAAATCCTATACTCTGTTGAAACGTGAGCCTGTTTTTAATGGCAGTGATGTCTGCTGGGATGTCTTTTAAATACCAGAGCAATTTTCTTGTTTCCTTGTTCACAGTGTGGAATACATCTGTACCTCGCTGACTCAACCTGTCACTACATTTCAGCTCGCTTACTGTGAGCGCAAAACCCGCATCTCTCTCCTAATGACTCATTTCCCTGATGACTTATTCATCTAGTGCAGAGTAATATTTGCTGCATGTTCGGGATTTACACCCTGATTCACTGACATCAGCATTGCTTTTTATCAGAAGGTTGTTCCATAAAGCGTTCCCTCACAGGGTCCAGTGTACTAGTGATCCCTCACTGACGCAACATTAGCGTCTCGTAAAGCAGACTTTCACTTGACACCAGCTTAACCCTCCTGCCTGCAGTCTTCTGGGACACCTAACATGAGACTGCAGGACCAGTTATATAGCTCTTCGTGATGTGGTGCATTCACAGTGGGGAGCCGGCTGTGAGACCCGAGGAAGTCGCAGCTTTCTCCCACATCCAAGATGGCGGTGCTGGGCATCCAGAGCCTGGGGAAGATGGGGGCTGGGAAGTACCTGTTAACCACTTAAGACCCGGACCATTATGCAGCTAAATGACCTGACCCCTTTTTCTGCGTCGCTTTTACTGACAATTGCGCGGTCGTGCGACGTGGCTCCCAAACAAAATTGGCGTCCCCCCCCCCCCACAAATAGTGCTTTCTTTTGGTGGTGTTTGATCACCTCTGCTATAATACTTTTTGCTATAATAAATATCCCCAAAAAATATATAAAAATGTTTTCCTCAGTTTAGCCCGATACGTATTCTTTTACATATTTTTGGTAAAAAAAAATCGCAATAAGCGTTTGGTTTGCGCAAAAGTTATAGCGTTTACAATCTAGGGGATAGTTTTATTGCATTTTTATAATTTAATATTTTTATTTTTTTTTGCTAGTAATGGCGGCGATCAGCGATTTTTTTTTTTTTTTTTTTTTTTTTTTTTATATATATATATTCCATTGACTGTGGAGGCTACTGGTCTATCCGTCATTATTGGGGAGCCACAACCTGTGGCTGAATTGCAGTTCTCCGGTTGGAGTATCTATGCTTTGAGCCCGGGAGAGACCTTAACTGTAAATCGCTCCATCCAGTGTTCCAGAGGTATAAAAGGCAGTGAATTTTTTTTTTCCCTCTCTTTCGTGACTGTGACATTATGGCGGACACTTTTGACACATTTTTGGGACCATTGTTTTCACAGCGAAAAGTGCTATAAAATTGCACTGATTACTGTGAAAATAGCAGTGAAGGGGTTAACCACTAGGGGGCTCTAAAGGGGTTAAGTGTGCCCTGATTTATGTTTCTTACTGTAGGGAGGTGTGGCTGGACGTGTGACGTCACTGATCGCCGTTCCCTATAACGGGGAACAGGCGATCAGTGACAAGCCACAGAGAAGGTTTGTTTACACTCACCTCTCCCCATTCTTCAGCTCCTGTGACCCGATGGCGGGACACCGGCGGTGATCAGGTCTGCGGGTCCCACGGGCGTGGTCACAGAACTTCGGACCGGGTCGCGAGCGACCCACAGCTGGGCACTTAAAGGACAACATACCTGTACGTGCTTGTGCCCAGCCGTGCCATTCTGCCGATGTAGATCGGCATTAGGCAGTCCTCAAGTGGTTAATAAAAGTCAGAAACGACATTATTTATAGCTGCTGACTTCTGTTTTTCAAAGGCCAGTTCATACCAGAATGCAGTGCGAGAAAGGAGCGTTGCGTGTGCGTTTCCCATACCCCAGATGACCTGCCCTTGGGATCTCTATGTAGGTGTCAGTGAATTGTTAATTGCACCCCAAATGCATATGACAAATGCAGTGCGTTTGTGGGCAGCGTGTCAGCCACTGCACAGAACAATGATCGGGTGTCACAAAATTAACAAAAGAGCTTGTGTTCCTGGAATAGGCTCCAAAAGTAATTGGTACTGACAACAGCCAGCTTGGAGACTGGAACCGTGCATAGTACAGTGTGTTTTATTCTCCCACCCCCACATATGACGTTATACGATGTCCTTGATTTTTGGTGATGATATCAGAATGATGCATCACCCCAGTATTCTCTTTTTTTTTTTTTTTTTTTAGCTGGCAATGGACTTTTATGTAAAAGCAATCCTAGTGACTAAATAGTTGCTGGATTGCTTTTACATCTGTTTGATCAGATGCTTTTAAGGGCAGAGAAAATAACTGGGGTTTAATAGACCCCATATGTCTCAGTAAAGAGTACCTGTCAGTGTTATCATAAAATGTTGTTCATTGCATGTGATGGCAATAAACGTGCTAAGAAAAGTAAATAAAAATTTAAGGTACTCAGCCCAAGCCTTCTGTCAGCTGACATCACAGAGCCAGTCCAGGCTCGAAAGATCACGACCATATATGGTTGGAATACACCCAGGAGCCTTAGAATTGGCACCTGGCTCAGCCTCTCAGCAAGCCGGTGAGAGCCTGAGTCTTTTGCTCCCACCCCCTTTACAGCCCAGCGCTTCAGTGAGCGAGGACCGATGCTGCATCCATCTAGGTAAGTATGAGTGCAAAATAAAAATTACTCCCATACTTCTCTTTTTAAAGTGTCGCTTTATGGAGATTATTAGGTACTGGAGTTTGGTGCCATTCCACGGGTGTACGCAGTTTTAAAGCATGCCATGTTTGCATTCAAAAACGGCCTGTGCAAATACTGTGCTGTGTAAAAAAAAATTGCAACACTGACCATTTTATTCTCTAGGGCCAGGGTGTTTAAATATAAAAAAAAAAAAAGTCATTTTTAAACAGGTCTTGTTAAAAAAATAAAAAATACTTTGGCGTGAAATCTATCTAAAGATAGTGTGTGTGTGTGTATGTATGTATGTGTGTGTGTGTGTGTGTGTGTGTGTGTATATATATATATATATATATATATATATATATATATATATATATATATATATATATATATATATATATATATATATATATATATATATATATATATATATATATATATATATATATATATATATATATATATATATATATATATACTTTAATAATTGAGTTTATGAAGCATGAAGTGGAGCTTAGTTATGTAGCACAAGGCTGTATATTTTGCAATATTTCCATTTTTGGTAAACTCATTGAATGCAAGCTGAGTTAACTTTTGATGCATTCACACAATTTCACAGTAACCATGAGATAAAACAAAGTTCAGAAATATTCCTTTTATTTCATTGTTTTGAAAATCTGTGTACACTACAAACTGTGTATAATTTGAATCGGTTCTGATATCACTGTTTTACTAACCTGATGGCTTATTCTTCTAAATGGGAAACCTTCATTTTGTTTGCAAAAATATTAAAGATAATTACCAGCAGTCCTTAAATTTTAAAGGGCACCTGTCATTCCAGATCCATCATGGCAGTGCCTGTTAGTGGCATCCACTCACCTGCTGCCGCCATGTCCCTAATGTTGTGTCACTGCCGCATCACCAGCCGTCCCATTAAAGTGAACGGGACTGTCTGTGAGCCAACAGCGTGTCGGATGAGGAGGAACTGCTGTGAGACAGAGATGACAGTTGCTCTTTAAAAATGATGATTTAAATGGAGTTGAATTAAATCGAGCCTTTTTACTAGTGATTTTAATCAAATCCACCCTGTCTAGTGCCTCTGTTTAAAAAATAAAATAAAAATTATCTTTTGGGCTTTCGAAGTAATTTTCTAGCAAACTTTTCTATATATAAAGTGTGTGTGTATTTATTTTTATTCTCTGTTCTGCTGAATCCAACAGCTTATTAGTGGAGACCCTAGAGAATAAAATGGTGGTTGTTGCATTTATTTTTTATCTCACAACTGTATTTGCACAGCGATCTTTCGAATGCAATTCATTTTTATTTATTTTTTAATAATGTGAACGATTTTACGCCGCGAGAATCGTGATCTTTATTCTAAGCTAAAAACATTTTGGCTAGAATCGTGCAGCTTGTATATAATCTCTATATATTTTTCACGATTGTATGCACTTATCACATGTCTGATGAAGGGATTCTGTGCGGCTCCGAAACGTCGCACTTCTTTGCTGTGATGTGATCTCTCTTCGCTAAAATCTGGACTTTACTTGAAAACAATCGTGTGCCAGCAAATATTCACAGTGTGTTTTTGTAATTGGGCTCAAGATGTGTGCCATTTCCTCAGGATAGAAGAGTGGTGCAAGCATAAAGCCTCCTCCCCCTCTTTCATTTTCCCTATTCGGAAGCAAAGGCATGTGAAAGGATGGGATAAAGTATGGCAGCTGGTTTTTATAGCAGTGGACATGTCTGAGTTTAATATTTCTAAGTCAGATATACTGTAAGTCAGGGGTGTCCAACCAGTGGACCACGTAGCCCTCTGATGTGGCCCGCGACCTCCTACTCTGGAGTTGCGGGTTGGTAGTGTTGTGAATGAAGCCAGCAGTAGAGGAAGTGAGCAGCTGCAGAGCCACATAAGCCAATGCTTACTGTATAGCATCGGCTCCTGTCATAGGTGGAGTGATAACAAATGCACTCTGCCTGGGACAGCAAGTTTATTATTAAAATCGCAGTGTATATATGGACATATCATCATCTGTTCTACAGTGGTTACTGGGCTGCTCACAAACTGATACGCAGGTGTAGCGCAGTGTTCCTGCAGCTTGCCTGCACTGAGCCTTAGTCTTCTGGTTAAACCTGTGGGTTTGGTGAACTTTCACAAAGTGCACCACACCTACAGGATATGATAGAATTCTATGTCAAAGTACAGCTAACCTGCAGCAAAGCCACAGGTGCACTGCACTGTATCCACGGTGTGGGCAGACCGCAGAACCAGGGCCACCATCGGGGGGGGGGGTACAAGCAGTACACCTGTAAGGGGTCCGGTGGTCCCCAGGGCCCTGGATGGCAACCCCCCTTTTTTTTATTTTATCTTTTGTTCGTCAGCACCCAAAGCCCCCCCAACCGTAATTTGCGGCAGCCTGAAGTTGTGTAAAGAGCCCCAAAACTCCTGCGCAGACCATTAATGTAAAAGTAGCCTTAGGCCCCTTTTAACATGATCTGTCTGACCCAATCGGACCCTCCATTCACCTCTATGGAGTAGCAGATGTAAACAGACTTGTGTCCGTTTACACATGCCTCCTTCCAATCTGATCTGCTAAAAAAACAGAAATGGACCCGTCCCCATCCAAACTACGGCCCTCCAGCTGTTGTAGAACTACACATCCCATGAGGCATTGTAACACACTGATATTCACAGACATGACTAGGCATGATGGGAATTGTAGTTCCTGAACAACTGGAGGGCCGTAGTTCGAAGACCCATGGCGTATAGAATAGAGTGGGCTGTGTCTGTGCTTTGCATGGGCAGTGTGGACGCAGACCTGTCCTCTACTTATTGTGGCCCCGCGACTGGTTGTGGCCCTCACTCTTCACAAGGTTGGACACCCCTGCTGTAAGTTAACAAAGGGTAAATGCAAAGGAACGTACGTGCTTTGTTTTTAATTCTCGCTGTTTGGAATTTGGATTAGAGTTTGTTAGTCAGTATAGCGGAGCACGTGTGCGTTTCTCTCACTGATGACTCGCCTGTCCAGTACAGGAAGGGGGTGGAGATTTCTCCTAGTAGTTAGGTTGCTAATCCAAGCAATGTGCATTAAATGTGACTGTGGAGGCAGATTGTAATTTGTCACCAGCTAATGCCCGAAAGGTAAATATGTATTTCTATTGCTGTTTTATGTGGGGGTGTGTGCGTGTTTTTTTTTTTTTTTTTTTTTTTTTTTTTTTTTTCAGATGGTCGTTACATTTTAATGATTTTAAATTGAGGTCAAAATTCTTTTGTTTGCCTTTGGGATCTTTTTCCTTTTCTGCCTATCTTTTGAATCTCATTGTCCTCTTGTGTAGATTTTGTGCACTGATGAGCCTAACCAGCATTTCTGAACCTTGCGATTTTATATCTGTCAAGATTTTATCTCCGCTACTGAAATGTGCTTGACCTGTGTGTGGGAAAAAAACTCCCTAATGCACCCTGCTTCTTTTCCTTTTTTATTATGTTTTAAAAAGGATATCCTTGTTTTTCGATGAAGTTTGTTAACTTTAAAGCAGGGGTCTCCTAACTTTCTGGACCAAGGGCTTGTGTACTGCCCTTGACTTTAATGGGGCCAGACTGTGGCCAGTGTGACTAGAAAATGCCCTGGCATCTATGGGCTTAAACAATGCCCTATCATTGGTATTAGTGGTGAGCATATTGCCCCATTGTTGGTATCGTGGGAGGAATGGTGCCCCGTCATTGGTGGGAGGAATGGTGCCCCGTCATTGGTGGGAGGAATGGTGCCCCGTCATTGGTGGGAGGAATGGTGCCCCGTCATTGGTGGGAGGAATGGTGCCCCGTCATTGGTGGGAGGAATGGTGCCCCGTCATTGGTGGGAGGAATGGTGCCCCGTCATTGGTGGGAGGAATGGTGCCCCGTCATTGGTGGCGGTGGGAGGAATGGTGCCCCGTCATTGGTGGCGGTGGGAGGAATGGTGCCCCGTCATTGGTGTCGGTGGGAGGAACGGTTCCCCCCTCCCAAGGGTCAGATAAAGGAAAGCAAAGGGCCATATCCAGCCCCCGGGACGCCGTTTAGAGACCACTGCCTCAAAGCATTGGTTTCCAAACACTGGCTCGTGGGCCAAATTTGCTTACCTTTATCTCAGGCCCTTGAGCCACTATTCCTCCCACTGACACAAACACTGGGCAACTGATCCTCTTGCTGTGAATAACGATGAGGCATTTTTTTTTCTTTCACTGATACCAATGACGTGGCACTATTCATCCTTTCACTGACTAGACACTGTTATTTTTTTAATCCCCGTTTTTTTATAGTGGGGGGGAAAAAAAAACGCAGCGGTGATCAAATACCACCAAAGAAAGCTCTATTTGTGGTGGAAAAAAACCTACATTTTATTTGGGTACAGTGTCGCACGACCGCGCAGTTGTCAAAGTAACCCAGTGCTGTATCGCAAAAAATGGCCTGGTCACGAAGGGAGGGTTAATCTTCCTGAGCTGAAGTGGTTAAGCTGGTTTTAAAGGATCATGTTTTTTTACCTTCATGCATTCTGTGTGCAGCTCCGTCTTGATCCAGCGATGGGCACGAGAGCTGAGCTTCTCCGGGTCACTATTTACTCATTGGCTGAGACAGTCATTGTCCATTACAGCCAGTGATCAATGAAGAGAGAGCGGGTGGTGGGGCAATGCCGCAGCTTTTTGTATCTAATGGACGCATATAGCGGGGCTCGGGAGTGAGCATGTACCAGTGTCCCCCAGAGCACTGGCTGAAGAGGATCAGGGCTGCTCTAAGCAAAACCACTTTGCACGGCAGGTAAGAGCAGGTTGTGTTTTTTTTTTTTTTACACCAAAAAAATGAAAACGCTGGAAAAAATGCATTGCGGAAAACCATGATCTATGCATGTTTTCTGCACTTCTTTCGAATTGAACTGCCCTTGCGATTGTTAATGGGTGTTGGTGCAATCTTAACAATACCCCCCCCCCCCCCAAACACAGGCCGTAATTGCAGTGCACTTGCCTAGTTTTGACAGATACCCACTCCAACCTCCACTTGGATCGCTGCGGCCTTCTAAACTGAAGTTTGCTACATCTTTCCCTAGGGACGCTGGGACAGATCAGAGTAGTTCTGACTGATCTGCAAAGCATACTATCTCATTATGAATTACTTACCTGAGATCGAAGCCCTCGCAGCAGCCCTCGTTCGCCTCCTCCGACGCCGCCATCTCTCCCGGAGTGACTTCTGGGTATCGTGGCTCCGGCGCTGTGACTGGCCGGAGCCACAATGACGTCACTCCTGTACATGTGCGCGCGTGTGCTGCCACTAACAGTATGATCGCCTTTGGAAACGGCACGCTCAGTCTCTCCTAAACCTTTTAGGCTTTGGAGATATTTCTTGCACCTACAGGTAAGCCTTAATCTAGGCTTACCTGTAGGTTAAGGTGGTTGTAATAGGTTTACAAGCACTTTAAAGCAGGGTGGATTTGATTTAAATCGCTAGTATAAAGGCTTGATTTAAATAAACTCTATTTTTTTTTTTTAACCACTTCACCCCCGGAAGAATTTTTCCCTTTCCCGACCAAAGCACTTTTTGCGATATGGTACTGTAGCTTTAACTGACACTTGCGTGGTCGTGCGACGTTGCACCCAAAGAAAATTGACGTCCTTTTTTCCCCACAAATAGAGCTTTCATTTGGTGAGATATGATCACCTCTGCGGGGTTTTTTTTTTTTGCGATATAAATAAAATGTCAATTTTGGAAAATATATATATATATATATATATATATATATATATATATATATATATATATATATATATATATATATATATATTTTTTTGCTATAATATCCCCAAAAAATATATAAACTATTTTTTTTTTTTCAGTTTAGGGCGATATATATTTTACATGTTTTTGGTAGCGTATATTGATTTGCGCAAAATAGGGGATAGATTTATGGCTTTTATTTTTAGCAATGGCGGCGATCTGCGATTTTTTTATTGTGACTGCGACATTATGGTGGACACATCGGACCCTTTTGATGCTATGTTGGGACCGTTGTCATTTATACAGCGATCAGTGCTATAAAATGCACTGATTACTGTGTAAATGACACTGGCAGGGAAGGAGTTAAACACTAGGGGGTGATTAAGGGGTTAAGCATGTCCTAGGGAGTGGTTCTAACTGGGGGGGATGGGCTACCAGTGACATGACAGCGATTACTTCTTGTTTACATAGGCATCTCCCCATTCTGCAGCTCCGTGTCATGATCACGGGGGACCCACGGGCATGGTCACGGAGTGCGCGACTGGCGAGCCTGCGCCCACCAAGCCGTAATTTAAAGGGGATGTACCCG
Source organism: Rana temporaria (assembly GCF_905171775.1). Lineage (NCBI taxonomy): Eukaryota > Metazoa > Chordata > Amphibia > Anura > Ranidae > Rana > Rana temporaria. The sequence continues at coordinate 36,338,092 of NC_053489.1, read as the reverse complement.
TACACCCGTTTGCACAGCAGTGCCATTTTTTTTCCGACCAACATCGTTGTGCGCTGGTCTGCAAGCGAATAAAGAGCAACAGCTCCTCCTCTGACCTGCTGTTGACTCACCGATGGTCCCATTCACTTAATCGTATGGCTGGTGATGTAGCAGTGATAGGTGTGAAGCACGTGGCAGCAGCAGTTGAGTGGATGCCCACTAGCAGGCGCTGCCATGATGGATCTGAAATGACAGGTGCTCTTTAAATGTAAGGACTTCTTCTTGCTGGTAGTTAAAATCTTTACATTTTGCAAACAAAATGAAGGTTTCCTATTTGGAGTAATAAGCTGTCAGATTAGTAAAACAGCGATATCAGAACCGATTCAATCATACAGTTTGTAGTGTACATAGATTTGCAAAACAATGGGATAAAGGAATATTCCCGAACTTTGTTTTATCTCATGGTTACTGTGAAATTTTGTGAATGCATCAATGCAGTGCATGTTATCTCAGCTTGCAGAGCTTAGGTTCAAATGGAAATATTGCAGAATATACAGCCTCATGCTACATAACTAAGCTCCATTTCATGCTGAATAAACTAAATTACCAATGTATCTTAAATGGGAAAACTCTTAAAATAAATTTTAATAAAAATCAAAAAAATGTATTAACCACTTGATCACTGGGCACGTAAACCCCCTTAATAACCAGACCAATTTTCAGCTTTCGGTGCTCTCACAATTTGAATGACAATTACTCAGTCATACAACATTGTAACCAAATGAAATTTTCGTCCTTTTTTTCACGCAAATAGAGCTTTCTTTTGGTGGTATTTAATCACTGTTGGGTTTTTTATTTTTTGCGCTATAAGCGAAAAAAAACTGAAAATTCTGTAGAAAAATAAATAATTTTTCTTTGTTATAAAATTTAGCAAGTTTAGTATTTTTTTCTTCATTCTTTTGCATAAATGTGAAAGATGAAGTTGCGCCGCGTAAATAGATACCCAACATGTTACCCTTCAAAATTGCGCACGCTCGTGGAATGGCGCCAAACTTTGCTACTTAAAACTCCCCATAGGCGACGTTGCAGGGTATTGTGGGGTATTGCACAGTATGGGTATGGGATGGATGGCTTACTGGATCTGTGACTGCATGTGTCACAGATCCAGCCCACAGCAGCTGCTGCTGCATCCGCTCTCTCTCCCCCCCTCTCCTCTCACACTGTACCGTTCGGTACAGAGAGGGGAGGGAGGAACCGGCGTCATCACATGACGCCGGTTTGTTTACAAGTGATCGCTCCGTCATTACCGTGTGTGCGCCCCAGAGGGCGATTCTGGGAGGACGTCCTCCCAGAGTTAAGCAACCGCCTTGTAGACGTACATCGTCTATAGGGCGGTTGTTAACTGGTTAAACATTGATTTTTAATCCACCCTGGTTTAAAGCAAGAGTACCAAAGATCACTACTAATAATAATAATAATGATTGGTGAAGAGGACGTAATGTTTAATTGTTGCAGAACTTAGTTGATTGTTATGGGATGAAATTCTACAGACCTTTTGGCCGGTGCATTTATCCTCAACTTGGACAAATCGATTCCCTGGTTTTGGAATGTTGTAGTCCAGTCGACTGATGGATCGATCTGCAGGTCAATGGTGCCTTTTTTGAAGTTTTGGCGCCAGACCTTATGCAGTCAGTTGGCTGGCGATTGATTGTTGCTGTGTAGTGCCAGCGCAGACTTAAGATGTTGACTTCCAAGGACACAATATTGAGTCTTCAGCAACCTGGTAATGGATGGTGCATTCCCAGAAATCTGTTAACTGGTCATGTCCATGCCGGTACTTTACAGTCGGCGTCAGCTGGAGCATTAACCCAGAGGGTGACGGTGAATAGTAGTCTGTTGCTTACTACTAATATAAGGAAATAGTTGCTTGGGAAAACCCCTTTAAATACCACGTGCGTTGTGTCTCAGCCCAAAAACGAACCAAACTAATATTCGTGATGTAGATAATGTATAAATGCATAACCCAGATTTTTTCTCTTTTATGTAGCACCAATACAAATTTTGGGTTCCTTCTGGATCCCTAAGAACCTGGCTTATTCACTGTACCCAGATTTATTAAACATATATTATCATACACTGTGTGTGTGTGTGTGTGTGTGTGTGTGTGTGTGTGTGTATTTTTTTTTTTTTTATTTATATACTAAATGTATATCTTATTCCCAGAAAATTCTTAAAATGTATATGCTGTGCCAGTGGCTTGAAGAGGTTGTAACCCTACAAAAAAATCGGCCATCCTTTTAACTTTATAGCAGGTTAAACGGCATAGGGCTTGTGCTGTTTTATGTCTTTCTATGCTGTAAAAATACTGGTTGATCTTGCCTGTTCTGTGCCCCCATCTTAGTGTGGTGACCATGGTAATCATGGCTGCTGATCCCCCCTCTCCCCCTCTGTCAGCTCCTGTGTGAACATAACGGCTCCCCTCCCCTCTTTTTCTGCCGCTATTGGTAGCTGGCAGTAAAGATCATTGCCAGTCCTGTTTTTCCTAGCCATGCTACACTGTATATGTTTGTAATAAATTATGCCTCTAAATTCCTATTTCAGTTTGTTTCTGGCCAGTCATGTGACCTCTGGCCGCTCTCCTCCCCCAATCTAAAGGGATACAGTAAGAAGAGCTGAGCAGACAGCACAGCGGTCACATGACCTCAAAGGAGGGGTCTCGGCCCTTCCTGTAGCCGTTGGTTCAGGGGAGGAGAGCGGCCGCATGCCACGTGACCAGCCAGAAACAAGGTATTTAGAGGCATCATTTTATATGTGCACAGTGTAGAGTATGGCCTGGTAGAACAGAGGGCTGGCACTAATCTGTCTTTGAGTTTACAACCACTTTAATTAGAACCTTTAGGGCCCTTCCCTCCAGGCTTATTGGTGGAATGCCAGGGCCCAATTGTAAGTGGGACCCTGGTAGCTCCACCACTGGTGTCAGTTATTTTTTTTTATTTTGGGGGGAGGGGAATTGATGACATATCAAGGGTCTAAAAAGAGTTCACCTGTGTGAGTGAAGTCTTGTAGTGCAGCAAAAGGCATGCCAAAAAGTTTCATTCCACGTGTGGGTGACATTGTGGTGGTGTCGCAGTTTCCAGTAGGAGGGGGGCCGAACTTCCAGGAAATCGGGCCGCGGCCCGTCTCCCAGAAGTGGGGAAGGGTGACCTGCCATAAACGGGGAAGCATATACGCGGAAGTTCCACTTTTGGGTGTCACGCCACTTTAAGTTTACATCTTTGAGACCATTCTTTTATATGCCTCATTTTCTTTTTTTGTAGGTTAATGCCAGTTTTTGCTGCTGTTTGGAAAACTGACAAGATATCTTTCAACTGGTGCTCCATGATTTGAACGCTGGTGTGTTCTCAACTTGACATGAAGATGGAGGCAGTTGGAAAGAGTGAACCGCTGTTGGAATCTGAAGTGCCTCCTGTGACCCAACAGTCAGTGGACTCTACCCCTGATGAGGGAGCACTGGACCTACAAGCTTCCCTGAAGGACAATGCACAGGATGTCCCTGACTCTTCCGGACTTTCCTCAATGCCGTGCCTGCTGATGGAGCTGAGAAGAGACTCTTCAGAGTCTCAACTAGCATCTACTGAAAGCGACAAGCCAACAGCGGGCCGGGTATATGAGAGCGACTCCTCCAACCACTGCATGTTGTCCCCTTCTTCCAGCGGACATTTGGCCGACTCGGACACCCTGTCTTCAGCTGAAGAGGCTGAGCCTCGGCGTCCAGAAGCAATAACCGAAGGCTGTGACGCTGCTTCCCAAGGAGCCGCGGTGGCTCGCAAGTCACGGAGGTCTCGCTCCGAGAGCGAGACATCAACCATGGCTGCAAAGAAAAACCGCCAGTCCAGTGATAAGCAAAATGGCAGAGTCACCAAGGTAAAAGGTCACAGAAGCCAAAAGCACAAAGAGAGGATTAGGCTATTAAGGCAGAAAAGGGAGGCAGCCGCACGCAAAAAGTACAACTTGTTGCAGGACAGTAGCACCAGTGATAGCGACTTGACCTGCGACTCCAGTACAAGCTCGTCGGATGATGATGAAGAGGTTTCAGGAAGCAGCAAGACAATCACTGCAGAGATACCAGGTAAGAATGTCATTGACCAAACTTGCTTGGCCCTCTTACGTGGTGAGCACAAGTGTCTAAACCTTTGTTTCCATCCCCAGCTGGTAAGATGCAGTTTCATGTGACCATTTTTATTTCCTTTTTGCTTTTTTTGGCACCTATAAAATTGTTTCCCTGCAGAATTTTTTTATGGTTTTTAACAATCTAAGGGCCCCAAAAATGTATAATGGGAACACATTTGTAGACCGCCTGGAGCATTAAAGTTTATGTAAGCCCAACATCTATTTTTCGCATTGTGCAGTTTTCTTATGAAAATCAATTTTGTGAATCTGTTACATTTTCTTACCTGGATATCTTACAAGTTACTGCATTTTTTTTCGGTTGTTCTATGCAGAACTGATAGGGAGCCCAACGAAAACTGAAGCAGAATTCTCAGCTGGGAGTTGGGAAGTGACTTAGTTTTGTGATCCTGCAACTGGAAATGCTGTTACTGGCAATCTCCATGTATGAAACTTTGCAATAAATTGGCAAATATCTTTTGCTTAAAGGGTTAGCTAACCTCAAAAAACAAACCCTGTGCAGACCATGAACACCTAGTACTAAACTAATCAGATTTAAAGTATGCATTTGTGCTTCTCATGCCTGTGAACCAGTGGCCCTTTGCTTGCCTCCATCTGGCCCTTGGGGCACTATTGCATTCACAACTGACACCTATTAAGGGGCACCATTCCTGCCGCCAACACCAATGAATGGAGAGTTAGTCCTTCCACTGACACCAATGAATAGACATTGTTTACTCCTACTTGCCACAGTCTGGCTTTCCTAAAGTCTGAAGGACCGTAAACTGGTCCTTAAAGTTTGGAGACTCCTGCTGAAGATGGTTTGTGCATGACGTGGAGCCTGCCTCAAGTTCTTTTTGTTTCCAATATTTTTATTAAAGTTTTAAAAGAATACAATAAAAACAAGACCATTTGTCATTGCCATAAAAATAGACATACAAGTACTAGTGATTGAGAGCGCAAATATATAGCCAACATACACTACTTTCTCGGGTCCATATACTAGAACTACCAATGAACAAGATCCAAATTATCTCGGGATCTCCTAGCTAAATTTCCAACTGGTCTCAGGGACCCATCACACAATAACAAATTTGGAGAAAAAGTCAAGAAAAAAGAGAGGGGATAGCCAAGAAAGAGAGAGGGGAAGGGAGGTGCACTCCTACCTCAAAAGACAAATCTCAAATATTGGTCCAGATCATTACGTGGTCGTGAGATATTTGATCCAGGGGTCCCATACTTTATGAAACCCAGCCACCTTGTCCTCCAAAATAGCCGACAACCTCTCATTCACCATAATCCAGGACAATTTAGTCTTCATTAAATAAAAAGGAATAGTAGGAGACTTGCCTCAAGTTTTTATAGTTTTCACAGCTCTGTCCTGTCCCCTTCTGTAGGATGAACCAGTTATGACAAGTGCCCCCTAGTGGTGCAAGAGCATCCGACTGATCCCCCTCACAAATGCACAGCACTGTCTTTTTACCCCAGGGACCTCTCCAATCGCAGCTGTCAATCTCACCTGCTCAGTAGAGCACAGTATGCATGTGCAGGCCTCGGAAGGACAGCGCTCACTCCTGTACTTCTAGGGGGTCCCAACAACTGGTCCATCCTGGAGATGACAGGACGGAACTATGAAAATTACAGTGCATCCGGAAAGTATTCACAGTGCTTCACTGTTTACACATTTTGTTATGTTACAGCCTTATTCCAAAATAAACGTAATTTATGATTTTCCTTTTAAAATTCTACAAACAATAACCCATAATGACAACGTGAAAGAAGTTGCTTTGCAATCTTTGCAAATTTATTAAAAATAGAAAAGTACAAGTATTCACAGCCTTTGCCATGATACTGCAATATTGAGCTCTGGTGCATCCTGTTTCCACTGAACATCATTGAGATTTTTCTACAAGTCCACTTGCGGTAAATTCAGTTGATTGGACATGATTTGGAAAGGCACACGCCTGTTTTATATAAGGTCCCACAGTTAACAGTAAATGTTAGAGCACAATTCAAGCCACGAAGTCCAAGGAATTGTCTGTAGACCTTCAAGACAGGATTGTATCGAGGCACAGATCTGTGGAAGAGTACTGAAAAATTGCATTGAAGGTCCCAATGAGCACAGTTGCCTCCATCTGTAAATGGAAGAAATTTGGAACTACCAGGTCTCTTCGTAGATTGGGTCGTCCGGCCAAAACGAGCAATTGGGGAAGAAGGGCCTCAGTCAGAGAGGTGACCAAGAACCCGATGGTTACTCTGACAGAGCTCCAGTGTTTTCTCTGTGGAGAGAGGAGAATCTTCCCGAACAACCATCTCTGTAGCACTCCACCCATCAGGCCTGTATGGTAGAGTGGCCAAATTGAAGCCACTGCTCAATAAGACCCCTTTTACACTGGGGCGGTTTTCAGGCTCTATTGCGTGAAAAATAGCGCCTGCAAACTGACCCTAAACAGCGGCTGCTGTTTCTCCAGTGTGAAAGCCAGAGGCCTTTCACACTGGAGCGATGCACTAGCAGGACCGCTCCCAAAGTCCTGCTAGCCGCATCTTTTGAGCGGTATGTTTGCCGCTCCTCCCCATTGAAATCAATGGGACAGCGCGGCTATACCGCTGGCAATGCGCCACTGCACAAAGATTTCAAACCAACTTTTTTTACGTTGTCGTTATGGGGTATTGTTTGTAAAAATTTTGAAGAAAATAATGAATTTATTCAATTTTGGAATAAGGGCCTTTTCACATGTATGGATCCCGTGAGGATCCTTACCTTTATCATCCCATTGCTCAGCGGGGATCGCTCCGTTGATCCTGCACGGTGCAGGGACCGCCCCGTCAGATCTCCACTCTCCTTTATGGGGGGGGATCGGATGAACGCGGACCGCCTGTCTGTGGATGGAAAAATAGGATTTTCCTGCAGAAACGGACCATAGCGGATGCTCATCCTCTGACATCCGCAATCCTATATTGATACATTTATGTCCGTATTTCATCTGAAAACAGATGGATGAAATACGGACATACGGTCTGCAGGTGTGAAAGGGCCCTTAGAATGTAATGTAACAAAATGTGAAGCACTGTGAATACTTTTCAAATGCACTGTATTAGAAGTGTTTGGGAAAGGCTTTACTCCGTGTACAAATGGCCTACATGTATGAGTAAAGCATAAATGCACATTTAAAAAAAAAATGGCATAGTTTAGAGTTATGGAACAGTGTTTGTGGGCTGCATAGTGAGATGATAATATATATATATATATATATATATTAAAAGGTGAACTAACCCTTTAGGAAAACCTGTATAAAAATAAAATGAGCCACAATGCCAAACATCTAAAATGATTTCTGGCCTTCCATCCAATTTTTTTTTTTTAGTCTTGCATCTCTAGTAGACCATGACAGTCTTGTTTGGACTATAAAAGCAATTTATTATAATTCTGAATTTTATATAGCGCCAACAGTTTGCACAGCGCTTTACAACATGAGAGCAAACAGTACAGTTATAATGCAATTCAGTAGAGAAGGAGTCGGAAGGCCCTTCTTGTTAGAGCTTACATGATAAGCAACTGATCATAAATCACTAATGTTTCAAAAAAAAATTTTGCTTGAAAGTTTTCATCGGGGATCGAATAATTTTTTTCAAATTGGTTTGGAATTTTCCCCTCTTGTTTCCTCCCTTTTTTATTCTTGGATCAATCTGATTAAGTGAAGTCCTTTATAAGAAGATACAATCCTTTTTATCAAAGTGATCATTATATTGAATGATAATTTACACTAAATCAGGGATCCCACACGTCTTTGCTTGCCCAACTCTCCGGGTTCATTTCCAGCTATAGTATGTTTTAGTCCCTGGTATCCAGCCCTTTTCCCAGAATAGAGAAATCCTAAAATTTTATAAAAATTCTATATGTGTTATCAATTTTTAAAGCTGAGTCCCTGTGAAAAAATAAGTCACCAGGGATAGTACTTAACATGACCTGAAGAGTATCTCCTTGTGCTGGTGACTGCAGTGCTGACCATGCCTGTCCTTTCCATCCCTCCGTTCCATTCAAAGAAACCATATTACTGGTCCCACATGTGATTGCAGGCAGACCTTTCATTCATCTGCCCATCCCCCGCATAGTGCGCTTTACATTGTGGGGAAGAGCAGGCATTGTCGGCACTTGATGAGTGCCTGTCACAATTGCAGATGCCCTTATAGACACCAGCAGCATCGGACAGTCACCATTCTTGGGTATTTGGGGGGCAGAGGACTTCTGATTTGCCATATATACAGCAACCACAAGCATAATGGGATGCTCTTCATTCATGGTAAGTGTACCACCCCTGGTGCCATTTAAGGAAAAAAAATTGCTATGCTTCAGCTATAAGTTGGCCATATGCTGAGTGAATTTTGGGATGTTCATGGACTAGCTGAAATGCTTTTTGTGGGTGGCACTTTTAGCACCCTCCTGCTTGACATCAATTGAAACCTCAAAAGAGCCTGACTGAAACTTGTCGGGTAAGCAGTAGTCAAATCCAATCAGATCTGGTGTAACCTTGGTTGGGGTAGACGGCCCCTTCCTCCTCCCATTAAGGTACAGTCTGGAATCCCTGATGGAAAAACTGCTGTCGTTAAACCTAAAACTTGAGGCACACAGAATGGCTGTATTGTAAGCAGCCATTCTCCATTTTTGTGAAGTTCATGCTATTTAATTTCTATTTGCGTAGCTTTAAATGTATTTTGCGTTTTGTAAAATATATAATCTATATATTTTGAACTGATTGACACCAACCACTCTACATTATCTTTACAGACTGCAGTGTTACTTTAATTTTTTTTATGTAACCTGCATAATATGGCCAGAGCTGCACTGCTATCATACTTTCAGCTATAGTAGGTGTGATGGGAGACCTCCAGCTACCAAGAGTACAATGGGTAATATGAGGTAGAACTCCAGCTTCCAGAGGTGTTATGGGTGATGCCAGGTAAACCTCTAGCTGCAAGGACTGTTATGAGGGATACAAAGTGGGCCTCAAGCTACATGGACTGTTATTGGGGATACCAGGTGGGCCTCAAGCTACATGGGTGGTTATGAGGGACACCAGGAGGGCCTCCAGCTACATGGGTGGTTATGAGGGACAGCAGGTGGGCCTCCAGCTAGAAGGATGCTTATGAGGGACACCAGGTGGGCCTCCCGCTACAAGGATGCTTATGAGGGACGCCAGGTGGGCATCCAGCTACATGGATGCTTATGAGGGACGCCAGGTGGGCCTTCCGCTACAAGGATGCTTATGAGGGACACCAGGTGGGCATCCAGCTACATGGATGCTTATGAGTAAGGATGAGTTCTGGCGTGTTCGCATAGAACACGTGCAGAGCCCGCCAGGAAGTGTGCACGGCGCTGCGCTAATAACAGCCAGGGAGACATTTCACGATCCCTGCAGCCGAGCATCGGGACAATGTCTCCCTGGTTCTGATTAGCACAGCGCCGTGCACACTTCCTGGCGGGCGCTGCACATGTTCTATGCGATCATGCCAGAGCTCATCCTTATGAGGGACACCAGGTGGGCCTCCAGCTACATGGATGCTTATGAGGGACACCAGGTGGGCCTCCAGCTACATGGATGCTTATGAGGGACACCAGGTGGGCCTCCAGCTACATGGATGCTTATGAGGGACACCAGGTGGGCCTCCAGCTACATGGATGCTTATGAGGGACACCAGGTGGGCCTCCAGCTACATGGATGCTTATGAGGGACACCAGGTGGGCCTCCAGCTACATGGATGATTATGAGGGACACCAGGTGGGCCTCCAGCTACATGGATGCTTATGAGGGACACCAGGTGGGCCTCCAGCTACATGGATGCTTATGAGGGACACCAGGTGGGCCTCCAGCTACATGGATGCTTATGAGGGACACCAGGTGGGCCTCCAGCTACATGGGCGCTTATGAGGGACACCAGGTGGGCCTCCAGCTACATGGACGCTTATGAGGGACACCAGGTGGGCCTCCAGCTACATGGACGCTTATGAGGGACACCAGGTGGGCCTCCAGCTACATGGACGCTTATGAGGGACACCAGGTGGGCCTCCAGCTACATGGACGCTTATGAGGGACACCAGGTGGGCCTCCAGCTACATGGATGCTTATGAGGGACACCAGGTGGGCCTCCAGCTGCATGGGCTGTTATGAGGGACACCAGGTGGGCCTCCAGCTGCATGGGCTGTTATGAGGGACACCAGGTGGGCCTCCAGCTGCATGGGCTGTTATGAGGGACACCAGGTGGGCCTCCAGCTGCATGGGCTGTTATGAGGGACACCAGGTGGGCCTCCAGCTGCATGGGCTGTTATGAGGGACACCAGGTGGGCCTCCAGCTACATGGGCTATTATGAGGGAATCTAGGTAGACCTCCAGCTACATGAGCTGTTATGAGGGATTCTAGGTAGACCTCCAGCTGAGTTGGGTGTTACAGATGATGCTATGTTGACCTCCAACTACAAGAGGGGTGGTTTGAGGAAAGTCGTTTGTATAGGTGATCGTCATCTTATTGTATCGTCTCCATAAAAAAAAACAAGCTTTTAATTGTTGGCCTAACCAAGGCAGATTTATTCTGACAGAGGTTGGGTGATTCAGCTTCTTGGGCCTCCTGACACTCTCTATTATGACAATTGAGTCCCATCACTTCTGCGTTATTTACTGTGCTATGAGTTTAATTGTAGGTCTGGGCAAAAGGGGAAAAAAATACCTCAACTTTTCCCAATTTATTATGTTTTTTCAAATATTACAAGTACATAAAAACACCTTTTTGATCTGCCAGAAATCCAGGGAGCTCCTTGTTTCCTGTAGGTAGCTGACAATGCAGTGCTTCTGGGCACCAAAATCCTAAGCCTTGCTTATTAGGAGCACACTGGATTTCTGGCAAATCGGCAGGTATTTTTCCATAATTTAAACACTTTTTAAAGGGACAAAGCTTTGGAAAGTGCAAATTGCAGGGATGTACTGAATGTTGTTTTTATTTATTTTTCCCTGACATACCCTATAATTTTTTTATGTCCACAGCTGGTGGATAGCTCGGGATTATCTGGTAAAACTGACTCAACCCCCCCCCCCCCCCCCTCTCCCAAGGAGTTTCAGAGATTTTTATGTAAAAAATTACTGATTCTTGGCTGCTATAACGTTAAAGCTCATGTTTGAGCCAATATGCAAAACAGAAAAATCAGCACAAGGGATCTAACTTTGTTAGTATGATGTGTCCATTGTGGTCTTCTTCCAGGAGAAATCTTCTGTCCTGTCCCTCACACTTGCACCCATAATCTTCAAACAGTATCTCTGAGAGGAGGGTGCAAAGCGATCAATCATCTGCTTGCCCTGCATTAATAGATCTGTAGTACAGCTTGTAAGAAGGGCAGGCAAAGTCAAGCTCTTTATGAGAGCCCCAACTTCCCATTCGCTGTATTAACCCCTGCTGCATCGGAAGATTATGGGGGGCAGGACAGAGGATTTTTCCACAAAGACACATTTTTTAACATAAGGGATGCATTATACTAAGGCCCCTTACACACGGGGTGGGCGCAGTTGGAGTTTGCCTACTCGGTGTAGAATCTGTCCGCTGGTCCCTCTCCTCTTCGCTTAGGTGGAGTAGACACAGCCCGCTCTCCTCTATAGGGGGTCAGATGTAAACGGACTGTATACACCCGACTGCCATACAATCCCCCAGACATGGGGAACAGATTCCCATCCAATCTGTATTTGGCAACAAGATCAGATGTCGCGCAAATGTCCATTGACACCCGTAACTCCATAGAGGAGACTAGAGGGTTCGATTTGAGTGCGCTTCTCCTTTTTTTTTTTTTTTTTTTTTTTTTTTGTCACTTGTACTGATTTTTCATTTTTTTTTTCCCCATTATAGCTAAACTTAAACCTTAAGGTTGTTAATTTGAAGAATAACTGGTGTATGATCTTGTTTTAATCTACATTTTTTCGCATTTTTCAAAAACAAGGTTTTCTTTTATCCTGTCCAGACTGATGATAGGACTAAAATACCAGTAACGGAATCCAGCGTCTTCACATTCTTGTTATGGTGGCCAGGGCCACTCTATCAAAGTTTTCTCATGCTGAATGCTCATCTACTAAATGGATTATATAGAAACTCTGTTTTAAAAATTCTGCGGTTAAGAAGTTTTACATCTTATAAAAACACCTCAGAGAGAGACCATATTTCCTTTTTAGGCCCAGTTCACACCTGTACTGGTTTCCAGCAGAGGACACATGAATGATGGGTAACAGGGATCAACAACCGAGTTAGCTGATAGTTAACGTAACTAAAACTCGGTGCTGTACATTAAAACATTCAGAAATTTCACGCCTCAGCGAACTCTTTGAGGGCCATAAAAATGATTGGCAAGGCGTGAAACGGCATACAATGCGCCGCGTGTTCTCGGAAAGCCCTCGCTCGGCAACACAATCTTCCTGCTGCTGTCAATGAAGGCGGTTAAAAAGATTTCAGGACTGTGTTTTTTTTTTTTTTTGCGATCAAGACATTCACCTGAGAGGTCAAGAAGTGCCTTGTGCTTTTTGACCTCTCCCACGCAAACCATCGTGGGTGATCTGGGGAAGAGGTTGGAGAGATCGTTGCACCACACTGGTCATAATCGGGCAAAGTTCAAGTGTCAAGAGGTAAGATCCCTGTGCATGTCGGTGTGTGTGCTGTGTTTGTCCCAGTGATGATGCAGTCTTTGCCATGCAGTCATGTGTGTGTTTGTATGCAACTATGTGCATGTGTGTACAGAGGTTTTAAATTTACAGGCGCAAGCATGAAATCATCAGAACATTAGAAAAGTGTGTGCATGTTTCTATGTCGGGAAACCTGCCCTTCTGTCCGGCTTGGTTTATTCCCCTGTAAATACGCACTGAAATTTCAGCCGACGCATCTGAACTGTTACCATGTACATTAGTGCTTATTGCTAGCTACCATCCATGTTTGGTGCCCATTTACGGCAACCAAAAGACAAACGGCCCTTGAATTATTAAGTCACTTGATCTTGACCACAAGATAACCTTAGAACAAGGCGAAAAGAGTGCACTACATGTGTAATAAAAAATGGCTGCTAGCACACTAACAGATATAAATTGGTTCAAGCGCCCAGAGGCGATTCAGTTCGCATGAGTAGCGCTATACAAGTCATTCATTCATTCATTCAAGTAAATTACAGTGTAGCCCTTTACTTCATATTAATGTGTTACAGAAAAATTTAAATAAAACCATCACTAATGTGAAGACAAATATGAAACTCCACCCAACATAAACTCCAATAAATGGATGAAAATCTTCAGATACCGGTAGTGTGGTGGATTTACTAAAAATTGGAGCATGAGAAAACTGGTGCAGCTCTGCATAGAAACCAATCTGCTTCAATTAAGCTTTGACTATAAGCTCTGGTTCACGCTGACTGCAGGAATGAAATCGTGCGAGTTCAGCTCAACTCGCACCATTTTATTCCTGCATGTCAGTCCAGACTTTGGGGGTGATTTCAGAGACATCTGTGCAGGTTTCTTCAGATGTCAATGGAACTTGCACCCCAAAATCGCCAAAAGTATTACAGGAAATCATTTTTGGAAATCTGTGCGGCGTCGCACCAATTCAGACGCTGCAATCGCCGCCAATTTGACATGTCAAATCGCATTAATGCAAACCAGGGATTAAACCTGATGTTGGAAGCGGATTGGGTACAATGCACAGCTGTACCAGGTTCTGTTTGCTTCAGTTTTATTAAACCTCCCTCAGTGTTTCACCACCATATGCCTCCACCACACTTTAATGTAGAACTATAGGAACCTCCTTTTTCCCATTTTTTTTCTCTTTTTTTCCTTCTTTCTTCTTTTTCTTTCTTTCTTTCTTTCTTTTTTTTCTTTCTTTCTTCTTTTTATTTCTTTTTTTTTTTCTTCTTTTTTTTCTTTCTTTCTTCTTTTTATTTCTTTTTTTCTTTCTTTCTTTTTTTTCTTTCTTTCTTCTTTTTCTTTCTTTCTTTCTTTCTTTTATTTTCTCTTTTTCTTTTCTTATAGAGCGAGCGGAAGATTAGATTAGATGTTAACTTTTTCTTTAATTTTTTTTCTCCACCATATTTGTCCCATTGCAAATATTAACCTTTACTTCCTGTCCTAGAGTCAAACAGGAAGTGATTGGAAATTCCTGCAAATTGAGAGCATTAATTGGGAACCCCCAGGTCCAGAACTAGTGTCTCTATTGGAAAAAGTAGTGCGTTTTTTTTTTTTTTTTTTTTTTTTTTACTTTCAATAATGATAAACAGGAACAAGTAGAGCATGAATCTCCTTTTTACGGGGGCAGAGACGGCAATAAAAACCTGACAGGATCTAATCCCTTTCCACTGCATCCAAAACTAAAAAAAAAGATTTGCCTTTAGTTATACTTTTAAGTCGCTTCTGCTTACCAGAAAGTTTTGACCCCCCCCCCCCCCCCCAATTATAGTGGTCAAATCCTTGCCACAGGACCGCTTTTTAAACTTTATGCCCAATACATAGGCTACCCTTTGGTACATCAATAAGCTATGGTAAAAGACCAGAGGAACCACATAATGTGAAAGCATGCAGAAATCTCAGTAAAAGGCAACAAACACGTTTTGTGGCCAGTCCCGGCAGAGGGGGTGGGCCATTTGCAAACAGAGCGTAATGATGTCATGAGCCGAGGCTCCGCCCTACAAGTTTCACTACAAATGGCATCTTCTGGGCCATGCCATGATAGATGCATAGGCCGGAGGCTCGGTTTGTGACGTCATCACGCTCTCAGTTCCAAACACGAAATTGCTGCATTCTAGCCGCCTTTGACCACTCTGTAATAGGGGGTAAAAACTTTCTGTTAATCGGGGAGACTTGAGGAGTAGTGGAGGTGTATGGTGGTGAAAAAACTACTGTATCTGAAGACTCATCACTTTATGGGAGTTGTGTGGATTTTTTTCATATTTACTTTGGTGGACTATTTTATTTATTTTTTTATATATATCTATCCAATTTTTGTTGCACATTTTGTATGAAGTAAAGCGCTTATACATGACAAGATAACCTTTAACCTCAACCTAACCGTCTAAATAGTCACCAGAACTTGGCCGAACACTTAAATCCTGACATTAGAAGACGTGTACCATCACCGCAGTAGATCTGTACAAAAATCATGATTACGTATTCAAAAAAACTAACAAAAAAAAACCCCACACATGCTCCTGGCTGTCTGTGCCTTGCCTTCCATAGTTTCAAGAGAAGAAAAAAAATCTAATTGTGTATGTAATTGTTTGTACTTCAGGCAATGTTTTGTTCCTGTGTGCCTTCTGTTGTTGGTGTCCCCTTGGTAGTCCCTCGGGTTAAAGCCATCCTTTACCTCAAATTATATCTTTTATTGCTATGCTTGCCTTCTCTGTGTTCAGCTGGATTGTGGAATGCTATGCACACCACTTCATTTTCCAGAACATTCATACCACCTACCTTCGGGCTTTGCTTTAATGGGGACTGAAGCTCTTCTTTGTAGTACCACCTTTTTATGGGAGAGTATTTCAAATTCAAAGCCTTCATCCTCTATAAAAAGGGTGGTTTAGTTCTAAAATGCCTGGGAGAGGACAATTTACTAAACCAGGGCTTGACAAATTTTGCTTGCAATCTAGGAGCCAGCTAAAAAAATTAGGAGCCAGGAACACGCCCCTTCCTGCCGAGCTTGCGCGTAGAAGCGAACGCATACGTGAGTAGCGCCCGCATATGAAAGCGGTGTTCAAACCACACGTGAGGTATCGCCACGATTGGTAGAGTGAGAGCAATAATTCTAGCCCTAGACCTCATCTTTAACTCAAAACATGCAACCTGTAGAATTTTTTAAATGTCGCTTATGGAGATTTTAAAGTGTAAAAGTTTGTCCCCATTCCACGAGCGGATGCAATTTTGAAGCGTGACATGTTGGGTATCAATTTACTTGGCGAAACATTTATCTTTCACAATATAAAAAAAAATTTGGCTAACTTTACTGGTGTCTTATTTTTAAATTTAAAGTGTATTTTTTCCCAAAAAAGACCGCTGCGCAAATACGGTGTGACAAAGTATTGCAACGACCGCCATTTTATTCTTTAGGGTGTTAGAATGAAAAATATTTATAATGTTTGGGGGTTCTAACTAGAGGGAAGGAGATGGCAGTGAAAACAGACAAGGGAAGCTCCATTAGCATTGCTGGTTGTCTTGTCATATCAATGGCCACCACAAGATGACGCCAGATCATGGAAGGAAGCATAGGCCTGCAGAAGGCTGCAAAGCCACGGCCTCAATTACCGGCCGGCGCGGCCCGAAGCGGTCACGCGGTGGGGGCGCACGGAGACACAGGATACCCCAGCTGTGCCGTGCCAGGTCGCCCAGGTTTATCGAACCCTGTACTAAACTGATATTGTATGTTGATCTATAGCAGTGGCCTTCAAACTGCAGACCATATGTGGCCCTTTTGCTTGCCTTTATCTGACCCTTGAAGCACCATTCCATCCACTGACCCCAGTGATTGGGTACTATTCCTCCCCCCCCTAAATACCAACAATAGAGCACAATTTCTTCTGCCGATACAAATAATGAGGCACTATTCCTCCCACTGATACCAATGACGGAGCACTATTCCTCCCACTAAAAAAAGATGGGGCACTATGCCTCCCATCAACACCAATTTCAGGGCGCTATGGCCCTTTGTTTAGAAAGTTTGGCGACGCCTGAACTATAGCATCTGTGTAAGTAGTAAACTATTGAAAGCAATCTGCATGGATATCTAACATGATTGAAGCCTATTTTTAACATTTGAGTAATTACAAAGGACATGTAGAGATGTATGGAAAGTAGAGGTCGACCGATATGGGTTTTTCTCTGGCCGATACCGATATTTAGAATTTGGGCCGGCCGATGGCCGATATATGATGCCGATTTTTGCGGCCGATATTTTAGGCCGATTTTTTTATTTTTTGGCAGGTGGCGCTAATTGGCACTGGCAGATTGCACTGGATGGAACCAATTGGCAAAAGCAGATGGCACTGATTGGCAGGTGGCACTGAATGGCACTGGCAGGTGGCACTGGTTGGCACGTGGCACTAATTGGCACTGGCAGGTGGCACTAATTGGCACTGGCAGGTGGCACTAATTGGCATGTGGCACTGGATGGTACTGGCAGGTGGCACTAATTGGCAATAGTTAGCACTGGCAGATGGCACTGGCAGGTGGCACTAATTGGCAGGTGGCACTGGATGGCCTTGGCAGGTGGCACTAGTTGGCACTAGCAGGTGGCACTGGATGGCACTGGCAGATGGCACTGGATGGCACTGGCAGATGGCACTGGGTGGCATTGGCAGGTGGCACTGGATGGCATTGGCAGGTGGCACTGGATGGCATTGGCAATGCCAGGTGGCACTGGATGGCATTAGCAGGTGGCACTGGATGGTATTGGCAGGTGGCACTGGATGGCGTTGCCACTGGCAGGTGGCACTGGATGGCATTGACAGGTGGCACTGGATGGCATTAACAGATGGCACTAGTTGGCATTGACAGGTGGCACTAGTTGGCATGGCATTGGCAGGTGGCACTGGATGGCATTGGCAGGTGGCACTGGCTGGTTGGCATTAGCAGATGGCACTGGCAGGTTTCACAGCACATAATGTAGTGGATAATGTGTGAAACTCTCTATACAGTTTCACAACTGCTGCAGAGAGAAAAAGAGGAGCTCAGATTCATTGCGATGTTGAAGGTGGGCGGGACCCGGGTTGGGCGGGGCTCAGCTGTCCACCAGCCAATAGGATGAGATCATTGGCTGGATAGCTGCTGAGTCCCGCCCACCCCGGGTCCCGCCCACCTTCAACATCGCAACGAATCTGAGCTCCTCTTTCTCTCTGCAGCAGTTGTGAAACTGTATGAAGAGAGAGTTTCACACATTCAGCTACATTATGTGCTGTGAAACTGTGAGAGCAGAGAGAGAGAGGAGCTCAGATTCATCGTGATGTTGGAGGTGGGCGGGACCCAGCAGCTATCCAGCCAATGATCTCATCCCATTGGCTGGTGTTGGACATCTGAGTCCCGCCCACCCCGGGTCCCGCCCACCCCGACATCAGTCCGACAGCTTCATTCTCCTTCACACACACGGCACTGCTCTGCAGACAGTGTGGAGAAGGGAGGGGGAACCCCATGTTCCTCCTTCCTTCTCCACACTCTGCTGATGCAGATCTGCTAAATATCGGCCACATTTGGATGATAATCGGCCGATGCCGATTTCTCCAAAATGACTGAATATCGGCCCGATATATCGGCCAGCCGATATATCGGTCGACCTCTAATGGAAAGGCCCTACACCGTTGTTGAGGCTCTTCTGTACAGTATGGCCTTACCTCAGCCTATAAAATCACCCACAGGCTATAGATAGCAATTTATAAAATATAAGGAAAGCTTTTCTTGCAGTTGCTGAATTCACATAATTCTTGCTGCGGCGGGGGGCAAGTATTCTATTTCGGTATCGGGGGTATTTGCGGGAGTACGAGTACTCCCGCCAATACTCGGTATCGGGACAACCCTAATAATAAGCATCCTTTACCTGCAGACATTTTTCTTTTCACTTCCTCATTGTTCCTTTTTTGCTCAGAAGTTGCTCTATTTCTTCTCTGTTCTGTTCACTTCCTGCTTGTCTGAGTGTTACTCACCACCGTGAAGAGAGGCTTTACTGCGGTGGTCAGTAACGTGCTCGCCCCCTCCTGGGAACTACATCTGTGTGGCAGGACGCTCTCTACGTATTCGAGACTTCAAGGAGGTGTGAATTACTGGGCATGCCGCAATGCATACTGGGAAATGTAGTTCTTGCATGAATGAGCGCCGCAAACCAGGAAGTGAATGATAACAGAAGCTAGAATGCCGTAGGTGATATAGATGAAGGAATTTGATAGGATTCTGTTAAAAAAACAGTAAATACCTTACACTATTCTGTCTGTCTACCTTGCAGACATTAATTTTAGGCAAATTTTTTTTTCCTTTACAACTCCTTAAAGCGGTTGTAAACCGCATAAACTTTTTTTTTTTTCCCCAAACCTGCAATGCAAAAGGCATAATAGGCTAGTATGCATCGCATACTAGCCTATTATGAAATACTTACCTCGGAACGAGGTGTGTACCACTTACCTGGTCCACGTCGAGCAGGATGTCATCTTGCTCCGGCGTGTCTTCCGGGTATCGCCGCTCCAGCGCTGTGATTGGCTGGAGCGGCGATGACGTCACTCCCGTGCGTGCGCGCGGGAGATTTAAAATCGGCAGGGTCCGGCGATGCCGGTCCTTCAGCCGTGGAGTCCCCCCTGCGCATGCGCCGCCCGCATTGCGGGGGTAATATCTCCTAAACCGTGCAGGTTTAGGAGATATTCTCCTTACCTACAGGTAAGCCTTGTTGTAGGCTTACCTGTAGGTAAAAGTCCAAATAGTGGGTTTACAACCACTTTAAGAGTTTCAATTCGTATGCAATCAGGCAGGCCCTTGCACTACATGAAAATAGCAAAAAATATTGCGCAAAACCACAAGTGGTCGTGGATCAGGCTGCCAACATAACAAAGCAGGATACTTCGTGAAAAACAGTGTGGGGAAAAATGTAGCGCCAAAATTTTAACGTGATAATAAATCACCTAAAAGGATGATGTGAAAGTGCGTATGACAATCAAACGACTGACACTGATTGCTCTAATGACACAAAAATTATATATACAAAACCTGTGAGGTAAGATCAAAACAGATGCCACTCAGTTAAAAATACCAATGTGAATGGTGCAAAATCACATGATAAGTGATCTGATCAAATATAAAAATGAGAGAGCATCTAGTCTCTCATAAACACCCACTGGGTGTTGGATGAAAAAATGCAAGTGCAAAATCCATACAAAATGTGAACTAAAAAGTCCTTTGGAAGTACATATAGGTTTCTTCAGGTATTGGGGTGGAGCATAAGATCTTCAACACAAATAACTCTCTTCAAGCTTGGACAACAATTATAAAGGTGGGTACTCTTACCAGAAAAGGTGGACCCTCAGCCTCACCATGCGGTGGGAGGGTCGTCAAGGCTTTAACAGACTACCGTCTGAATCTGGGAGTCTCCACTTGGGATGATACGATCCAAGGATGACCATACAAAGTCTTGATTGTCCGGAGAGAGTGTTGTAGATGAAAATCAGCCCGTCAAGGTTGCTCCAAACACCCCGATTGTTATGCAAAAAGAGAACAATATAGAGGTGCTCCTCATAGTGTAAAAAGTAATTTATTAAAAACTTTTTCAAAATTGCACACACAGTGGCAAAAAATAAAATCAAATAAAAATGAAAGTGAAAAGCTAGCAAAGCCACACTTAAGTGAACAGTTGTAAAACAACAGCAAACTGAAAAAATCAGTAAAAAACCACAACAAATAAAAAAACAGCAAGCGCGCCCACCTTGAAAGGTAAAGGAGAATTACCAAAAAAGTCAGCAGTAGAGTTATAAGAGAGCTATCACCCGACCGGTTTCGTCACGAGAGGACTTCAACTGGGGTTTCTGACAGTTCCTCACACTCCATTACTATAAATACCTGTTCCTCCAGATCCGTGACAGCCAACACCTGATCCGCCACGCTACGATGGCGTGCGTTTCATGCATGTATTTCCCTTCACTCATTGCGTTCCAAGGCCGGAAGTGGTCATAGATACCCGTTGATAGGACTATATCAATGTCCTTCATTCTCCTCTCCCTGGATAGGACAGAGTAAGAGCTGGGTTTCTCCTAGGAATGCAATAGCGTCATGACGTCAGAACGTCAGCGCCATGTTTTTTAATAGTTGGGACAGCTGTGTGGGTTACCAGGTCACTTCCCTCTCCGCCAATCAGAGTGGCACAGATACAGGAGTCCGCCATCCAATCAGCAGCACTCATCAAATCCCCCACGACGCGGGAGGCGCCAGCACGTTAGCGCCGCGCCTCATCGTGCGTTCCAGGGAGTAACTAGACAGTATACACTGAAAAGATGCACGGATCTGGAGGAACAGGTATTTATAGTAGTGGAGTGTGAGGAACTGTCAGAAACCCCAGTTGAAGTCCTCTCGTGACGAAACCGGTTGGGTGATAGCTCTCTTATAACTCTACTGCTGACTTTTTTGGAAATTCTCCTTTACCTTTCAAGGTGGGAGCGCTTGCTGTTTTTTTATTTGTTGTGGTTTTTTACTGATTTTTTCAGTTTGCTGTTGTTTTACAACTGTTCACTTAAGTGTGGCTTTGCTAGCTTTTCACTTTCATTTTTATTTGATTTTATTTTTTGCCACTGTGTGTGCAATTTTGAAAAAGTTTTTAATAAATTACTTTTTACACTATGAGGAGCACCTCTATATTGTTCTCTTTTTGAATAACAATCGGGGTGTTTGGAGCAACCTTGACGGGCTGATTTTCATCTACAACACTCTCTCCGGACAATCAAGACTTTGTATGGTCATCCTTGGATCGTATCATCCCAAGTGGAGACTCCCAGATT
Source organism: Rana temporaria (assembly GCF_905171775.1). Classification (NCBI taxonomy): domain Eukaryota; kingdom Metazoa; phylum Chordata; class Amphibia; order Anura; family Ranidae; genus Rana; species Rana temporaria. The sequence goes on along the minus strand of NC_053489.1, from coordinate 36,316,437 downwards.
CAGACGGTAGTCTGTTAAAGCCTTGACGACCCTCCCACCGCATGGTGAGGCTGAGGGTCCACCTTTTCTGGTAAGAGTACCCACCTTTATAATTGTTGTCCAAGCTTGAAGAGAGTTATTTGTGTTGAAGATCTTGTGCTCCACCCCAATACCTGAAGAAACCTATATGTACTTCCAAAGGACTTTTTAGTTCACATTTGTATGGATTTTGCACTTGCATTTTTTCATCCAACACCCAGTGGGTGTTTATGAGAGACTAGATGCTCTCTCATTTTTATATTTGATCAGATCACTTATGTGATTTTGCACCATTCACATTGGTATTTTTAACTGAGTGGCATCTGTTTTGATCTTACCTCACAGGTTTTATATATATAATTTTTGTGTCTTTAGAGCAATCAGTGTCATCAGTCGTTTGATTGTCATACGCACTTTCACATCATCCTTTTAGGTGATTTATTATCACGTTAAAATTTTGGCGCTACATTTTTTCCACACTGCCTTGCACTACATGGTTTTGGTAAACCTGAAGAGAAAAACCTGCAGGAAAATTGATAGTGTGTATGGGGCTTAAAGCGGAGTTCCGGCCACAATTTTAAATATAAAAACTTTTTAAATATAAATACCCCTGTAATACACAAGCTTAATGTATTCTACTACAGTTAGTCTGTAAATTAAGGTCCATTTTGTTAGGTTGTTACAGCATTTAGACACTTTATAAAACAGAAATTGACTGGGGCCATCTTAAGTGTGGGCATCATGAAGCCAGACCGTATGACAGGAGATGACAGGGAGGATGGAGATGACAGGGGTGGGTGACGGGGAGGATGGAGATGACAGGGAGGATGGAGATGACAGGGGTGGGTGACGGGGAGGATGGAGATGACAGGGGTGGGTGACGGGGAGGATGGAGATGACAGGGGTGGGTGACGGGGAGGATGGAGATGACAGGGGTGGGTGACGGGGAGGATGGAGATGACAGGGGTGGGTGACGGGGAGGATGGAGATGACAGGGGTGGGTGACGGGGAGGATGGAGATGACAGGGGTGGGTGACGGGGAGGATGGAGATGACAGGGGTGGGTGACGGGGAGGATGGAGATTACAGGGGTGGGTGACGGGGAGGATGGAGATTACAGGGGTGGGTGACGGGGAGGATGGAGATGACAGATGGAGATGACAGGGGTGGGTGACGGGGAGGATGGAGATGACAGGGGTGGGTGACGGGGAGGATGGAGATTACAGGGGTGGGTGACGGGGAGGATGGAGATTACAGATGGAGATGACAGGGGTGGGTGACGGGGAGGATGGAGATGACAGGGGTGGGTGACGGGGAGGATGGAGATGACAGGGGTGGGTGACGGGGAGGATGGAGATTACAGGGGTGGGTGACGGGGAGGATGGAGATGAGATGGAGATGACAGGGGTGGGTGACGGGGAGGATGGAGATGACAGATGGAGATGACAGGGGTGGGTGACGGGGAGGATGGAGATGACAGATGGAGATGACAGGGGTGGGTGACGGGGAGGATGGAGATTACAGGGGTGGGTGATGGGGAGGATGGAGATGACAGGGGTGGATGACAGGGAGGATGGAGATGACAGGGGTGGGTGACGGGGAGGATGGAGATGACGGGTGAGTGACGGGGAGGATGGAGATGACAGGGGTGGGTGATGGGGAGGATGGAGATGACAGGGGTGGGTGACGGGGAGGATGGAGATGACAGATGGAGATGACAGGGGTGGGGGAGGATGGAGATGACAGGGGTGGGTGACGGGGAGGATGGAGATGACAGGGGGTGGGTCACGGGGAGGATGGAGATGACAGATGGAGATGACAGGGGTGGGTGACGGGGAGGATGGAGATGACAGGGGTGGGTGACGGGAGGATGGAGATGACAGATGGAGATGACGGGGAGGATGGAGATGACAGGGGTGGGTGATGGGGAGGATGGAGATGACAGATGGAGATGACAGGTGTGGGTGACGGGGAGGATGGAGATGACAGGGGTGGGTGACGGGGAGGATGGAGATGACAGGGGTGGGTGACGGGGAGGATGGAGATGACAGGGGTGGGTGACGGGGAGGATGGAGATGACAGATGGAGATGACAGGGGTGGGTGACGGGGAGGATGGAGATTACAGGGGTGGGTGACGGGGAGGATGGAGATGACAGATGGAGATGACAGGGGTGGGTGACGGGGAGGATGGAGATGACGGGTGGGTGACGGGGAGGATGGAGATGACGGGGGTGGGTGACGGGGAGGATGGAGATGACAGGGGTGGGTGACGGGGAGGATGGAGATGACAGATGGAGATGACAGGGGTGGGTGACGGGGAGGATGGAGATTACAGGGGTGGGTGACGGGGAGGATGGAGATGACAGATGGAGATGACAGGGGTGGGTGACGGGGAGGATGGAGATGACGGGTGGGTGACGGGGAGGATGGAGATGACGGGTGGGTGACGGGGAGGATGGAGATGACAGGGGTGGGTGACGAGGAGGATGGAGATGACAGGGGTGGGTGCCGGGGAGGATGGAGATGACAGGGGTGGGTGCCGGGGAGGATGGAGATTTCAGGGGTGGGTGCCGGGGAGGATGGAGATGACAGGGGTGGGTGACGGGGAGGATGGAGATGACAGGGGTGGGTGACGGGGAGGATGGAGATGACAGGGGTGGGTGACGGGGAGGATGGAGATGACGGGGTGGGTGACGGGGAGGATGGAGATGACGGGGAGGATGGAGATGACAGGGGTGGGTGACGGGGAGGATGGAGATGACAGGGGTGGGTGACGGGGAGGATGGAGATGACAGGGGTGGGTGACGGGGAGGATGGAGATGACAGGGGTGGGTGACGGGGAGGATGGAGATGACAGGGGTGGGTGACGGGGAGGATGGAGATGACAGGGGTGGGTGACGGGGAGGATGGAGATGACAGGGGTGGGTGACGGGGAGGATGGAGATTTCAGGGGTGGGTGACGGGGAGGATGGAGATGACAGGGGTGGGGCTGTATATTGGCGTATCTCTAGCAGGCAGCACACACATGGTTTGATCTCTGCTAACACTGATGACAGGCTGGACACACACCCCCGGCTGCTGTCATCTTCATCCCAGCCAGCCGGCATTGAGGAGCCCACACTGCCGCACGGTCCCCCCCCCCCCCCCTCCTGATACCCTGCCCACATTCGCCCAGCGGCCAGATTATTGCTGGGATCCTGAGAGTGACAGGGGGTGGGACCGCATGTTTCAAAGACAACCGCAATGCTTACCTTGGCGGTGGGCAGGGCTGTTAAACATCTCTCCGCCTCCGCCCGCCCTCCAGCCCGCTCGCTCGAGCTGAAACAGCAGCGATCCTTCAGCCCTGCCTCCTGGGATTGATCACAAACATGTCCCGGGAGGTATAGCAGCGCTGCGCAGCGGCGGGAGAAAGAAACTCACGGCGATAACAAAGTGAGTTTTTAAAATAAAATAAAAAACACATGCCAAATATGTTTAAGGGGGCAGTATGCTATACAAAGCTTTAAAGTTAAAAAAGAGGGTGGAACTCCGCTTTAAGCCCTTTTCTGACGTTTACAAGTTAAAATCTTTTTTTTGCTAGAAAATTACTTGAACTCGCAAATTTTATTATATATTCATTTTTTAGCAGAATAAAATGGCGGCCGTTGCAATATTTTATGCCAGACTATTTGCACAGTAGTATTTCAAATGCAATTGTTTGCAGAGAAAAAAAAAATGAACAGTAAAGTAAACTCAATTGTTTTGTATAATGTGAAAGATTTTACACAGAGAATTTTTATCTTTATTCGAAGAAAAAAAAAAGTGATTCTCATTTTATCCAGAATCGTGCAGCTCTAGGTGCAAAGCAAACCAGCTGCTGTTTTTCAAGAAACATTTAAAGCAGAAGGCAAACTAACGTGTTCCCGATAAGATATTTTCACTTTCTAAATTCCGCTTCACTATAAGCTCTATTTTCTTTAAGGCTTGAAACGTATTTCCAGTTCTGTTGGTTGAATTGCCGTGGTTGGTTGAATTTACAGTTTTAAAAAGTATGAGTGTCATTTTGCAATTTATTTAGCAATTTACTTAAACAAAAATGTTACACATGTTTAATATATATATTTATTTTTTTCCCCCTTCTAGGCCAAGCTTTGAAGATTCTGCAGGCTGCCCAAGGCACTGTACAGCTCCAAGTAGTTACCAAGAGTACAGGAAAAATACATTATGAGTACATTGATCCAAAGGAGTTAGAGTTCCTTCTACCCTTTGTAGGAATGGCGTAAGTGGTTTTTATTTATCTTTTTTTTTTTTTTTTTTGGAGGATGGACACAGTAGAACCCTAGATAAGTCAATGGTATATGCCACCACCTTAAAGTCCATCTCCAGCACTGGGTGAAGTTTAAATACTGTATTTATTGGCATATAACATGTACAGGCGTATACCACACACCTTATTTTAAAGAGGGGGGGGGGGGGATTTTAAATAAAGATTTTTGAAGCAAAATAAGGGTCAGTGCAGCCTGATCACTGCCCATCTGCAGCCTCGCTATTGCCCGTCAATGCAGCCTGATCAATGCCTATTTGCAGCATCACAATTGCCCATCTATTCAGCTTAATCATTGCCATGAATGCAGCCTGATCAATACCCACCTCTCCTCGGATTACTGCTACTGCTGACTTAAAAGGGACAGGGAGGGGTCGGGATGAGCGCCGTCAGATTACATACAGCGAGTATCTCCTGTTTACTCGGCGGCCTCTTTAATACAGTCCCGCCTCCTGGACCGGCTTTTATGATGGACAGAACACTGGTCCAATGCCGGCCCAGGAGACGGGACTTCCCATTGCAGAGGCCGCTTGGTGAGGAAACAAGTAGATTCTCGCTGTATGTAATCTGACGGCATTCGTCCCGCCCCCTCCCCGTTCTCTCTGAGGCAGCCCATATTGCAGTATCGGTGTATAACGCGCGCACTATATTTGCAACCGATTTGCAGGGTGAAAAAGTGAGTGTTATACGCTAATAAATACAGTAGTTTTTTTTTGGACAAAGATGGCCCAAACAAACTATTTTGTTCACAAAAAGATGGAATGGCTGAGGGTGCTGTATAAACAGTATGTAGCCCTCCGCTTTATACAGTATACAGCTCTGTGTTCTGACAGTGGGATGGGAAATTCCTGTTCCACTCCTCAAACACAATGGAGTTGGGCTAAGCCATTCAGAGGTAGCTTTGTATTCTGTGAATGAATATGAAGCTTCTATTGGCTGAGGTGGGCAAATTCTGTTATGATCTCTTCAACTCAGCCAATCGAATGAAGCTTTGTATTCATCCATAGATTACAAAGCTCCCAACTCTGTTTTGTTCCAGGAATAGGATGTTCCCATCCTACTGCCAGAACATAGCAGGGTTGATTTACTAAAACTGGAGACTGCAAAGTCTGGTGCAGCTCTGTATAAAACAAGCATTTACGAAAAAAAAAATCCTTAACAAGCTGAAGTTAGAAGCTGATATATAGCTGAGGCTACATGCAGCCGCTGCATCTTTTAACTGCTTGCTGACTGCATAAATTGGTTATATGGTGACAGAGTGGCTCTTCTGTGCCAGATCGCATACTAGGTATGTGATCCAGCACTTCCGGTTAGGGAGCTAGCGCTCCACCACTGTGCTGTGATTAGACGCAGCACAAGCCAATTAGCAGGTGCCAGCCAATGGATGTCCGTTGGCACCTGCTGATTGATGAGGAGAGACAGAACAGAGCTTTGGCTCTGTAACCAACGCAGAGCCATGTTCTGTCAACAGGGATGTGATGAATTTTTTATTTTTTTCCCTGCAAAGCACATTCGTTAGTAAAAACAGTACACAAAAACACAATAACAGTTTGATCTCCCTAGATGTTTACCACCACTTCAGCCTGTGTCACTAGTACAGTGACAGTGCATATTGTTGGCGCTGATCACTATTCGTGTCACTGGTTCCCACAATGTGTCAGATTGTCCGTTGCAATATCTGTGTGTGCCCCCCCCAGCTGAAGAAAAGTGTTGTATGCTAAATAGAAATATATATATATATATTTTTCATTTCACAGAACAGAAAGCAGCTGGGGTTCTGAAACCGAGTCGGCAGAGGAGGACCACTTTGTAACAACTGCTGACCCAGGTGAAGGAACAAATGTTGGTGTAAAGGAAGGAAATGAGCCTGTCGGGGGAACAGCTGCAGGAGGCACCATGACATGCACAATGGATCAAGCGAGAAGAAAGGAGTCTGTTGGTTTAGTTTATATGTGATTTGACAGTGTTTTAGAGCAAACCAACAGCTTTTGGAGCTCTTATGTTTTTGTTACTTTAAAAAAAAAATATGTTTTTACAAAAAAAAGTTTAAGTTTTTAACAGAGCGACGAGTGTGTGCTCTGATATACAGTGGAAATGCGTGTCTTATAATTACATTTAATTATATCCGCAGGCCCATCCACCTGCGTTTTTCTTGGACCCCTTCTTCATGCAACTCTACTAAGCTTTCATTGTTGCTGGTGTACCACTATTGCCCCCAGCTGGCTGCTAGACGCATCAAGGGTTGTATCATCAATATCCTTATTAGCCATGTCATTATTTCCCTCCACAAATATCTTACTACCGACATGGACAAGCACTTCGCCTTCATTGCAGCAGCTTCATTAGGGTTTGGTGATCACTTAGAAAAATTGCACTTTTTTTTTGTATTGTATATTTATATTAATGCTGTTTGAACTAATGTAAATAGTTTTTTTTTTTACTTGAATGTCTTTTGTGGTCTAAATGTTGCATAGTTATGGTTGTGATTTTTCATGGAAAATTGTAAAAAAAAGTTTTTTAATAAAAAAAAAAAAAAAAATACAGCAATATAATGGTGTGTGTGTGGTACAGTCTTTCTTTTTTTTTTTTTTTTTTTTTTTTATTCAAATGCATTTAAAACCCTTCACATTCACCCTTCAACAATGAATACTATTTGTCGACTACAATATAACTAAATGTAAAATGGCATTTTAGTCAAGACTGACTAAATTGTAATTTGACAAAATTAACACTGTTCTGTAGTACATGTTCAAATCTTAATACCGTAAATGATAAATTTTTTTTTTTTTTTTTGTTTTTGTTTGTTTTTTACTCCAGCATTATCGGAGTTTGCAAATTATGGAGAAATGCTTAACCACTTCATTACCCAGCCCTTGTAATATGGCGTCCACAGATGGGATCTCCCATCCTGGGTGGACGTCATACGACGTCCTGGGCTTTGTGGGGGGATGATGCCTGCAGCTAGAAGCATCATTCAGATATCATTCTTTCGTGCCTGCGATTATGTGCATGAAGAGAACAATCATAGCTGCAGTTCTGCCGCTTGATCGTTCTTATAGGTGGCGGGAGGGGACATCCCTTTCACCGCCGCCATTCAGTGCTTCTCCGGGCTCTCCCGTGCCATCGGGGGCCCGCAGAAAAAATCGTCCGGCGCTGGATGGGAAGCATAGAGATGACTGGTGACCAGATGGTCACCAGTCATCTCTATGACCATCGGAGGCCCGGCGCAATGTGATGACGTCACGCCCGGGTACCCGAAAAAAAACAAAGCTGCGATTGCGGCTAGTAAGCATGAGATCGGTGACATTTTTTTTCACGATCTCAAGCTTTTCAGCCTGGAGGAGAGATGTGCGGTCTTATTGACCCTGCATCTCTCCATAAAGAGGACCTGTCACACACCATTCCTATTACAAGGGATGTTTACATTCCTTGTAATAGGAATAAAAGTGATTAAAAAAAGGTACAATAAATAAAAATTAAAACGCCCCTGTCCCCGGTAGCTCGCGCTCAGAAGCGAACGCACACGCAAGTCCCGCCCACATATGTAAACGCCGTTCAAACCACATATGTGAGGTATCGCCGCATGCGTTGGAGTGCCAGCAATAATTCTAGCACCAGACCTCCTCTGTAACTCTAAACTGGTAACCTGTAAAAATGTTCAAAGTGTTGCCTATGGAGATTTTTAAGTACCGAAGTTTGGCGCTATTCCATGAGTGTGCGCAATTTTAACGCGTGACATGTTAGGTATCTATTTACTCGGCGTAACATCATCTTTCATATTCTACAAAAAAATTGGGCTAACTTTACTGTTTTGTTTTTTAATTTCATGAAACCGTCATTTTATTCCCTATGGTGTCTGCTAAAAAAAAACATATATGTTTGGGGGTTCTGAGTAATTTTCTAGCAAAAGAATGATGATTTGTACATGTAGGAGTGAAGTGCCAGAATAAGCCCGGTATTGAGGTGGGTATACAAGCCCTGTATTGGCGTGGTTAAATAATGCATTACTATTTAACTGCACTCATTCGATTTTAGATGACTAAAATGTACTGGAGATTTGGTCGACTAAACGTGACTAAAACCCTTGCAGAAGACTAAAATGGGACTAAAACGCTATTTTTAGTCGAGACTAAATCCTCGTACACACGATCAGATTTTCCGGCGGGAATTGTGATGATAGGCTGTTGTCGGAAAATCCGACCGTTTGTATGCTCCATCAGACAATTGTTGGAATTTCTGCCAACAAATGTGGGGTTAAAATTTTCCGACACGTATGCTCAGAAGCAATGCTCACCATAACACAACATTCGCAGTAGGTGCCCAATGGAGCTGAAAAAAACACGTAGTTTTGTGTTTGTTGGCTGACAATTCTTTGCCGTTTTTGTATGCAAGACAAATTCCTGGCCAACGCCATTCAGACAAAAGTCCTATGCTTAGTCTGATGAAAATCTGATCGTGTGTACCAGGCTTAAGACTTAATCAAAATTAACACTGCCCTTTCACGCCCAAGGGTAAAACAAATCTTAGAGGAGCTCTTTTTTTTTTTTGTGTTTTTGTTAAGTCAGCACCTACAAAAAAATGTAGCTGCTTACTCCCGCTCCTCTCCCTTCATTGGTTGCCAGCAAAAGACAGAATCACTTTCAAGGCACTCTGCCTTACGCATAAGTGTATTCAAGGAAACGCCCCCCAATATCTATGCGAAAAAATAAAAGCCCATAACACCAATAGCATTCTGCGATCCACAAATCAAAACCTACTTCAAATACCCAAAACCAGACACAAGTCCAAAGGAGATCGAAGATTTGCAGTCCAGGGACCTTGGCTATGGAATGCACTACCAACTAACATCCGGCTGGAATCGGACCACTTGGCCTTCAGAAGAAAGATTAAAACCCATCTCTTCTGAGGTCAAGGGGTTCCTTGCCCATGAAAATGGAAACAGCGCCCAGAGGCGATTCAGTTCGCATGTGTTGCGCTTTACAAGTTTCTCACTCACTCCCTGGTGCCGGCATTTCAACTGTGGGTACAGCTTGCGGCTACACTGTGCCTGCTGAAAATTCATCAGGTTTCATGGGACCTGTGACCCTCCCAGAAGAGTGGAGGAAGGTGGGAGCGGGTACCTGTCAAAACTAGGTAGGTTAGGCACAGGAGGGGATTGAGGTAGAAATGCTTTAAGTCTGATCCTCCCCTTTTGAGTGGAGCTCAGCTTTAATGCCTGAGCACAATTTAGCAACTTTGATGCTGGTAAAACCGTATATATCGTTGCATCTACTTTGTGCATCCAGGATTATAACTTTTTTTTTTCTCAGGCCAACATGGGCTTTCATTTGGTAGTAAATGGTTATGGATATTTTTTGATTTCTTTAAAGGAAACCTGGGCCAAAAGAGTAAAATATATATTTCTAAATTTTAGCTGTACCTACCACCAAAGAACAACCCAAAATAAATTTTTCTCCTGATGATTTTTCTCCTGATGATCACAGCGATACTGCATATATGTGTTTGTACCATCCACCGGCAAACACAGGGGCAGGCTTCACAGCGACTGATCACTGTTGTAGCCAATCGAAGGCTACTACAGCGATCAGGTGACCCGGAATCAGGAGTTCTGGGTCCCGATTATAAATCCGGGGCTCTCCATGAGACGCCCAGAGGCGATTCAGTTCGCATGTGCTGCGCTATATACGTTTTTCACTCACCCCACATCTCTCCACAAAGAGGACCTGGCATGGCCTATTCCTATTACAAGGAATGTATTCATTATAATGGGAATAAAAAAAATGTATAGTGCTCCCGAGCCCCCCCCCCCCCCGTGCTCGCATGTAGAAGCGAACGCACGTTTCGGTTGCGCCTGCAGAGAAATTCATATTTACTTTTTTATTATTTTCTTAAATTGCATAACGTGGAGAATACTTAATGAGTTGTTAAGGCATAATGTTTTTTATCTTGATGCTTTCTATGCATTCAGATAAAAAACCTTCTGTGTGCAGAACCCCGTAATTACTTACCTGAGCCCCATCGCTCTCCGGCGATGTCCACGAGTGTCCTGGCCGTCCAGGACGCTCCTTCTGATTGGCTGAGACTTGGTAGCGGAGCCATTGGCTCCCACGGCTGTAAAAGGCAATTAGCCAATCGGAAGACGGGGTGGGGCCGGGTCGCGGCTCCATGTCTGAATGAAGACACGGCTGTGACTCGGCTCGGGTGCCCCCATGGCAAGCTGCTTGCTGTGGGGCCATTTGACAGGAGGGAGAAGCCAGGAACACCAAAGAGGGTCCCGAGAAGAGGAGGATCGGGGCTGCTCTGTGAAAAACAAACTGCACAGACCAGGTAAGTTTAACACGCTTGTTTTAAAATAAAACACAAGCCTTTACAATCGCTTTAAAGCGGTGTTCCACCCACAAGTGGAACTTCTGGTTTAAGACCTTCTCCCTGGATCCTGTTTGTGAAAAATGGCTTTTGGGGAAGGTTCCCTGATTTTGACAGGTACCTGTCCTACTTCTTTTCCGGTCACGTTAGGCGATTGGAAGTGGAAGTTCTCCCTCCCAAAGTTGTCTGGGACACATCACCGGTCCTAGAAAACTTTGGGGTCAAAACATGAATTCCTCAGATTGGGACTTTGAACTGGGCCACAAACAGTTTGATGGTAAAAAAAAATATTCAAAATTGCTATATATTATCAATGTGCAATAAACTTTGAATATATATATATTTTTTTTTTTTACCATCAAACTGTTTGTGGCCTGGTTTAAAGCTGCATTCACACCTGAGCGTTTTGTCACCTGAAGCATGAAGCTATAAAACGCTAGAGGGGAAAAAATATATTCTTCTCTATGGAGATGGTTCACATCTCCACTCCAAAACGCCTGAAGCCGAACGCCTGAAGCTCAAACAAGTTCCGGACCCTTTTTTGTCGCGCAAATTGGGCGGATTTGGGCGTTTTAGAACGTTTCTATTCCCATAGAAAGTAATGGATACGCTCGATACAAGCATCTAGCGCGACAACGAGCGTTTCGCTTTAATCTGCTCAAGTGAAATTGATTTTACATAGGAAATGACATTATCAGACACAGGAAGTGCACATATCACCATTTTTGAGAATAGCACACATGGAGTCCAGCAACATGGAGGGGGAAGTGGATGAGACAGTATCTTTTAGATCATTAGAGCTTTATCAGAATGGTAAAGCAGCACCCCTGTCTGTATGATTCCAGAGATCCATGCTACAAACTTCGAGCGAGCAAGAGGAGGGCATGGAACCAGATTGCCAGCGAAGTTTTCACAAACTGGGCAGTCCTAACTGGCTGTGTGAAGGATGAGAAAGGTAACCCTGCAAACATAACTAACCACCAAAATTACCATAGAGAGATAATAGGATGATTTGTTATTTAGTACATTACCACTTAAGACCCGGACCAATAAGGACCTTGCCCCTTTTTGCGATTCGGCACTGCGTTGCTTTAACAATTGCACAGTCATGCGACATGGCTCACAAACAAAATTGGCGGCCTTTTTTTCCTGCAAAAAGAGCTTTATTTTGGTGGTATTTGATCACCTCTGCGGTTTTAATTGACAATTCGTAAAAAAATTCAAGATTTTTTACTTTTTGCTAAAATACATATCCCCAAAAAAAGATAGCATTTTTTTTTTCTTTACTTTAGGTCGATAAGTATTATTCTACATATATGTTTTAAAAATCGCAATAAGCGTTTAACGATTGGTTTGTAAAAAATGTATTGCATTTACAAAATAGGGGATATTTTTATGGCATTTAAAAAAAAAAAAATTATACTACTAATGGCGCCGATCAGCAATTTATTTTCATGACTGCGACATTATGGCAGACACATCAAACAATTTTGACAGATTTTTGGGACCATTGTCATTTTTACAGCGGAAAGTGCTATAAAAATGCATTGATTACTGTGAAAATGACAATTGCAGTTTAATATGGTCACATATGTGTACACACACATTGCATGTGTGTAGGAATGTGGCCCGGATGAACTGGAATGGCACATCTATTGCCTCCTTCTTATGTAAGCACCTAATGCAGAGGTCTCCAAACTACGGCCCGAGGGCCAGATGTGGCCCTTTGCCAGCCTTTATCCGGCCCTTGGGGCACAATTCCTCCCACTGACACGAGGCACTAAACCTCCCATTGACCCCAACAATGGGGCACTATATTATCCACTGATACCAATGATGGGATACTACTCCTACTAATAGGGGGAATACTCCTCTTCCTATTGACCAACAACTCTGAGGCCATATGTTTTCACTGATGCCGGGCCTGTGACTTTTTCTTCCCTTGCTGGCCCCAATCCGGCCCTCCTAAAGTCTGAAGGGCAATAAAGTGGCCCTTTGTTTGTAAAGTTTGGAGAACCCTGACCTAATGCATAAGAGTATAGAATTGTCAGCATGTCACTAATACGTAATGGCACACTCTGACCCCTAGTGGATATTGTATGGATACTCCACCCAAAGATAAATATATATAAAAATCAGAAACATGAGACTTCTCAATACAGCAATCATTTTTAATTCTTCAGTACAGCATAGTATATGGTTAAGAAAAAACTGAAAAGGTAAAATTATTTAATTGCATCAAGCTGCCATGGGACCTGTCCTGCTGGAGACATAAAGTATGACGCAAATTGATCCCTGACATGTGTACCTTGTCTGCTTCCACGAACACCAGTCCAATGAGCTCTTTCCATGTTCACATGCAGTGGGTCCTCAAACTCGAATCCATCCCGCTGCCTTACAAAATTGTGCAAGTCACATGCAGCTTTAACAGCACAGACTGCATTTTGCATATTTGGAACAATGGGAGTGTGTAGGACCCGCCATTTGTTTGCCAAAATACCAAAAGCACATTCGACAACTCGATGTGCTCTTGTTAGCCGGTAATTGAACACACTCTTCTGTTCAGTTAGATTATGACCCGAATAAGGCCGTAGAAGATGCGCACTCAGAGCAAAGACCTCATCACCCACAAAAACACTGGGTAGGGGAGGGCCATTTGTGCCCGGGAATGGACTGTATTCCGGAAGGTTCAGACTATTGGTAAGCAGCATGTGTCCAAAAGATGAGTTACCAAATATAGTAGAGTCAGCTCTGCTGCCATACGACCCAATATCAATGTAACGGAAACAATAATTGGCATTAGCCACAGCCATTAAAACAAAAGAAAAATATTTTTTGTAATTAAAATACTGGCTTCCGCTACCCATGGGCTTTACGATCCGAATATGTTTTCCATCGATCGCTCCAACGCAATTGGGGAAGTTGCAGCGTTGCCAGAAAATTTCTGAGATCTGTGACCATTCCTCTGCTGTAGGTTTCTTAAACACAATATCCTTCAACACTTCCTAAATAGCAGAGCAGGTGTCACGGACGATGTAACTTGCAGTCGACTTTCCTATACGAAAGGCATAGTGTAGGCTTGCTAGCGATTTGTCCGGTTGATAGATACCTACAAAGAAAAATATATATACCGTATTTTCCGGCGTATAAGACGACTTTCTAACACCTTAAAATCTTCTTGAAAGTCGGGGATCGTCTTATACGCCGGTAACCTAACCTTACCTTATCCTAAAGACATGCAGAATCGCGGCCGTATGTTTTTTCAAAAGCCACGCCTAGGAGGCACTGTGTTCAGTGTCCGCCTATCACGGAGGCCCGCTCGTCCTGTGTTTAGTGTCCGCCTATCACGGAGGCCCTCTCGTCCTCGGACGAGAGGGCCTCCGTGATAGGCGAATACTGAACACAGTGCCTCCTGGGAAGCTTACTGTTTCACCTATCACGGAACAGAAGACGTCGGAGGCGCGGCTTTTGAAAAAACGTACAGTACGGCCGCGATTCTGCATGTGGATAAGGTAAGGGCACAGCGAGGGGGGACACGGAGCGGAGCGTGGACGGGGAGAACAGCACAATGGAGGGGTAATGTAATGGGGCACAGTCTGGCATGTAATGGTGGCACCGTGAGGCGAGGCATGACTAGTAGGAAGGGGGTAGTCTTATACGGTGAGTATATGCCAAAACCAACATTTTGGCTGGAAAATTAGGGGGTCGTCTTATACGCCGGCAAATACGGTATATTTTTATTTGTTTTTTTGACAGTTAAAATGCTCAAAACAAGACTAAGACTGCAAAGGGAACGTAGGAGTGGATCGGCAGCGTGTGCCCCAAAAGATTACATGTTTGCTAGAGAATTGGAGTTTCTTCGACCATTTCTGGCTTTGGGGAGGTAAGCTATCATCTGTACTAATGTCATTAAACAAAATGTAATAAGTAAGTTATAATAACTAATTTTTTATTTTCAGTACTGAACACTGCTGGGAGGAAAGTACTCCAAACAACGATTTGGACACAGATGCTAACAGTCAGCAAGCAAGCCAAGCATCAGGTGATCAAGCGGGCCAAGAGACGGAGAGTCAATTGTCGAATCCATCACGGTCTACATCTGCCACACCTGTGGGAGACGAGGAATCCATGCTACAAATATGTCCTCGTGTACCAGCTAAAGCAATAAGAAGGAAGGCTCCAGAACCTGATTTCAATCGAATGTTAGACATCATGGCCTCTATGTCTGAAAGAATGTCCAGCAACAGGTCGTACGTTCAGGATTTTGCTAGATGTCTGGAGGGGCTGATGGAGAGGGTACCATCAGTACTCCAGGCAGACATGTTGGCAGGTACCATACATTACATCGCAACTTTCATTCCACCAACCACAACATATCAATCCTTTGAACCTCCACCACCCTATGGTCCCTATGCAACTCACCCTCCGCACCATCTGCCAGCACCACCCCTTCCTCGGTTGTCATCACCACATATTGCCACCCACCTTCCTCGACCAACAAAACCACCTTCTACTTACCCTCCTCTGCCAACACTACCACCTTCTACTTGCCCTCCTCTGCCAACACCACCACCTTCTAATTATCCTCCTCTGCCAACACCTTCTAATTACCCTCCTCTGCCAACACCAACACCTTCTAATTACCCTCCTCTGCCAACACCACTTCCACCTTCTAATTGGCAGCATAATAAGAATCCCTCCACCTCCAGCTGGTCACATTTTGGCCATGCTATGAATGTGGTGATGTCACCTGATGAGCGAGAGGACGCCTCCCAAACATTCCATCAGCTATAAAAAAAAAAAAAAAAAAAAAATTGTTCTATGAGCAACGTTGGCTCTATTTCTTTGTTTTATATTGTTGAGTTGTATATGTGAATAACTAACAAAAGAACATAAGTTATATTTCAAAACTATTTTAAAATGTTTAAAAAAAAAATAAAGTTTATTTTTGCCTTTAAAAACATGTGTTTGGTTTTTATTTGATGCATATACAAAAATTATTAATATTGGGTTCTATATGCAATAGAGTCTTCAAAAAAATTTGAAAACATAAATAAAAAATTACATCAGTGTGATGATTAGTCGCTCCACAGGGGGTATACTATTACGAAAATATGTGTCCATTCGCTGCAACCGACTACTGAGTAAACCCAATAACTCATCAAAGCTGTTGTTAAAAAAAAAAAAAAAGTGGGGTTTTTAGTGGACATGATAAGAAAGGAACAATGTCAAACAGCATGAATCCAAGTAATTTTGACTAACCTTTTTATGGACATCCTAGTGTAATCCAAAAATTTCTCCTCATGATCACGTAGGTCACTGTACATGACCCAAAATTGGCCTCTCTCTTCCCGACCAGCAATTACGGGGTGGATCCAGTATCTACGTGCCCTTCTTTCTCCTCTCTCTTTCATATAGAAAATATGCTGCCACAAAACATGCCATCTCATCACCACTCATCTTTGCAAATCTCAATAGAAAAAAATGGGAGTAGGAAGCACACCTTCAACCTCTGCAGCAATGCTGGCAGCACATACATCTATTTCCCAAATATAACCTCTGGATATGATGCTGAGCACGTGCACTCAACATATTTGGTCGACCATGACAAGGCCTGTTCTGAGTGGAGCCTGTCCTGGTAAATTGCTGTATGGTCTTTGCCACCGTGCTGCAGCTTAGTTTCAGGGTCTTGCCAATCTTCTTATAGCCTAGGCCATCTTTATGTAGAGCAAGAATTCTATCTTTTTCAGATCCCCAGAGTTGACCAGTTTGAGGGAGTGAGAGTGATAACACTGAATTTAACACGCCTGCTCCCCATTTACTCCTGAGACCTTGTAACACTAACAAGTCGCATGACACTGGGAGGGAAAATAGCTAATTGGGCCCAATTTGGGCATTTTCATTTAGGGGTGTACTCACTTTTGTTGCCAGCGGTTTAGACAATGGCTGTGTGTGGAGTTATACGATTATAATAAATATTTACAAAAATGGGAGGGGTGTACTCACTTTTGCGAGATACTGTAGGTACTGATACAGAGAACATTGGGTCCCACTGGGGTTGGGTATATGGTCGAAAGTGTCCTCTTCCCCTGTGTAATGGGGGACCATGGTAGTTGGTTGTCCCATAGTATGATTTTAAATGACTTTTTAAATGACTTTTCTTCCTTTAGAAATGTCATTTTGCTGCTGGACTGTTCTAAACATGGGGAAAAATGTGCCACTTTACAGGCATACTATAGACGCCCCCCAGGCACAATATTTAAAGGAATATTTTATTTTTATTGTTTCATTTTAAGCATTATTAAAATCACTGCTCCCGAAAAAACTGCCATTTTTAAAAGTTTTTTTTTACATTTTTTTTAATTCCTCTTGGATAAAGTTGATTGCATGAAGGCCCACCATCTGGAGTAGAAACATGCATTGGAAGTTTCTTGCTTGAAATGAGTGTTGAGTTTCTTTGTGCAGCAAGTGTAGAAGTTCCCGTTTGACTTGCGAGATCTTTGGGGGGGGGGGTCCAATTTTTCAAGATTTATCTTCTGGCGATTGAGACAGATCAGGGCCCAGTCCTTGTAGAAAGGGTGGGTGTTGGGGAACCATGGTAGAAGTTGTCCCAACGGCTGAAGATGAGGAGCAAAGGGTCTTTAGGTAATTTTCGCAGGGTTATATCGAATATGTAGGAGATGACTTGATTCCAGAATGTGGAGTATGCCCAGAAGTGGTGGGTAAGGGATGGTTTTGGCTGGGGACACATGGGCCAATTGGCTGTGCCTTTGTCTTTCGTGTCTAAGGCCCCGTACACACAACCAAGTTTCTCGGCAGAATTCAGCCAGAAACTCGATCGGAGCTGGATTCTGCCGAGAAACTCGGTCGTGTGTACACTTTTCACCGAGGAAGCCGACAAGGAACTCGTCGGGCCAAATAGAGAACATGTTCTCTATCTCCTCGTTGTTCAATGAGGAAAGTTGGCTCGCCGAGATCCTCGGCGGCTTCAACACAGAACTCGACGAGGAACTCGATGTGTTTGGCACGTCGAGTTCCTCGGACGTGTGTACGGGGCCTGAGAGGAAGGCTATATAGGCACAGTGTAGGGTCTTTAGTTGAGTTTCTCTCCAAGATTCGTTGAGGGAAAATGGTAATCTTTTTTATATTTGCCTTTATTTGCTTCAGTTGGTGTTAAAACGAAATGATTCATTACAGCACAGCGTCTATCCATACAGCACAAACCTGCACCTGTTCCCATGGTTAAATCTGTTCCCATGGTTAAACGTAATATTTGTTACTTGTTTTTATGGATGCATACACTCGGCATAGTGCAAAATGTTTGACACATGTCATTTCTCTCCCGTGCTACATGCAGCTCCGGTCTATGAACTCCTAAGAAGTCTTGTGAATGCAGGTGGTTGGTGAAACAGTCAGTTTGGAAATTTTAAAGCTCTTTTTTTTCTACCATTGATGGTCACAGGAGGTTTGTGGTGGAAGTTAGAGGTCAAACTGCAGCTTAGTCTCTAAGAATGATTACTTCAGCCACAAACCTTACACAACAGAGCAACCACTCTCACTCTTGCTGCATTCAGTGTTTCAGGATTGTGTATTAAAAGCAGTGGGTGGAGCTGGGAACTGTGGTGCAATTATTTGATCTGGAGTTCCAGGCCAAAAAAAAAGAATATATAAATAACGTGTGCTACGTGGTGTTATCTGGTTGAATCACTCTGCATGTTGATAGTTGTCAAGGGTTCCTGCTGCCAGGTCTTCCTCTGAGGATAATGCAGGGTTATTAAACTCTCTAGTCATTAATCGTATCAGTCCTTCATCCATTATGCTTCTAGGGGGGGTTCTTCTTCCAGTAGTGTCTTCTCGTCTTCCATTCTGTTTGAACTTATGCAGTTGACTCATTCCCTCCCCGTCCCTATCAATTATCTATTCTGCCTCTCTAAACTCTGCTCTAACAGCAACCCCCATCCCTCACTCCTCTCACCAAATATGCCCCATCCTGCTGACTGCTCTCCCTACATTTTCTCTTCAACACCTGCACCCCTCTACTTTCACCACGGTGCCTTAACCTCCCCCCCCATCTCTTTTCCCAATGCACCTTCACCACCATTACTACCACCTTATCTGCAGACGCATTTTTCACTCTATGCCAATGCGCCTCCACCCCTCAAATTGACACCTGCATAACCACGCCCACTTTGACAGCCACACCCCTTCTTCACAGCCACACCTTTTACCCCCTCTGTTATCAAACTGATGCATGCGTCTCCCTTGCCATTACCCCAGTCCAAGAGGAATGTGCCCCCCCCCTTCCCATGCCTCTGAACCCTGTCATCTCCACTTTCCCCACTGTACCTGCAACTCCAAAATGATATCATTAACCCAACCTTGCCCATTTTTGAACGGGCACACCTTTGCTAGTGTGTCATAAGGGTTTTTGGTAAACTTGGTAGGAAAAAAAAATACATGCCCTATACACCCTGGCTTTCAACAAGCTCACCTTAAAATGGGGAACATCCCTCACTTGGGTCTCCTTGTATCCTGGGAAAGCTGAGGGCACCAATTCTCAATTTCTTCACCGTGGCAGAGCAACGATTTACCAAATTTTGGTCTCCTCAGCGCTTTCAGATTCCTAATGGTGTTTTATTTTGTTTTATGGACTTTAGGGTAAGCCCACACTAGCATATTTATAGTGTAATGTTTTTCAAGCCTTTTTATTATAATTGCTTTAACTGAAAATAGTACAGTTTAAATGCCCCCTAAACCTGTATTAGTTGGATCAGCATGCAAAGAGAGCGATGCAAGACAGGCAGGCTTAGTTTGTCAGGCTCTAGTAGCCTTGAACAAAATGGCAGCTGTCTGCACACGGACACAAACTCCCTTTTGCAGAAATGTGAATAAAATAAGATGGTCCTCGGATCCTGTTTTCCACCTGTAGACAACTCCTTGGGTGGGTTTCGCCCTTTTTCAGGACTTGGCTTTGGATCCTGTTCTCCACCGGAGAACTTCTCGGGTGCGCTTCGGACTTTTTCAGGTCTTCTTTGTAGAGCCCTCTACGATTAAGCCCTGAGAAGGGCGAAATGCACCTGAGGCGTTCTCTGCAAGTAAAGAACAGGATCTGAAGACATCTTATTTTATTCACATTCCTGCAACAGTGATTCGGTATCTGTGTGCAAATGGCCGCCATTTTGTTGAACTGACAATTGCACAAAACTGCTGGTAGAATCGGGTCTTTCCTTTTTTTTTTTTTTATGATAATTAAGCTTTTTTTGTACTTTGTGAAAAGATGCTTTTGTTTTACACATTTTAATTTTCTATGTTAAATAGTTTAGTCTATATACAGTATCTAATGTAAATGGAGTTATAGCTTGTATTCCATGTTGGCACGATGGACTTGGTCTATGCATTCGATCATCGTCCCTAGTAAAGCATGCTTTTTTTTAGGATAAACGCATCTTAATTATGTTCTCTACATGATTGCTTGATCTTGTCTTACACCATGGCCTCAATGTTTTTAAAGCTGGCTTCAGTCGTGCCGGGGGATCTTCAGGAGCATCAAGGGATCTTCCAAGATTGCTGGAAAGGGGCACCGTATGGGATAGAAACTGCATAGGCAATGTCCTGGAAGAAGCCATGAACTGTTTTGCTGAGATGCAGAGACAGACGGAGGAGAAATTTCGCATGTGGATAGAGAAACTAACTCGACTAGACACAGACGAGGAAGGCAAACAGCTAGACCCCAGGGAACCTAAGCTTCACCTCGCTGGGCAGAGTTTTACACCAAGCAGTTCTTCTAGCACCTTTGTGGCTGCTCAAGATAGTCCCACCATACCCCAGCAGGGTCTTGGCTCATACGTCGGCTACCAGAATGTTGACTCGCTAGAATTTCAGGAGTCTGCATTAAACAATAACAACAACTTCCCTGAAGCCTTTCCGGAGAATGGGAACATAGCTGATCCGGATATTAACCAGTCTTAATTACAGTACAGCTTCACTGGTCTTTGCTTTTCCCACTTGAATTGCACCAACCCAGTGCTCTTCCAGTCCTATGTTCTAGAAGGGGTGGCTAAACACTTCAAGGTCCCTTACCAAAGCTTGTCTACATGCATATCTTCAGATAATGCCCAGAAATACTGTACAATTGTCTGCTGCAAGTGCATGCCTTAGAGTCTGAAAGGGCCGTATACATAGGTAGATGATCGGTGATATGTACTGTTATACAAGACTGAATCTAATACTGCAGATGTAATATTTTGAAAGTGCGCAAAAATATAATATAATCCAGCCCTATTATGGGTCACAGGACTAATCCCTATGAAGTATTAATGCTCTGTATGCAAAGTAGATCTCCATTAGACTCAGGAATTTCTGATACAAGTCTATGCATTGCTCCTTGTGTTTTCAGAAATTCTTATTGACTCTATAATTTGCCTGAATAAGCTGGTCACCTGAAAATCTGAAGGAGTGAAGGGGAAATGGGGGGTGTTTTTTTTTTCTAACTGAAAATCTTTATTTTTTATTTAAAAAAAAAAAATCTTTCAAATGTATGAACAATTGTTTGCATATTCACAACTTGCCACTGTGTGTTCAGCTCCAGGCAAGAGTATCAGCTATACAGAGTTTGATTTTTAGCTTTATTTTGAATGACCTGAAGCGTAAGAGAGAGCAGATTACATGGAGATCTGAATAACCTAATCTCCCCCTTCCACTAGGGGCGCTAGACCCTGAGATTAATCAATTATAGGCAGAGATTAGACCATGAATTGGTTATGCCAGTTCTCCAACTGTAATGCATTTGGTGCTAGGGGTCCTTATTAAAATTATTTTAAATTTGAGTTTACCCTCTGTTACAAATTGATGTGTAAATTAGGTACAGTATTAAATCCAATCAGTTTGGGTAAACATGAATATTTGTCCAAAAAACATTTATGCCTTAAATACCTTTGTCACTGGTAGAAGATCACAATTCCAATATGATTTTTATTTTATTTTTTTAAAGCCCATAAACTCCACCCTGTTATCCTTTTATCAGCAGTAAAGTTTATGGGCTGTTTTCTGAACGCCCTAAAATCGCTTTCAGGAGTCGTTTTTCTGACCACAAAAACCACCAAACGCTCATAAACGTTGATAAACACTTAAACATGGCTCGTACAAGTGTTTTGATACGTTTAAGGCTTGGTTCATACTAGCCACTGGTCACAGCAGGGGTCCAGTGCGTCCCTGTACACCGTTTTCAGGTTCAATTCCAGTCCCAATTTTGGGCTAAATTCACACCTGAATTGAAGCTGAAGACACACGGGACCCTTTTTCAGTGTGTTCCGCAACCGCCCCGGAGATGTGTGAATCGGCTCCATTGAGAGCCGGTCACAGTCTCCTGTCATGCGAATTGGATGCAGGGAAAGATGCATCCAATTTGCATCAGTATGAACCCAGCCTAAAAGTTTACCTAAACCTTTTTGAAATTATACTTTTATTTTTCTGTATGAAACAAACTTAAATTTTTAACTTTTTTTAGCCATTTTAAAAAGGCAGTGAAAATGGTGTGCACCCATCTAACTTTTCCTTTTTAAATAAAGGTTACAAGGGGAAGGATGGGAAAGGGCAGACCCTACATATTTTTGTTGAATATTAAAACATTTTTTTTTTTTTTTTTTTTTTTTATGATTTTACTATATCAGCTTAAACAGGTTTGTTTGAAGCAAGTTGTGGGGCATTGGTTTTCGTATAAGCTAGTGTGACTCCAGATCTGAGGAACTATGGTGAAATCTCATTCCCTTTCATCAGGTTCCTATAAATTTCACCCAGCGTTTTCTTCGAGTCCCATTGATATAAAAAAAAAACCTTGAGTCAAGCCTGTTCGCTCTGTCCAAAAATGTAATCTCTAGATTGTGTCCCCCCCCCCCCCCCCAATTAAGAAAATAAAAATATCACCTTAAAAGTTTCCTATACATTGAGCATAAGTGTTTTGGTATAAAGAAATACAAGAGTAAATGACGAATTTGCATATTAAAATCATGATCCGTATTTTTTTAGTGGGTTTTACCAAAGTAGACCCTGCCACCTACCACAATATCCTAAATATGTGCTGAAATGTACCAATTCTTTAGTCAGAATGTTAGCGTTTGTAGGTACTTCTTAACATGTTTTTACCATGCATACTCAAGGGGCAAAATGTTGTACATCAATAATTTTCTGCATAATCACTAATATTGCCCCCCCGGTAGATAAGACAATGTTCCCCCATCCTTCCTTCCCTCTTTCATAGATTCAAAAATGCACATTTGCATGATGTAAATGTGGATCTATGTACAGCAATCTTTCATCAGATGGTGACCAGTGATTTTTAGGTTTTCAGGCCTTATAAGCACTCCATAAATAAGTATAAAATGTTAAGTGACCTGAGGCATTGTTTTTGTTTTTTCTTTTCCTGTTTTTCATGGAATACACTGGGAATAACTTTTTTAAAGTCTAGTTGATTTTTGTATTATGTTTAGATTGGTAGAATTTTTAACATATGTTACATTAATAATTGAAACATTGGGCAAGTTTTCTTTAAGTATGCATTTCTTTTAATTTCTCATTTTAAGAACATTTAATCTCAACCCCTGAAAGTGTAATAACTAGTATTCTATGTTTTTTCCCAGCTGTTCTGGGGTGTTCATCAGTTTTTCAGTGCCCGGAACCATGTTTTTTTAATATGTTTTAACTTTTTTAATTTTGTGTTTTTAAGAAAAATGAAACCCTAAGTTGTGAAAGGAATCTGTGAGGATGGAAATATAAAAGTTGCTGACTGACTTTAAAGGTGAAGGCCCTGTACCTCTTACCTTGTTCCTTAAGTAGGAAGTCTCTGATCTGGAACAAGCATTCATAGCAGGAACTCTGTTTTCAGACCTTTCCTACAAGCTTGTTTCAAGTCGGATGTGTCATTGAAAAACTGAGCTGGGTCTAGAGAGATTGAGGTTTTCAGATCCGATTTGCTTTTTAGTGAAGCGAGGACCAAGATGGCAGCCTATGTGTCAAGGCCATTTGAAATGAGTCAATAGAGACAGGGCACCCATCTATGAAGCTGTGTGTGAAATCATTGCGTTATTTAAAGAAACAGCTGACTGAGGTTTGTGGTCAGTCTTGGATCACATGACCAGACATCGACCCCCAAAGTTTCTACCATAGAGACTTGGGAAGCTCAAGTTTAACCAATTGGCACCTATGCCTGGATTGTGATTATACCCTCTGGAAGGGACAACATGGTCAGTGCCTTTTGTTTTGTTTACATGATCCAATGCCAGCTTGACCCTGAAACCACCTGCTTTCTTTAAGATAACAATTTCTGCTGTATCACTTTAATGTTTTGAAAATCCATATTAACATCCTAAGGCAGCCAATAGTTAGACATGGCACATTGATCTTGACACCACAAATGTTCTGGTTTCTTTATGAATAACCAATATTCTTGGGCCGAGCTAATGAATAAGCTTCATTGTCGGTTATGTCATTGGTTTCCAGTGACGGAATTGGCTGTCTTTTTTGCAATGCTATTGGCTTCCCGTAGTGTAGTTGGATTTCTTTTCAACAGTACTGACGACTTTCGGCAAAGGGATTGGCTTCCTTGTTGGCTTTGCTGCTCCCTTCCTGTAAAGTAGTAATCTGTCTTGTTTTCAGTGCCTCTGGCTTCCCATTAAGTGGTAGGCTGACTTGTTGGCAATCTTACTGACTTAAAGTGGTAGACAAACTTGTTGGCAATACTGGTGACTTCCATTAAAGAAGTAGACTACCTTTGTTGGCAGTGCCGCTGGCTTCCAGTAAAGTGGTATGCTGCCTTGTCGGCAATGCTGCTGGCTTCCAGTAGAGTGGTAGTCTGCCTTGTCAGCAATGCTGCTGGCTTCCAGTAAAGTGGTAGGCTGCCTTGTCGGCAAAGCTGCTGGCTTCCAGTAGAGTGGTAGTCTACCTTTACTGGAAGCCAGCAGCATTGCCGACAAGTGGTAGGCTGCCTTGTCGGCAATGCTGCTGGTTTCCAGTAAAGTGGTAGGCTGCCTTGTTGGCAATGCTGCTGGCTTTCAGTAAAGCGGTAGGCTGCCTTGTTGGCAATGCTGCTGGCTTCCAGTAAAGTGGTAGGATGCCTTGTTGGCAATGCCGCTGCCTTTCAGTAGAGTGGTAGGCTGCCTTGTTTTCAGTGCCACTGGCTTCCAGTAGAGAGTGGTAGGTTACCTGTTGGCAATGACACTGGCTTCCATTAGTGCTTGGCTGCCTTATCAGCAATGGCGCTAGCTTCCAATAAAGTGGTAGGGTAGGTTTTCAGCAATGACACTGCCATTCAAAATGGCTTCATTTTTATAATGCAGACACACCAGGTGTGCTACCTTGCACCAGTTATTTCTATATAATTACCTGTGTGACTGTTGCATAATAAGGGAGGACAGTCCTTAGGGTAATTGTAAGAAAAGGGACATTCTACAGAAGGAATTCAGTGCAGGCTGTCCTTGACCCGGGTCTTTCTAATCGTACTAACACTACATTGAGGTGGGGATTCGCCTGCCCTGCTGCTGCTGTATGAAAGCTGCTTTACAGACCTCCGGCCTATTGTAGCATTTAACCTGCGAACTGCCAAAGGGCTCTAGATACATGGCAAGTTTTTAAACTTCTTTTGTTCTGGGTATAGAATGTGCAATGATGTACAATCACAACACTAAGTCTGCCTTTCCTATCAGGACGGACTGTTTATAATGAGATGAACCTTACCGAGCAGTATTCACGGTCATTTCCTCTACTGGCGAGGGATGAAACTATGCGCTAATAAAGTGTTAATGTATTTTCAGTTGTGCTACCTTTGCAACAAACTCTGTAAAACTTAAAGCTGTAACTAGTGTAAGTTAGTATAAATAAATCGTGTTTATCATTTGTCCGTGTGGTTTATTGATTAACAGGAATTTTGTTTGAATGCCATCAGTCCAAATTAAACTCTTGTTTAAATGTTTTCTCCTTGGTTTTGCATTGAGCAGAGAAGGGTTAGACGCTAACCACTAGTAGTGTCTGCTTTGAGGAGAGGGCCACCAGGTCAGGAAGTGGAGGGGAATCTTCGCAGTGGGGGTCCAGCAGGAACAACCTCTTAACTCTTTCCTTGTTCTATCTAAAAGTACAAAAAATACAACAGAGTTCCACTTTAAGCGATTAAAGGCAAAGCCCCCTATATGTGGTGCACAGTGGGGTGAGATGAGTATGGTGATAACATTTCCTTCGCTTTTCCATTCTCATTTCGCTAGTTCATGATTACTGAACTGTAAAGCCAGCCTGCCCTTACAGGTAGGCATTTTGGCAACGCCACAGAATGTTTTGTGGCTAACCGTCATACCTAGCTAAAACAAAATTATTAGTCATTAGGGTTAGCACCGCTAGTTTTCTTTATCGTACATCACGGGACACAGAGCAGCATAGCCATTACATATGGGTTATATAGTGTACCTTCAGGTGATGGACACTGGCACTCTCCGACAGGAAGTTCCCTCCCTATATAACCCCCACCCATAGTGGGAGTACCTCAGTTTTTTCGCCAGTGTCTTAGGTGTTGGTGCACGTTGAAGGTTGTGCCTGCAGTTTGTCCTTGGGACCAGGGCCAGCCGACCGGATCCGTCCAAGGTGCTTCATAGCCAAAGTGGACGGTACCCGGGCCCCAATTCGTGGATGGGGTTTTGCCTATAATGCCTCTCCTTGGAGGGCTGGACTCTGGGTTCCAGGACTGGGTTTTTTAACCTATGAATACCTGCTGCCAGTAGTGCTGTATAGGTCCAGGTGTGTGGTGTTCCTGACTTGGACCCCGGCCCCTGAAGGTCTATGACCATACCCACGGTGAAGGGGGAAGATTGGGCCTCTTGCATGAGCAATACCCTGCGGCGTGGAAAGGTAAGCGGGGGGCCTACGGAACTTGGTTTGTCAGTGGGCTCCCCACAGGGGACTCTGGGGAAAAGCCTTTTTTATGCCTCTGTGCATGGGCTAAAAGAGAAACCACAAAGTCTGCATGACTGGATGGCTCAAACACCCAGGTATACTGTTCCTCTGGCTGGGCTAATAGACTGCTGCTGCTGCTACAAGGTGTTTTGCTCCATGAAATGTAAAAGGGAGCATGTCAGGTTTAAATTACTTACTTCCTGATGTCTGTGTATCTCCAGCAGTTCCGGGCTCCTCTCCCCACATGGATTCTGCTTCCTGCTTCCTGAAAGCGGCGTCGGGAGCGCGCGCGCGCACGCGTGCGCGCGCACTGTTATAGGCGCCGACGCTGCGTGGAGGGGCGGGGGACGCCCAGGGAGTTCCCTCCCCTCTGTACTTCAGAGGGAAAAACTCTATTTAGCCTGTCAGTTTGCTGAAGGCTGTGAAGGGACACGGAGCAGCGATGCTGAGCTGAGCAGGATAGGTTTGCCTATGTTATGCTGACACAGTGACACCTAGTGGCCGTTTTTTTGTACACACCTTGCTAAAGAGCTGTTTAAGCTCATATTTTCTCTAAAAAGCCGGTGTACTAAGTAGCAGTCAGAGTACTTAGTATTTGGTACTCTCTTAGCCCAGCATTAAGGGAAGCAATATTAGGATATGATTAAGCCCTTGGGGCTCAATATTGCTATCTCTTGTTAGGTTTTGGGAAGTTTAGTTTCTGTCTAACATTACCCTAGCCTAAATTTTTTTCCTCATTTATTTAAATGTGTGTTTTTCTCCAGCTATTACAGTTAGTTGTATATTAGCGGAGTATCTCAGATTTGTTATTATGGCTCCTAAGGGTGCAGGGAACGCTAAAAATGCTAAAGGTGTTAAAAAGCCGAAGGGTTCCCCATCGGGCTCGGAGGATATTTCCCAGAATCCACCTGCCCCTACCTCCCCGGAGGATCCGGAGGTTGCTGCCCTGGGTGAGCCATCGGGGTTGCTAGGTGCTATGGCGGGCCCTATTCAACCAACTCCTTCCTATGTCACGGAAGAGATGTTAGCCTCCACCTTGGGTGGATTTGAAAAGAGGATGGCCGCTCTTATTACGGCCTCTTTATCCGGGAAGAAGCGGGCTAGGTCCCCGTCTCCCAGGTTTGAATCTCCTGAGGAAGATGTCCTTTCCACTGAGGAATTGGAAGATACAGGAGACCAGGCTGAGGATCATCTGGACCATTTGGGTTCTGAAGATTCTACTATAGAAGAACCTTTTTCAGCTTCTCACGCAGAAAAATTGTGGGTTCAGTCCTTAACGGATATGGTGCGGTCAGCTTTTAAAATGCCTTTGCCTCAGCCTCTGGCCTCCGCTGTGTCCTCATTGGGCTCCCTAAAAGCGCCCCAAGCCAACCTGGTGTTCCCGGTCCATCCTTTGTTAAAGGACCTGATATTTCAGGACTGGGTTAAGCCAGACAGGATTTTTCTGCCTCCTAAAAGGTTCGCAGTTATGTACCCTTTAGAGGAGGAGTTTTCAAAAAAATGGGCTGTCCCCACTGTTGACGCAGCCATATCATGTGTCAATAAAGCTTTAACATGTCCAGTGGACAATATTCACATGTTCAAAGATCCTGTGGATAAAAGGCTTGAGACCTTACTAAAGGCATCCTTTTCCACAGCGGGGGCAGTGGTCCAGCCAGCTGTAGCTGCCATTGGCGTCTGCCAGGCTTTAAAAGACCAGGCCAAGCAGGCCCTAAAGGACCTCCCGGCTCAACAGGCTCAGGACTTAGCCGATCTACCTAGAGCCTTATGTTTCGCGGTAGACGCTATCAAGGATTCAATCCAACAGGCGTCCCGCCTATCCCTGTATTTGGTCCACATGAGAAGATTACTTTGGTTAAAGAACTGGTCTGCAGAAACCCCCTGCAAAAAACTCCTTACAGGATTCTCCTTTCAAGGAGAGAGATTGTTTGGAGAAGATCTTGACAAATATATTCAAAAGATCTCTAGTGGTAAGAGCACCCTTTTACCGGTTAAGAAAAGGTTCCGAGGTCCCTCTTTTAAGCGCCCAACCTCTCCAGTTCCAGGGCCCTCATTCTCTAGGCAGTATCGACGGCCTCCTGGACGCGCAGCTGCAAACAGGCCCCAGGGGCAAGCTGCAGGGAACAAGAGACCGTGGAACCGTAAGCCGGTTAAGGCTGCCCCTAAGGCAGCCTTGTGAAGGGGCGCCCCCACTCTCTCGAGTGGGGGGAAGACTCCGGTTGTTCTCGGAGTTGTGGGGGGCCCAAGTTACCGACCAATGGGTTCTGTCCTCAGTAACTCAGGGGTACAAGCTGGAGTTTCGGGAGTTCCCCCCTCCTCACTTTCAAATGTCAAGACTTCCAGGCGACCCTCAGAGACAGGCATCGCTTCTGTCCGCCCTAGAGCGACTCCTATCTCAAGGAGTGATTATGGAAGTACCAGCAGGGGAGCAAGGACAAGGGTTTTACTCAAACCTCTTCGTTGTCCCGAAGCCAAACGGCGACGTCAGGCCTATTCTGGACCTAAAGTTATTAAACCGCTTTTTAAGAGTCCGGTCTTTTCGAATGGAGTCCATTCGTTCGGTGGTGGCCGCCCTCCAAGGAAAGGAGTTCTTGGCCTCCATCGATATAAAGGACGCATACCTGCACGTTCCGATTTTCCCAGGCCATTACAGGTATCTGCGTTTTGCCCTAAACTATCGGCATTATCAGTTCGTGGCTCTTCCGTTCGGACTAGCCACGGCCCCTCGGGTTTTTACGAAGATCCTGGCCCCCGTATTAGCCATCCTAAGGGAACAGGGCATTCTGATCATGGCCTACCTAGACGATCTTCTGGTAGTCGACCACTCAGCGGCCGGTCTAAATCGGGCAGTGTTGCTAGCAGTAAACTGCCTAGAGTCCCTGGGTTGGGTTCTAAACCGGGACAAATCGGCTTTACAGCCCACAAGAAGGTTGGAGTATCTAGGTCTGATTTTAGATACAAGACAACAACGGATCTTCCTGCCCCAGTCCAGAGTGGACTCGATAAGGGAGTTAATCCACATAGTCCTAAGCAGCACAAGGCCATCTATACGCCTCTGCATGCGCCTGTTGGGAAAGCTAGTGGCCACCTTCGAGGCAGTGCCCTATGCCCAGATCCATTCTCGGAGACTACAGAGAGCAATTCTCGCGGCCTGGGACAAAAGACTCCAGGCCTTGGATCTTCCCATTTCCCTTCCCTATGCGGTAAGGCAGAGCCTGTGTTGGTGGCTAGTCACAAAAAATCTTCTGAAAGGAAGATCGTTCAATCCCCCCTCATGGAGGATAGTAACCACGGACGCCAGCCTATCAGGTTGGGGTGCAGTCCTAGACGATTTAACCCTACAGGGGAAATGGTCAAGGGCAGAATCAGCCCTACCCATAAATGTCTTAGAGATCCGAGCAGCTCGGTTGGCTCTTTTGGGCTGGACGGAGGTTCTGCAGGGCTCCCCAGTAAGGGTACAATCCGACAATGCCACTGCCGTAGCTTATATAAACCACCAGGGTGGCACCAGGAGTCAGGCAGCCCAAAGGGAGGTAGATCGGATCTTTTCATGGGCAGAAGCCCATGTCCCCTGCATCTCAGCTATCTTTATCCCCAGGGTGGACAATTGGCAAGCAGACTTCCTCAGCCGCCAACAGATGTCCCCAGGGGAGTGGTCCCTCCATCCCGAAGTGTTCCAGGTCATTTGCCGGAAGTGGGGTACTCCGGAGGTGGACATTATGGCGTCCAGATTCAATGCCAAAGTAGCAAACTTTGTCTCTCGAACGAGGGATCCATTGGCCTGCGGGACAGATGCCTTGGTGTGTCCTTGGCATCAGTTTGCGCTAATCTATGCCTTCCCTCCAATACGGATGCTACCCCCCGTCTTCTTCACAGAATTCAAAGGGAACGCAAGCCAGCGATTCTAGTGGCCCCAGCGTGGCCCCGAAGACCTTGGTACTCCTTGATAAAAAGGATGACCGTAGAGGAGCCTTGGGTCCTCCCTCTACGTCCGGACCTCCTCTCACAAGGGCCATTCTACCACCCTGCCTTACAGGCCCTAAATTTAACGGCCTGGCGGCTGAGTCCCTGATTCTCAGAAACAGAGGCCTTTCAGGGCAGGTCGTTTCTACCCTTATAAACGCAAGAAAACCAGTTTCCAGGTTAATATACTATAGGGTGTGGAAGGCCTATATTACCTGGTGTGAAACCAGGAAATGGGATCCCCGCAAATATACTATTGGGAGAATCCTGGAGTTTTTACAGTTGGGAGTGGAAAAAGGTTTGGCGGTCGGCACAATCAAGGGGCAGGTGTCTGCCTTGTCGGTCTTCTTCCAGAGATCGTTGGCTGCCCATTCCTTAATGAAATACTTTTTACAAGGTGTTATTCGGGTGAATCCCCCGATTAAAGCTCCCCTGTATCCTTGGGATCTAAATTTGGTTCTATCGGCCTTGCAAAGGCAGCCCTTTGAGCCCTTGTCCGTGATTCCTTTGGTCCTTTTGACTAGGAAACTAGTGTTTCTGGTGGCCATGGCATCCGCCAGAAGGGTGTCGGAGTTGGCAGCCTTGTCATGTAAGGCACCTTATTTATTATTGCATAAGGACAGGGTCGTTTTGCGGCCGCTTCCGTCCTTCCTGCCTAAGGTGGTATCAAATTTTCACCTTAATCAAGATGTGATTCTTCCATGGGGTGCAGTCCTAGACGATTTAACCCTACAGGGGAAATGGTCAAGGGCAGAATCAGCCCTACCCATAAATGTCTTAGAGATCCGAGCAGCTCGGTTGGCTCTTTTGGGCTGGACGGAGGTTCTGCAGGGCTCCCCAGTAAGGGTACAATCCGACAATGCCACTGCCGTAGCTTATATAAACCACCAGGGTGGCACCAGGAGTCAGGCAGCCCAAAGGGAGGTAGATCGGATCTTTTCATGGGCAGAAGCCCATGTCCCCTGCATCTCAGCTATCTTTATCCCCAGGGTGGACAATTGGCAAGCAGACTTCCTCAGCCGCCAACAGATGTCCCCAGGGGAGTGGTCCCTCCATCCCGAAGTGTTCCAGGTCATTTGCCGGAAGTGGGGTACTCCGGAGGTGGACATTATGGCGTCCAGATTCAATGCCAAAGTAGCAAACTTTGTCTCTCGAACGAGGGATCCATTGGCCTGCGGGACAGATGCCTTGGTGTGTCCTTGGCATCAGTTTGCGCTAATCTATGCCTTCCCTCCAATACGGATGCTACCCCGTCTTCTTCACAGAATTCAAAGGGAACGCAAGCCAGCGATTCTAGTGGCCCCAGCGTGGCCCCGAAGACCTTGGTACTCCTTGATAAAAAGGATGACCGTAGAGGAGCCTTGGGTCCTCCCTCTACGTCCGGACCTCCTCTCACAAGGGCCATTCTACCACCCTGCCTTACAGGCCCTAAATTTAACGGCCTGGCGGCTGAGTCCCTGATTCTCAGAAACAGAGGCCTTTCAGGGCAGGTCGTTTCTACCCTTATAAACGCAAGAAAACCAGTTTCCAGGTTAATATACTATAGGGTGTGGAAGGCCTATATTACCTGGTGTGAAACCAGGAAATGGGATCCCCGCAAATATACTATTGGGAGAATCCTGGAGTTTTTACAGTTGGGAGTGGAAAAAGGTTTGGCGGTCGGCACAATCAAGGGGCAGGTGTCTGCCTTGTCGGTCTTCTTCCAGAGATCGTTGGCTGCCCATTCCTTAATGAAATACTTTTTACAAGGTGTTATTCGGGTGAATCCCCCGATTAAAGCTCCCCTGTATCCTTGGGATCTAAATTTGGTTCTATCGGCCTTGCAAAGGCAGCCCTTTGAGCCCTTGTCCGTGATTCCTTTGGTCCTTTTGACTAGGAAACTAGTGTTTCTGGTGGCCATGGCATCCGCCAGAAGGGTGTCGGAGTTGGCAGCCTTGTCATGTAAGGCACCTTATTTATTATTGCATAAGGACAGGGTCGTTTTGCGGCCGCTTCCGTCCTTCCTGCCTAAGGTGGTATCAAATTTTCACCTTAATCAAGATGTGATTCTTCCATCATTTTTTCCAAAGCCTTCTTCTAAGGAAGAGAGGTTACTACATTCCTTGGATGTAGTTAGAGCTGTAAAGATTTACTTGGAAGCTACAGCCCAGATTCGTAAGACGGACGTCTTATTCATTCTGCCGGAAGGGCCCAAGAAGGGCCAGGCAGCGTCTAAGGCCACTATTGCTAAGTGGATTAGACAGACGATTATTCAGGCCTATGGCCTGAAGGGGAAGAGTCCACCCTTATCGGTTAAGGCTCATTCCACTAGAGCTATAAGTGCCTCTTGGGCAGCGTATCACCAGGTCCCTATGGCTCAGGTCTGCAGGGCAGCAACCTGGTCATCTGTCCACACATTTGCAAAATTTTATCAAATGGACGTTAGGAGGAACGCTGATTCAGCCTTTGGGCAGGCGGTACTGCGGGCCGCAGTTTAATCTCCTCTTGTCCGGTGGCACCTCTTGTTTGTTTTTTTCTGGTTGTCTCCCTCCCCTCATGGAGCATTGCTTGGGGACATCCCATATGTAATGGCTATGCTGCTCTGTGTCCCGTGATGTACGATAAAGAAAAAGGGATTTTTATTAACAGCTTACCTGTAAAATCCTTTTCTTGTAGTACATCACGGGACACAGAGCTCCCACCCCTCTTATGGGGAATTTTGGGATGCATATTGCTTGCTACAAAACTGAGGTACTCCCACTATGGGTGGGGGTTATATAGGGAGGGAACTTCCTGTCGGAGAGTGCCAGTGTCCATCACCTGAAGGTACACTATATAACCCATATGTAATGGCTATGCTGCTCTGTGTCCCGTGATGTACTACAAGAAAAGGATTTTACAGGTAAGCTGTTAATAAAAATCCCTTTTTTTTTATTGTATGACTGTCGGTGTCTGCATCATGTTGATCTTTCTTTAGTACCTGTCTCAGAGGTGTGATAGGAAGTGAAGGGAAATCTCTCCAATGGGCACACAGCAGTGAAAACTACACACCTGAAAGAGTTTCACTTGAAATTTTCTAGTAGTGAACAGCACCTACGTACCTTGCCACTGTTGCCACAAAAAAGTAAAACAAAATAACTTCTTTACAAATGAGGAAGATAAAACGTTATCTCACCAGGAGGTGGTGACTCCTGTTTTTACTCCTACCAAAAGCTATAGCAGCCTAAAAATCAAAAGCTATAGCAGCGTAAAAATCAAAAGCTATAGCAGCCTAAAAATCTTCAACATCTGTCATTCCTGTTGCTGGCCCTTGACGCCGTTACGGTGTTCTGTGTATGGAATCACAGAGTGAAAAGGGGGAACTAGGCATCTGGCACATACAAAAGTGTTGCATGCTGAAGACTTCAGCCATTGTAGCCCTTGGAAAGTGTGGCGTTCAGTCCCATATTGCAGGGTTGCCATTAGATTACAAGTGGTTATAGTAACCAAAGTTTCACAGCCAAGTAAGGTGTCAAGTTTTGTGAATTCCACAAGAATTTTTTTTCTAAGTAAATGACTGAAATACAGATTTTAAAGTTTCCTTACACTGTAATTTATATTCTGAACACAGCATTTGTTTTATAAATTGAAGATCCAAAAATGGCCATTCTCCCTTAAGCCTTCCATATGTGGCTAGCCAAACAGATGGAGTATTACACATTTTACACAATGCGTTGTGTAAAAATATATAAAGATTGTAGATGTCCATACAGTAATAGCCAAGTCTGTAGAACTGCCACTTTGAGAGTATCTAACACCAAAACAAAAAGACCCCCTAAAAAATGTAGATGTAGTGGCTGCATTGGTCTTTGTGTTTTCAGGCTGAGAACGTTTTTAGCAAATCCAGGATATAATACCCGAATATTCTGGTGGAAATGCAGTGTCCTTGACACTTCCTGTGAACTGTAGGATTCGTGCACATGGGCATACAATTATCTGTGTTCAGATTCATAATTTATATGCAGCACTATTGTATGCTATGGGGCCATTCTTTTTGGTCCTCGGCATATAGCTGCTAAAACCAAAAATATTAAAATCTGCATCCAAGGTCCTGTGTAAAGACCTACTTGATGCTGTACGTTTTGTGATAATGTGTGTACATGGACCCTACTGGGTGATGCTGCTGCTCAATGACTACAAAAAATAACAGTATGTAGTCAACAGTGCATTTACTTCTGATTACACACTCTTGATGTTTTACATGTCAGCCCCGACTCCGTTATTCATGCTGTACCTCGTGCCGAATGACCATCCTTCCTGAATTAGTTAAGGCCCAACATGTAAACCTCAATAGTGTCTCATCCGTGGTGCAAGTGCTGCTGACTATATTGAGATTTTTCCCTGAGCAGCAACAGTATGTGCGTATGTCAATGCTGGCACAAACATTACATTCCTACATGGTAGGGACGTGTTTTTACACCACAGGATCCTGCTATCAGCAGATACTACGGTTATGCTCAGTGTTCATAAGGCATAACAGGTGGGCAAACCATCTTATTTATCTTGTGTGAACTACTGGTTGCATCAATCTACCATTTAATCAAGGCAATCAAAAGGGAGACATTTTTGAAGGGCAGCCTGTGTGACAACCATGGCTTCCTCCATAGATACAGTAGAGGAAAAAAGACTGGAAAGTTCAAGTGTAGATTTCTTAAGTAGGATTGCACTGATACCGGTAACTGTGCCAATACTAAGTCTTTGCATTATTAGCAGTACTCGTGCCAATGCCCCGATACCCAAAACGTATACCTTCGGGCTCGCTTCTATCAGCGGGATTTCCGCTCTTACAGCTGATATGTAAAAAAAAAAAGAAAGCTGCCAATTGGTCGTTAATGAACGGGGCTGCCGTGTCCTCAACAACCAATCGAATGTCCTCAGGATTCCCCTCCCCTTCTTCTCCCCTCCTCCTTCTCCCCTCCTCCTTCTCCCCTCCTCCTTCTCTCCTCCTCCTTCTCTCCTCCTCCTCTCCTCCTCCTCCTTCTCTCCTCATGCTTCTCTCCTCCTTCTCTCCTCTCTCATTCTCTCCTCCTCCTCATTCTCTCCTCCTCCTCCTTCTCTCCTCCTCCTCTCCTCCTCCTCATTCTCTCCTCCTCCTCATTCTCTCCTCCTCCTCATTCTCTCCTCCTCCTCCTCTCCTCCTCCTTCTCTCCTCATCCTTCTCTCCTCCTTCTCCCCTCCTCCTTCTCCCCTCCTCCCACCAGCTTTCACCAGGCCTGTTGCTGCATGTCCGTGGACCTTCACTTTTGGAAGCAGCCTGCATTAGGGGTGAGCAAGCCCGGCCAGCTCCCCACTTTTCACTGTCCTCCCCACTCCTGCTGGGCGGCTTCCCTCTTCACGGCTTTACAGAACTGTCCTTGCTTTGGCAACCTCACGGCTCTGCACATATTGAGGCTTCTCCCCGTGCCCTTTGTGTCTGTGCTCTGCCCGGAGGAGGAACCCCCCCCCCCCCAGCAAGCAAAAGTGAGGGTGACATGGGCGACCTGTACAGGGGAATAGAGGGCAGTATACAGTAAATATACGTGGGGCACGGCTGTGTCAAATACTAATTATCTATAAAATGTTAATACCATGAAACAAAAATTACTGGCATAGATAAGTGAAGTCCTAATATCAATGCCTAAATATATGTAGAGAAATATATACTGTAATCGTGCATTTTTTTTGGCAAAAATATAAATGCAATCTATACACCGGGGGTAGGACCTCATGGAGGAATCTAGGATGCAAAATGACCTGGGGGTCCTAGTAGATAATAGGCTCAGCAATGGCATGCAATGCCAAGCTGCTGCTATCAAAGCAAACAGAATATTGGCATGCATTAAAAAGGGATCAACTCTAGAGATAAAACGATAATTCTCCTGCTTTACAAGACTCTGGTCCGGTCGCATTTAGAGTATACTATCCAGTTTTGGCACCAGTCCCCGGGAAGGATGTACTGGAAATGGAGCGAGTACACAGCTAATAAAGGGTCTGGAGGATTTTGGTTATGAAAGGTTGCGATCACTGAACTTATTCTCTCTGGAGAAGAGACGCGTCAGAGGGGATATGATATCAATTTACAAATACCGTACTGGTGACCCCACAATAGGGATAAAACTTTTTCGCGGAAGGGACTTTAACAAAACACGTGGTCACTCATAAAAATTTGAAGAAAAGAGGTTTAACCTTAAACCACATAGAGGGTTCTTTACTGTAAGAGCGGCAAGGATGTTGACCTTCCACAGCCGGTGGTCTCAGCGGGGGCATCTATAGTTTTAAAAAACTATTAGATAAGCACCTAAACGACCACAACATACAGGGATTAACTATGTAATACTGACATAATCACACACACATAGAGGTTGGACTTCATGGTCTTTTTTCAACCTCACCTACTATGTAACTATGTCTTGGCATGTTATAATCTGAAAATTCACATCTATAGTGTCCATGTAATCACAACAAATGAGATTGTTTTCACTGAAATTTTGGTTTCACCAACCTGTGGGAAGTTAGAATTCTAAACATAATGTATGACATTTTGTTTATGCATGGAAACCAAATATATATATATATATATATATATATATATATATAATATATATATATATATATATATAATTTGTACATTTTCATAGTATAACATGCCAAGATATATTTAGGCATTGATATTGGAGTTCACTTTTCTATGCCTGTAATTTTTTGTTTCATGTTATTAACACTATAGATGGATAAGTAGAAATTTTACAGCCGTGAAGCACATATAATACTTACTTTTCGTGGGGAACATATACTGGGTGTTTGCACCAGCTGAATTGATCATGTTTATTTAAGGGGCAGCGCATACTTTTTTTGTATTTTTTGGGGGGATTTATTTGAATAGAGGGCAGTAGTCGGGATTGTGACTCCCTTCCCCACCTTATCAGCCCTTCTTATTTTCTCATCTGGCACATCTTCACCCCCCCCCCCCCAACCTCCCAAATCTCCCCTCTATCTACTCTTCTAAGGCCATGGCTATCAGTAATTGGTATCGGTACTCGGTGTTAAAGTGGTATCGGTGCATCCCTATTCGTAAGACTACTAGGTGAGAATAAAACAGCCTGAAAAAGAAAGCAAATTCAGCCACCTAATCTAACAATCTATAATTTTGGGGTTTATATACGCTTTAACATTAAAAAATAAAAAAAAATGTCAAATGGTAAACTAGAATTAGGGACTTTATATGCCGCTTAATGCTTTATTCTGTCAGTGTTGCATGTACATAGTATGGCTAGAGAGGAGAACCATCATGGATAGACCCACATGCCAGAAAAAAGGACAGAGGGTGTAAACTCTTCCCAACCTGACCAGGGTAGTGGGGTTGAAGTTTTTTTTTCCCAATAAAGTTTTTTGGTTGCTGTGGCTGGTGTTGATGATGCCCTATAGCCTTTTGCGACCTTTTTTTTAAATTGGATAAACCCTTGAAGGAAACCCCCTGGCAAATATTAGAATTTATTTTCATCATAGTAAGGAAATTACGCAAACGATGATATAGGTCAGAAAATAAATACATTCCAAATTGTAGTGTTTACTTACATTGGTGGTCAGTAAAGTACCGCCTTACACCGGTGGTCAGTAAAATTCTTCTTTATACTGGTGGTCAGTGGGGCAGAGTCCATTTACATTGGTGGTCATTGGTAGAAGGCACCTCTTACATTGGTCATTGGAGGAAGATTCCCTTAGATTTGTGGTTATTGGGAGAATGGACCTCTTAAAATGGTGGTCAATGGAGGGTCCCCTAGGATTGGTGGTTATTGGTAGAAGGGACCTTTTAAAATGGTCGTCGGTGGAAAAAGGTCCCCCTTAGATTGGTGGTTGAAAGAAGGGACCTCTTGAAATGGTGGTCGGTGGAGGAAGATCTCCTTAGATTGGTCATTGGGAGAAGGCACCTCTAACTATGGTGGTCAGTGGGATAATTTCCCCATAATACTGGGGGTCAGTATCAGAAGGGCCCTATTGCGCTACTCTGTTGATGGGTAGAGTGCTTACATTGGTGGTCAGTAGAAGAGGGCTCCCTTAGTCTGGTGGTCAGTGGGAGAATTTTCCTAATATGCTGAGGGTCAGTGTCAGAAGAGCACCATTACACTGCTGGTCCGTGGGAAGAGTTTTTACATTAATGGTCAGGGAAGGTGATCATTGGGAGAATGGACCATTTTACACTGGTGGCCAATGTGAGAAGGGCCCCATTACTACTGGTGATCAGCAGTGTTAAGTTCGTCAAAGCGGCTAAAACATTTTAGTTGACTAAAATACGACTAAAACTAAAATTGCATTTTGGTCAAAAGACTAAAATGGGACTAAAACTAAATTGAAATTTTACTTCAAAATGAACACTGGTCTGTAGTGCATGTTCATACCTCAATACCATAAATAACAATATATTAGATTTTTCACTCCAGCAGTATATAATGAGTTTGGAAATTGTGGAGAAATGTTAACTAATGCATTACAATTTAATGACACCCATTAGATTTTAGATGACAAAAATGAGTTTGACGACTAAAATGTACTGGAGATTTAGTCGACTAAATACGACTAAAATGGGACTAAAACTAAAATGCCATTTTATTCCTAAGACTAAAACTAAATCAAAATTTGCTGCCAAAATTAACACTGGTGATCATTTGAAAAAAGAATGAGAAGAGTGAGAAGAATGTCTACATAACGGCCCGAAAAAAGTTATTGGTACTTATCTGTGAGGAAAAAAATTGCTCGATTAATCCCCTAGCAACACCTGCAAGACCCTGGTTAAAGGCTGATGTAGGTGCTGTCACACAACTTGTAGTGTTGTATAATACATTGTATCCTAATTGCATTATTTTTATTCAGTTTGACAGCCTTTATTATATTCTAATTCAAATAAGCTGTTTACTGTAATTGTATTGAAATCCTGTTCTTCCTCTTCTAAATAAAATTGGATCTACCTTGATATCTAGGCATGAGTGAGGAACAGTGGAGAAAATAATTTGAAATGTTTTGATGACATTTTATATTCCTTTTTTATATATATTTTTTTGTTTTTGTTTTTTTATATTGATTTTCTGTTAAATGTATTTTTTTATGTTTTTTACCTGCTTTGTATAATGTTCAAAGTTGTTATAATTAAGTTTGCAGTGTCCGATCCTCTTGGGTGGTCCAAGGAGGCTGCCAATGCATGCCAGCACTGTGACATTGTATAGATCCTGTCTGCTGACTCTGTACATGTGTTTAAGAGAGTTTTTAAGCTTTGCTGTTTGGGAGTGTGGAAGATACCAGAGTGCAGTTAACCCCCAAAGAAGATTTGGCGTAGAGCCCCCTTTCCAAGTATTTCCTCTGGGTAGGTGATAAAAAAAGATCACTCTGCATGTATATACATTTCAGATACATATTTTTTGCATGAATGTACATGTAGGAGTGGTACAATTTTGACTTGAGACAAGATCCTATTTTTTTTATTTATTTTTCGCTTTATAGTGGCAACATGCAGAGGAATTTATGTATACAATGCTTTTCTAAATTTTATTATCTACTCTAGAGCAACGAAGGCAAACTGCATGTAAAGTGTAATGCCTAAAACTCAAATTTAAGAACTGGTTACACTTTTTTCGTAAATTGGACACACAGATTAATGTGTGGTAAGGAGATGATCCGCTTGTCAATATTGTACTTAACCCTCGTATCTTCTGCACTGATATAATGTCATACTTTTCAATGTTTTTGTTACTATACACCAGAATTCTGAGATCAATGGGTCACAGTCCTACAATGTGTAATAGGTATGTTTAAATTATTGGTGTCTCCTAAATCATTGCATTTTTAACTTTCAGCAACTTCCTGACACTGGGCTATCTTTATTCGAGCTCTGCTCCTGGCCTTGATAAGATGTAGCCCTACAAACAGAACAAAGGGAGACATGGCAGTCCATTGACACAGGGGCGACAAGTTGAGTTGGAGGAGGTGGAGGAATGATCTAGTGCAAGGGTACCCAACCAGTGGCCTGCGGAGCCCTCTGATGTGGCGAGTTGGCCAGCCTGGGTTGGCGAGTTGGCCAGCCTGGGTTGCCGACCCGCCATTTCAGAACATCGATGTTGTGAATGAAGCCGGCTGTGGAGGAAACAAGTGGCTGTAGAGAAGAGCCACATAAGCCTGTATAGTGCTCCTGTTACAGGCAGAGTGATACCAAATGCACTCTGCCTGGTGCAGCAACAGCCAGCAATAAGCGTTAAACGCAAGTTTACTACTAAAATCACAGTGTATATATGGGCATATCTGTTCTGAAGTGGTTGCTGGGCTTCTGTTATTAGCTGCGGGTTTGGTGAGCTTTCAAAATGTGCAGCACACCTTTAGGATATAATGGGCGTCTATGGCAAAGTGCAGCTATCGAACAGGAAAGCCACAGGTGCACAATCCTGTACCCACGGTGTGGGTGAACCGCAGAGAATCATTGTGAAAGCAGCCTTAGACACCTTTCACACGATCAGTCCAACATAATCAGTCCCTCCATTCAACGCTATGGAGTGGCAGATGTAAACAGACCTCCAATCTGATCCGTTAAAAAAAAAAACAGAAGGGGATCCATACCCTTCCGTCTGGGAAAATCGGATTGGAGGGCCAATAGAGTAGGGCGGGCTGTATCCGTGTCTGCTTTGGATATGCATAGTGGACACTGACCTGTCATCCACCGGCTCCACTCATTGTGGCCCGTGACCGATTACCAGGGCGCTTAAGTGGCACTCGCTCTTCAAAAGGTTGGGCATCCCTGATCTAGTGTTGCGTTTTTATGGTGCCCCTGACCATTTCCTTCTGGGGTTTTAAAAAAAACCTAAAGTGACTAGATTTTTCTCACGCTTGCATTCGCTCAAAACTGAAAAAATTCTGTCAAATTGTCACAGTGGTGGGAATGAGAGAGTGCCCAATTCACACTAGGAGCCCATTGCAATGCTTTTTTTTTTGTTCCAGCCCAAAGTTGGGCATTAAGTGAAATTCTAAAAAAAAAAAAATGTGCAGTATTCAGCGAGAAAATTTCAGCTGTGGTCATATTTTTTGGATGGAAAAAGAGAGCAGGCACCTCCTAGGTTAGAACTTGTGGCATTTTTTGGATGGAGCTGGGAAAGTTCAGGTCTCACCCACTGGTGAGTTTTCCCCCACACTACTTGTTCCTGTGACACCAGGGCAAGAATTAAGGGCACTTTTCCACAGTTTCGTTACAAAAGCACGTGAAAAATGCACATGCGTTAGGGCTAGTTTATACTTGCTTCACAACAAAGCTTTGGACCTGCTTTGTTAAAGCTCTCTGAACACCAGTCGGAGCCCTATCACCCCCCGATATCTAACCAAAGCCCCCCTCCCCCCAACAGGGCTGATATAAAAACAAAACTAAAAAATAATTATAATAAAAATTGAAAGGTTATATTGTAAAAATATGGAAAAAAACACTGACACTGTCCACTCCACCTCCCCCCTAAAAAAAGAAAAAAAGCATTGTAAAAAAAGAAATAAGAATAGTAAAAAAAATACGTCTCATCAGTGCCACCAATCAGGCGCTGCATATTGTTGCCACTGTCACACGAAATTAATAAAAAGAATCGGTATCGGCGAGTACTTTAACCACTTCCATACAGGGCATTTTTAGTTTTCAGCACTGTGGCACTTTGAATGACAATTGCGCGGTCCTGCAACGTGGCTCCCAAACAAAATTGATGTCCTTTTTTCCCCACAAATAGAGCTTTCTTTTGATGGTATTTGATCACTTCTGCGGTTTTTATTTTATGCGCTATAAACAAAAGAGTGACAATTTTGGAAAAAAAATGAATATTTTTAACTTGTTGCTATAATAAATATCCCCCAAAAATCTATAAAAAAAAATGTTCTTTCCTCAGTTTTGGCCGATACGTATTTTTCTACGTATTGTTGGTTAAAAAAAAATCGCAATAGGCATATATTGATTGGTTTGCGCAAAAGTTATAGCGGCTACAAAATAGGGGATAGATTTATAGCATGCTTTTTTTTTTTTTTTTTTTTTTTTACTAGTAATGGCGACGATCTGCGATTAATTTTTTATTGTGGCGGACACTTTTGACACTATTTTAGGACCATTCACATTTATACAGCGATTAGTGCTATAAATATGTACTGATTACTGTGTAAATGTGATTGGCTCGGAAGGGGTTAACACTAGGGGGTGATCAAGGGGTTAATGTGTTTCCTAGGGAGTGATTCTTACTGTGGGGGGAGGGGACTGACTGGGGGAGGTGACGGATCAGTGTCCCTATGCCCCAAGAGACACACCATCGGTCTCCTCTCCCTGACAGGATGTGGATCTGTGTGTTTATACACACACACAGACCCATGGTCCTGCTCAGTTACTGACCCATGGTCCTGCTCAGTTACTGGGCAATCGCGGGTGCCCGGCGGACATCGCGGCTGCCAGGCATCGGGTTCCCAGTGTGCGGCATGGGGCGTGCACCCCTAGTGGCTCGGGAAGGCGCGACGTCATAGGACGTCCACCCAGAACAATAGGCTCATGGTCCCGCCATCATATGTATCAAGTATCGGTACTTGTACTCGGTCTTAAAAAAGTGGTATCGGTGCAACCCTAGTTGAGACCACAAGCATCTGTGACAGTTCTCATTCAGTTCTCATTCACAGCATTCTTTGAATGAAACTGGGAAATGGCTAAATCGGTGGATTTAGTTCGACTTTAATGATGTAATGCTTTGTCTCTAGCATTGCTGTCTGGTTGATTCCTTTTTGAAAACATAATTACCCTTAAAATGTCATTTTGTAACGACTATCACACTATTCTTGTGGGACCGTGACCCTGACTTCAGAGTTTGGATCCGTTGATCATGTGTTAACATCATGTCATGTATTGCACTAATAATCCATGTCATGTTTTATGATGATTACTTTGTGTTTTATTATGTATTGGAATGCTGTTGGAGTTTTTGTGTTATGTGAATATTGAACCTATTGTCCCCGACCAGCAGAATAGAAGTACAGAAAGTGTAAAAACATGAATTCATTTTTTAGGATGTATTGATCAGGGGTTGTAACTGTACA
Source organism: Rana temporaria (assembly GCF_905171775.1). Lineage (NCBI taxonomy): Eukaryota > Metazoa > Chordata > Amphibia > Anura > Ranidae > Rana > Rana temporaria. The sequence goes on along the minus strand of NC_053489.1, from coordinate 36,272,780 downwards.
TTAGGAGAAATGTATTGGTGCTAGAGGGAGTCCCAGGCTGCCAGTTTTTTTGTTTATATTGGTCAGTGATAGCATGTCTTCCCTTACCTCTCTGCTTTTTCTGGTGCAGAGGTTGGACTGACTTGCTCCTGAATTCCACTTACAGTTGAACGCCTTTGCTGTAAAATGGGAATAACCTACAGATAGGCACACATTTAGTGCTGGTTCACACATTGCATGTGATTCGCATTTGCATGTGATTCGCATTGCAGTGCAAGTCAAATGCGATGTCTGTGCGATGCGATTTCAGCCATACAGATAGTATGGCTGATATCGCATTCGGAAAAAACTCGCACAGGACCCCTTTTCTTTTTTTTTTTTTTGGTCTGCACCAAAATCCGGTCGTATGGGTGTTCACACCCCTGCAATCTGATTTACGTCCGGACGGTCAGTTTGCAGTGCAATATGCAAGCTAAAATGGGGGGTGCCAATAACAATGTATTGATACTCCCAGCAGTTTGCATATGGCAGTGTGAACTGCCGTGCGATGCGGGAACTTGCCTTGGATTCGCAGGTTTCCCCATCGCGCAAGTGTGAACAGCGTCTTAGAGTAGAACTATAGGAAAAACTTTTCTCTTTTTGTCCATGGACGGACACAAGTCTTGACATATGGGTTATGTTCCTGTTCGTAGGAGAGGACTAGTCAAAATACTCACTCTGATTAACCTGTGTTAAAAAGATTTAAATACTTAACTATTCTCAGCCCGACTTGGTCAGGTAATGTGATCCCCTGGTGTCAGCAAGCAGTTGCAGGGGAGAGGAGTCGACCGCAGCTGGGAAAGGTGACATCCCCAATAAGCTTCTATCTACTAGCCATTGTCGGTGCTCCCTCCTCTCCCCTGCAGCTGTTGCTGGCTGACACACGGGAGTCAGATCATGTGACCAGACCAGTCTTAAAAAAGCAAAGTATTACAGGTACTTGTATAACGTAATCAGTTCACACAGGGCTTTACATATATATTGTACATTCACATCAGTCCCTGCCCTCAAGGAGCTTACAATCTAAAGTCCCTAACGGACATTCATTCATACACATACTAGGGCCAGTTTAGACAGGAGCCAATAACCTTCCAGCATGTCTTTGGAGTGTGAGAGGAAACCCACACAGGGAGAACATGCAAACTCCAGGCAGGTAGTGCCGTGTAGGGATCGACTGATTATCGGGATGTCCGATTATTGTGGGCCAGTATCAGCATTTTCTAAAAAATCTGTATCGATCACAAACTAGACCGATATTGGTCTCTGCGGGCCACGGCTATCTTTTTGGGGCCCAGAAGCCTGCAGACCCAGTGCGCAGGGCCCACGGCCCACGCGCACTAGACCTAACATTCTGAGTCTGACAGGCCTCCCTCACCTCGATACCAGGATGGACATGCCAGCAGCCACCCACCCCACAGCAAGGTGCCAGGCCACTGAGGCCAGCCTGCCAGCAGCCACCCACCCACAGCAAAGGGCCAGGCCACCCACCCACCCACAGCAAAGTGCCAGGCCAGCCAGCAGCCACCCACCCACAGCAAGGTGCCAGGCCAGCCAGCAGCCACCCCCTCACCCACAGCAAGGTAGCAGTCACCCACAGCAAGGTGCCAGCCAGCAGCCACCCACCCACATCAAAGGTGCCAGCCAGCAGGCACCCACTCACCCACAGCAAGGTGCCAGCCCACCAGCAGCCACCCACTCATCCACAGCAAGGTGCCAGCAGCCCAGCCAGCAGCCACCCACAGCAAGGTGCCAGCCCAGCCAGCAGCCACCCACTCACCCACAGCAAGGTGTTAGCCAGCATTAACATGTACCAGATTTGTGTAGTTTAAATGTACAAAATATTGGCACATAATATTGGCTATCAGCAGGAGAGGTGGCTGAAATATCGGTATCATATCGACACCGAAAAAAAGCTATAGCAATCAATTCCTAGTGCCGTGGTTGGGAATTCGAATCAGCGACCCTAGTTAGGTTTAGGCTGTAATTTTACCTTAAAGATTTTTGTAGTCTAGTTCAACCTCAGTATATATGGCTGCTTTCAGGTTGCGTTTCAGATTTTGCAACAACTTCTGTTCTCACTAAATATAATTATCGATTTAACAAAGTACCAGCCTTCTCCGTGCCAAGTGATGGCTTTGTTCATCCCAACTGGGGATCCCTTACGCAGAGCTAATGTATTCTGACGGTGGGGAGAGTTATTTACCATTTAAACACTCTTCGTAATAAAAACCAATATCCATATAATTATATACTTTAATTCCTAGCACCATGGTTAGCACATCCAGCGTGCTCTGTGATCACTGTCTTTGGATACAACTAATCACAGATCGCGGTAACTGGCCAATCTCAGCCCCCCTTTACCATGTGATCACAGCTGATCACATGTAAACAAACTTTCCTTTCCTCATGCGCTGTCACAGCGTGAGGAGCGCCAGTAACCAGTGATTTTGACAGCACCTATTTACACTGATAATCAGGGTACTGATCATCTGGGCTGCCTCATCAGCTCACATCAATGAAGGAGAAAGATGACTTATTTTGCAACAGAAACTTAAAAACATTTATTTTTCCCCTCCAACTTTACGGTCTTTTTTCATTTAGCAAAAATAAAAAACCCAGTGGTGAATAAATACCTCCAAAAAAAGCTTGATCTGTCTTAAAAAAAATAACAATTTAAATTGGGTACATCGTGCAATTGTCATTCAAAGTGAGACAGCGCTGAAAATTGGCCTGGGCAGAAAGGGAGTGAAAGTGCTCAGTAGGCAAGTGGTACCCACTTGAGAAAAAAATATTCCGCACAATCCAGCGAGCGGAACAAAAAAAAACTAAAAACAGAGGAGCTTGCTATACTATGTGATGTTAGTACAACGACCTCTCTGCTGAGCTTTTGCGTTCTGACAGGGGCCCCCCTACCCCACCTACCCCCTGCCAAAAAACACACTGGCCAGTGATCGCAGCCATTGACTATGAGTGCTGGTCATATGCCAATCGGAAACTGTTTTTCCATCATGCCTGATCGATAGAAGTGAGGTGGTTGGCTAGCTTCTGTTTAAAGGCTGTTGTTCACATGTCGATATTTGGCCCTTGTGAATCAGCCTTAAAGAGATTATAAACCTCAGAAAAAAAGAAAAAAAAACTTGCAAGACAAAGGCATAATGAGCTAGTTTGCATTTCATACTAGCTTATTATTAAATACTTACCTTAGAACGATGCAGTGCCACCCACACTCCGCTCCCACCGCCGACATCTTTCACCAAAGTTACTTCTGGATTTGTGGGCTCTGGCGCTGTGATTGACATCACTCCTGGGCATGTGCGCGGGAGCCGCCGGTCACGGCACGGGCCCTGAAAAAAGGGCACTAGCACGCTTTTTCTTCAGTGCGCATGCACTGATGATGCTGGAAGCAACATTTATAGTGAATGTCTCCTAAACTGTTCAAGTTTAGGAGATATTTACAGTACATACATGTAAGCCTTAATATAGGCTTACCTGTAGGTACAAGTGGTGTGACAGTTTACAACCACTAAGTCTTAAAGCGGAGTTCCGGCCACAATTTCACTTTTTATATATAAATACCCCTGTAATACACAAGCTTAATGTATTCTAGTAAAGTTAGTCTGTAAACTAAGGTCCGTTTTGTTAGGTTGTTACAGCATTTAGACACTTTATAAAATAGAAATTGACTGGGGCCATCTTAAGTGTGGGCATCATGAAGCCAGACTGTATGACTTCCAGGATTTCAGCCTTGCAGATCAGGTTTCAGGACCTGTACTGTCCAAGTCACATGATTCTTTGAGACTGGGGAGTGCACAGACTCCTGGAAAGTTACACCCACTACATTCCCAGGAGTCTGTGCGGTGTAGGTTAGGAAGCTTAAGCACCTAGGTGCAGGAAGTGGGAAGATTAACTATTCTGCCTAGCAACAACACTTTGAAGGCATCTAAAAAAAAAAAAAATTTCTTAAAGGACTAATGATATTTTTTTAAGACTACTGATGTAATGTTATATTTATGGGTGGAATTCCACTTTAAGCCCTGTACACACAGCCAAGAATCTCGTCAGGAAAAAACATAATTTTTCCTGATGAGATTCTTGGCAAGATTCTTTTGCCGGCGCTCGTCACATTCGATGCTGTCGCCGCCATCTTGCTACACCCTACCTATGCCTAGGAAGCTACCGTGCATGTGGCGAAGTAATTTCGAGCATGTGCGGGTTTCCACTGCGACAGGTAAGTATACAGACGCTCGGGTTTCTCGGCACGAAAACACTGCCGAGAATCACGACGAGAAAATAGAGAGCAGGTTCTCTATTTTTCTCATCGAGATTCTGTGCATTTTTCTTGACGAGAAACCTGAAAGCCTCGTACACACGCTCGGTGTACTCGGCAAGAATTCTCTGCTCTTGCCGAGAAAACCGAGTGTGTGTACGAGGCTTTCGACCGTAAAGGGATTGCTTACAAGTTTCTTGTACCCTCTTTCTTTGCACGGTACTTTAGTCACCCCTACATACATGTACAATAGAAGTAAGGTTGAGGGATTGCCCGCATCACACGGCCAACTATACAAGCGCTCCATCCGAACTGTCTAAAGAGCATATAGATTTTTTTTTTAGCTGTAATAAGCGTTTTTGTAGTAGATAACTTTTTGTATGTAAATTCTGCAGTTTAAATGTAGAAGTTAAGATGACCTAATTTGAAATATCATGATGATCACATTTGTTTTTTAATATATTGTACTTTTTTTGTCTATGGCTGTAGAATATGAGCGTGATTAACACGAGTCCTGTGCACACGCAGGTTGACATTTCTTCTGTTTGTGTTTGTTTTGTTTTTCTTGCAGATGGACCACCAGTCGTGACCCATTATGACATCTCTGATACAAATTCTGACACGGAAGTGTTGAACGTAGACAACATGCTGGCAGCCACAGTTGTCAAGGAGCATAATTCCGTGCCCAAGCAGGAGCCCCAGCCATCGTGGCGCACGAGAGGCTTACTTGAAGAATTGAACGCAGATTCTGGTACTTGTTAACTGCTGTGTACTATTAAGATTGATACACATTGGCAGGTTATTCCCATGAGGCTGTTAAAGCGGATGTCTGACTTTTAATATTAGGACACTTACCTGTCCTGGAGTCCAGCGCCGTCCGTAGCAGAGGACGAGCGATCGCTCATCACTCTGCTGCCCCCCCGCCATCCTCGGTGAGGGAACCAGGAAGTGAAGCCCTCTGGCTTCACTGCCCGGTACCCTACAGCGCATGCGCGAGTCGCGCTACGCCTGCCAATTGGCTCCCGCTGTGTACTGGGAGCCGAGTGTTCCCAGAACACAACGGGGGGGGGGGAGGTGACGTCATGCCCGCAGTCTGCCCGAGACTGTGTGGCCGGAAGTGGGTGCAAATACCTGTCTTTTTTTCTCCTTCGTGGTGGGCGACGGTGATGGGCACTGGTAAGCGGCTCTGGACAGCAATACTGGTGGGCACTGTTGGGGCTGCACTGATAATCAGGACACTGGTTATCAGAGCCGATGTCCTTTTTAACATAAGCTGAAAGCCATCTTAATGTACACTAAGTTTCTCCGATTTCAGAAAAGGTTCCTGTACTATTTCAAGGCGATTTTCTTGGCGACCCGTAGATTTTAATGGCAGTTGCCTCCAAGTCGGATCTCCATCTATATTGAAGCGACTTTACAGGAAACAGAAAATTATTTACCCAGGTACTCCCCACGTTTACCCAGGCACAGAGCTGATTATTCTGTGTTTGGCCAAAGTCGCCTGTCCTGGAGGCAACTTTAAGTCGCAATGAAAGTTGCTTGAAGTTGCCTCCAAATCTCTTTGCAATATCGTGCTGAGTCGGGTTTCCCCTGTGTGAACTGGCACAAGGGATTTGGTAATCAGAGTGTGCTTCCCGACCACGGGAAGATGCCCATGTATGTCTTCCGGCAAAGTAAGCCCACGCCGTAGCAGTCTTTCAGCTATAGTGCAGGCGGAAAGCGGTTAAGTCAATCGTGACATGTCCATAATATCAATCATGCCATTATTCAAGGCTAGGTCTTTGGGTACATATAATATAATATATATATATATATATATATATATATATATATATATATATATATATATATATATATAATTCGCTCAACCATAGGTTAAAGGGGTTGTAAAGGTTCGTTTTCCATTTTCTAAATAGGTTCCTTTAAGCTAGTGCCAACAGGTTCACTTACCCTTTCCTTCGATTCTCCTTCTAAATGTTTTTTTTCTTTGTCTGAATTTCTCACTTCCTGTTCTTCAGTAAGCTGTTCTTTCTGACTAACCCCCAGCCAGAACAGCTTGGCTAATGGGGGGCAAGCTTACTGAGGGGAAACAGGAAGTGAGAAATTCAGACAAAGAAAAAACATTTCGAAGGGAAAAGGTAAGTGAACCAACAATGCACTAGCTTAAAGGAACCTATTTAGAAAATAAAAAATGAACCTTTACAACCCCTTTAAGTCTATCCATTGTTCTTTTCCTTGTACTTTTGGGTCTTTAACCACAAAAACAATCCTACATCATACCCACCCAATAAATTCACAGCATTGGTTTCCTCTGACTATCTTCTGGAGCTGACAGTAGTGAACTGAACTGAATTGAATTGAATTGAATTGTGGTTTAAATCTTCATTCCTGTATTTGCTAACCATCATTAGAATGAGCATTATGTAAAGCTGGTCATAGATTAGGATGGACTGAATGGGGGGGGGGGGGGAAAGAGGAAAGGATTCCTCCATCCACACAAGCAGGCCCCCGCTGAGACATTGTTTTCTGGCAGTGGGGACTCTTCACTGTCCTAATTCACTGATTGACACTCCTGTTGTGCAGGGGCAGCCACTAGACATGTGCAGAACGTTTCCGGAATTATTCGATTTGTTTTCTAATTTAATTAGAATTTTTGGAATTTGATCAAATTATATTCAATTGTGGGGGTCTGCGGGAGGTGGATTATCGGAATCTGGAAGCCCTCTTTAACAAGGGGTCCCCCAGATCTTGGCTCCCCCCCATGTGAATGAGTATGGGGTACATACTACCCCTGTGAAAAGGGGGAAATACTGCGCTGATCTAAAATATCAAGTGAGCAGCCACACAAGCAATATGACAAAAATTGAAAATACAATAGTGGAAAAATATGCAGCGCTAAAAATTCTTATAAAGAACAAATTATGCATCAATGTGATGATAACACAATAACCTGTGAATGAGTGTCCATTTGAAACAACCAACACAAAAAGAAAACACAAAGAAAAGAGTCCATCAATAGGGGGTGTATGACCACATCCTCATCTTTGGAAAAACTTTCTGCACGGTAGAATCAGAAATAGATGGAATACTCTTACCAGATGACGTGGATCTGCTTGTCAGCGACAACAGATCACAAAGGCATGTAAGGGATCGGCTCGGCTCTGCTCGGCTGGATGATGGTACAGTGGTAGACTCACCACGGGGTATCCTGTTGGATGGCTGTAAGCCTGGACTGGAACCTCACCGTAGGTGTACTCGCTCCAACTCGAATCCGTGGACAGGAACAGAGGGTCCGATTCTTTAAACGCCAACTGGTGATACGAACAGTGGTGTCCACTGATGCAAGGTGCACACTGGTATGGAGTTTTGAAAAAACTTTGCATCCAAGCAAGTCATGCAGGGAAGAGAAAGAAAACAATGCTCCGGATGGTGCAGGTAAAAGAGGGTAGGTTTTATTGAAATAAAACCAATAACATGAAAGTGATCACTTCAGTATAAAATTGAATAAAAGCAATATGGGGTGCAGGTATAGCAAGCCCGACGCGTTTCGTCCAAGTGGACTTCAACTGGGGCATACTACCCCTACTCATCTACCAAAAAAAGTGCTAAAAAAATAAAAAGACAGACCGTTTTTGGCAAGTCCTTATTTGGGAAAAAAAAAAAGTCTCCTGGTGTAGATCCATCGTCTATTAAGATGTCCACCGCCAATCCGCAAAAAGGTCCGCACCCAACACGGTCTCTCACCATCTGAAAGCTCCATTGCTATATAAACAAGGGGACAGGACCACCCGATTGGTAGTGAAAGATTGCAGTTAAATTACTGCAATCTTTCACTACCAAAGTACCGCATCCATTCATAAAATGGCGCATGCAGTATTTTAGTATCGTGGTTTTTTTTTTGAATGCCAAAAACTTTTTTTAAAACCGCTGAGCGGTATAGTGCTTAAAGTGGTACATACCGATTTCTGAATGAAGCCCATAGAGTTATACAGAAGGTGAATGGATTGGCAGAGCAGCTGGGCCAGCAGACAATAGTTAAACTCTTCTCAAAAGGGAAGGCCTATGACACGTATGGAGGGCGTGGGGTCTGTGCTATGGACTGGAGTTTTTGAGAGTGAATTAAAAAAAATTCAAAAGATAAGGCTTTAATTCTGCAAACATATATGATTCTCATGGTCACAAAAATACAAATGTTGCACTTTTGTGACTTTGGTAATAGAGGGCAGTCTGTGTTCTTTTATGTACAGAGCATGTCCCGAAATTTCATTTTCGGCTTATGCAATTGGCTGGCTGCTTTCTCTTGACACTGGGACTTGGCATTAGAGAAGGGCCTGGATTCAATGTCTTCATTTGAACTTGACTGCAAATAAATAACCTTAGTTCTAAAGTAGAATAGTGAGCAGGCTATGGACATTCGGGGGAAAAAAATGTGTATGTATGTATGTATATATATATATATATATATATATATATATGTATGTGTGTGTATACAGGTCATTCTCAAAAAATTAGCATATTGTGATAAAGTTCATTATTTTCTGTAATGTACTGATAAACATTAGACTTTCATATATTTTAGATTCATTAGACACAACTGAAGTAGTTCAAGCCTTTTATTGTTTTAATATTGATGATTTTGGCATACAGCTCATGAAAACCCAAAATTCCTATCTCAAAAAATTAGCATATCATGAAAAGGTTCTCTAAACAAGCTCTTAACCTAATCATCTGAATCAACTAATTAACTCTAAACACCTGCAAAAGATTCCTGAGGCTTTTAAAAACTCCCAGCCTGGTTCATTACTCCAAACCGCAATCATGGGTAAGACTGCCGACCTGACTGCTGTCCAGAAGGCCATCATTGACACCCTCAAGCAAGAGGGTAAGACACAGAAAGAAATTTCTGAACGAATAGGCTGTTCCCAGAGTGCTGTATCAAGGCTCCTCAGTGGGAAGTCTGTGGGAAGGAAAAAGTGTGGCAGAAAACGCTGCACAACGAGAAGAGGTGACCGGACCCTGAGGAAGATTGTGGAGAAGGACCGATTCCAGACCTTGGGGGACCTGTGGAAGCAGTGGACTGAGTCTGGAGTAGAAACATCCAGAGCCACCGTGTACAGGCGTGTGCAGGAAATGGGCTACAGGTGCCGCATTCCCCAGGTCAAGCCACTTTTGAACCAGAAACAGCGGCAGAAGCGCCTGACCTGGGCTACAGAGAAGCAACACTAGACTGTTGCTCAGTGGTCCAAAGTACTTTTTTCGGATGAACGCAAATTTTGCATGTCATTCAGTAATCTAGGTTCCAGAGTCTGGAGGAAGACTGGGGAGAGGGAAATGCCAAAATGCCTGAAGTCCAGTGTCAAGTACCCACAGTCAGTGATGGTCTGGGGTGCCATGTCAGCTGCTGGTGTTGGTTCACTGTGTTTTATCAAGGGCAGGGTGAATGCAGCTATCTATCCGGAGATTTTGGAGCACTTCATGCCTCCATCTGCTGAAAAGCTTTATGGAGATGAAGATTTCATTTTTCAGCACGACCTGGCACCTGCTCACAGTGCCAAAACCACTGGTAAATGGTTTACTGACCATGGTATTACTGTGCTCAATTGGCCTGCCAACTCTCCTGACCTGAACCCCATAGAGAATCTGTGGGATATTGGGAAGAGAAAGTTGAGAGACGCAAGACCCAACACTCTGGATGAGCTTAAGGCCGCTACCGAAGCATCCTGGGCCTCCATAACACCTCAACAGTGCCACAGGCTGATTGCCTCCATGCCACGCCGCATTGAAGCAGTCATTTCTGCAAAAAGGATTCCTGACCACGTATTGAGTGCATAACTGAATATAATTATTTGAAGGTTGACTTTTTTTTTATTAAAAACACTTTTCTTTCATTGGTCGGATGAAATATGCTAATTTTTTGAGATATGAATTTTGGGTTTTCATGAGCTGTATGCCAAAATCATCAATATTAAAACAATAAAAGGCTTGAACTACTTCAGTTGTGTTTAAATATGAAAGTCTAATGTTTATCAGTACATTACAGAAAATAATGAACTTTATCACAATATGCTAATTTTTGGAGAATGACCTGTATGTGTATATATATATATATATATATATAAAATCTCTCCCTTACAAGCAGTAAATGAGCTTTAGAACAAGCCCTCACAGACCTCTGTAGCTGTAGGTTCTGTGGGGTAATTGTACTGCAGAATGTACTTGTTTTATGTCGTAACTCCACTTTCTCTGCCTCCAGCCTTCTAATAAAACCACATTTATATATGCACAGGAAGAGGGGAGAACAGAGTGTTGAGACCCCATGGGAATCACTATAGTGCTATAGAAATTTTAGGATGCATTGCACCAGATATGTTTCACAACAAAAATGTATTTCTCTAATACAATGCTATGCCATTATATGTAACCTTCAAAATAATTTACTTAAGTGTTAACTCTAACTACTTTTTTGCTTTTTATCACTGCGTTATTTTAACTGGTAATTGCGCGGTCACAAATGTACCCAAATGAAATTTTAGATTATCTTTTTTTTACACAAATGAAGTTTTTCTTCTGGTGGTGTTTGATCACCCTCACCACTTTTTTTTTTTAATTATATAAACACTACTTTTTTTACTTTCTGCAATGAAGAATTTCCAATAAAAAAAAATCTTCATACATTTAGGCCAATATGTATTTTACTACACGTCTTTGGTAAAAAAAAATCCAGTTGAGTGTGTATTGATTTGTCTGCGTGAAAATTATAGCATCTACAAATGATTGTGTATATATACTGGAATTTATATTTTATTTATTTCATACTAGTAATAACGGTGATCAGAAACGTATTATATAATAGAAACCTGAAATCCTCGTACTCACGCTCGGTATACTCGGCAATGTTTTCTTGCTGGTTCTTACCGAAAAAAACGAGCGTGTGTACAAGGCTTGACATTCAGAGACATGACTAGGCTTGATGGGAATTGAAGTTCCTGAACAACTGGAGGGTCATAGTTTGGAGACCCTTGGTATACAGGGAAAGGATTAGAAACCTTAATCATTTAAAGTAGGGATGTCCCGATACCGATACTAGTATCGGTATCGGTACCGATACCGAGCATTTCCCCGAGTACTTGTACTCGGGGGGGAAATGCTCCGATGCCTCAGCCGATACCTGGGCAGTCAGGGGAGTTGCAAGTCTTCTCCCCCGTGCTGTCTTTCCTCCCCCCATGCTCCGTGCCGCTCTTCTCTCCCTATGTCAGTGCCGCTCTTCTCTCCTCCCCCTGTCAGTGCCTTTCTTCTCTCTCCTCCCCCCCTCTGTCCGTGCCACTCTTCTCCCCCCCCATCCGTGTCGCTCTTCTCTCCCCCCCCCCCTTGTCCGTGTTGCTATTCTCCCCCCCCGTCCGTCCGTGCCGCTCTCCCCCCTCAATTTGTGAGGATGGAGAGCGGAGGTAGGAGCCGCTTGAACCCGGCTCCTACCTTTTCCGAATGGACAGAGTCAGTGTACATTAACATAACTGAGCATCATAAACTGTGTTTACGATGCTTCAGTTTATGAATGGAGAGGAGCTTCCCTCCATTCATTTCAGCTGAGGCTGCAGAAAAAGGGACTGGGGAATCTGTGTCCTTAGTCCCTTTCTCTTTCTTAAAGGGGAGATTTCAGAGGTATTTTAAGACCCCTGATATCTCACCAAAGACCCCCAACAGGGCTGATAAAAAAACAAAAAAAAAAAGTAAATAAAAAAAAAAACACACTGACAATTCACTCCCCCCCCCCCCCCAAAAAAACAACAACAAAAAAATCACTGTAAAAGAAAAAAATTGTAAAAAAAATATTAAAAAAATACCGCCACTGTCACATGACATTAAAAAAAAAGTATCGGTATTCGGTATCGGCTAGTACTTGAAAAAAAGTATCGGTACTTGTACTCGGTCTCAAAAAAGTGGTATCGGGACAACCCTAATTTAAAGGAACACTCTCAAAATGCAATAATTAAATTGCATAACAACTGATATCTTGGAATGTGTTCGCCATGAGTGTGGGAGAAGACTGTGTGTGTGCGGAGAGACGTGGCCAAGACGTAGATAATCTTTTGTAATGAATATTTTCAAATAAATGTACATTTAGCTACAGTTTCCTCATGTATGGTGACTTTTTGGACACCTTGTGTAACTGCAATTCTGTAAACATAATACCTGTGTGACCTTTACTAAAGCCAACAGAACAATTCAGTACAGTCTTTGATCCTTTTTTTTTTTTTGCACTAACATCCACTTTTTCATACTTTTCTTGACAAGCTTTCGGGGTTAGTGTGAGATGATACAGAGAGAGGGAGCTATAGACCGAAGGAGGAGGTGGGGGGGGGGGGGGAATATCAGTCACAAAGGTGAGCATGGTCATAAAACTGTTGGATAATGATTTAGAAAACCCTCATCTACATTTAGTCTATTTGTTGTGTCAAAAATTATCTATCTTCAAAAGTTTTTCCTTTCCTGAGTAGTTTTCAAGTTCCCTTTTAAGAACTAAAACATTCATGTCTTCCATCGTGTGGTCTGGTTGTGAGAAATGATCACCCACAGGTGTGCATGTTATCTTGTTGTCTATATAAATCCATGTTTTACCAACATGAGATTCTTTGCAAAATTTTTTTGCATTGGATGTGGTAGACCACATTACTGGAGATTCAGGTGTATGATCCTGTGTTATTGAAGGTCCCATTTGTGTGTGTGACACTTGAACCGCTTAAGGACCGCCGCACAATGATATATGTCAACAGAATGGCACGGCTGGGCACAAGGGAGTGCATGTACGTCCCCTTTAAGAACCCAGCATTGGGTCGCGGGCGCACTCGCGACCCGATCCGAAGCTCCGTGAGCGCGCCACGGACCCGAGCGCCGCCGGTGTCCCGCGATCGGGTCACAGAGCTGAAGAACGGGGAGAGGCAAGTGTAAACAAACCTTTCCCCGTTCTTCTCCGTGGCTTGTCTCTGATCGTCTGTTCCCTGTCATAGGGAACGATTATCAGTGATGTCACGCGCCCAGCCACGCCCCCCTACAGTAAGAATCACAAACTAGGGAACACTTAACCCCATACTGTGCCCCCCTACAGGTTAACCCCTTCACTGCCATTGTCATTTTCACAGTATCCAGTGCACTGTTCGCTGTAAAAATGACAATGGTCCCAAAAATGTGTCAAAAGTGTCCGATGTGTCCGCCATAATGTCGCAGTCACGATAAAAAAATCACAGATCGCCGCCATTACTAGTAAAACAAATTAATAAAAATGCCATAAAACTATCCCCTATTTTGTAGACGCTATAACTTTTGCGCAAACCAATCAATAAACGCTTATTGCGTTTTTTGTTTTTTTTACCAAAAATATGTAGAAGAATACGTATCGTCCTAAACTGAGGGAAAAAAATGTTTTTTTTTTTTATTATATATTTTTGGGGGATATTTATTATAGCAAAAAAAAATTCAAAATTGTCGCTCTATTTTTATTTATAGCGCAAAAAATAAAAACCGCAGAGGTGATCAAATACCACCAAAATAAAGCTCTATTTGTGGGGGGAAAAAAAGGACTTTGCTTGGGAGCCACGTCGCATGATCGTGCAATTGTCAGTTAAAGCGACGCAGTGCCGAATCGCAAAAAAGGCCTGGTCCTTTAGCTGCATAATGGTCCGGGGCTTGATTTGGAATGCGCAGTTTGCAGCTTTTTTTTTTTTTTGCAGGATTTGGTTCCTTTATTTTGTAACTTCAGAATACATTTTTCTTATTAGTTTCTGAGGTCGGGTGGTTGCCTGAAAGCCAGTATTGGGGGTCATTGGAATGTTTCTTTTTCATCCTCTGTTATGATGGGTTGTAAATATTTGATTTATCTTTCTTCTCTAGTGCTGGTTTATATATGTGGTTACTAGAGTTGTATGGTAATCTTTTTCTCTTTTTTTTTTTTTTCCCCCTCTTTATTTGAGAAGATTTTCTTTTTGGATTTACAAGGCTGTTTTGTATGCTTGCATTGATGGTTTTGATGATTTTGTCCTTGTAACCCTATTTATGGAAGGAGTCTGTTAGTTTTCTGAGATGTTTATCTCTGTCTCCTGGGTCTGAGCATATACGGTTGGTATCTTTATGGCCTGGCTGTGTATGATTGCCTGTTTAGTGTATTGGGGGTGAAGGCTGGAACTGTGGAAATGGTTGCATCTGTAGGTGGGTTTCCTGTGTATTGAGGTATGCAGCTTGTTATCTCTGTATACTGTGGTTTTTAGGAAGTTGACATGTGTGTTTTGAATAGTCCATTTTTAGTTTGATGGGTGAAAAGTTTTGGATAATGCGTTAAATTGTGTTTGTTTTTATTCCCCTTCTGTCCGTATAATAGTCATCGATATAGCAAAGTATCTGTATGGCTTTTGTTGTATGCTGTTCAGGAAGTTGGCCTCCAGGTCAGCCATAAATAAGTTTGCATATTGGGGTGCAATTTTGCTTCCCATAGCAGTACTGTTACACTGAAAATAGATGTCATTATTAACCACTTTAGCCAAAGACCAGAGCACTTTTTGCAATTCAGCACTGCTTCGCTTTAACTGACAAATGCTTGGTCGTGCGACGTGGCTCCCAAACAAAATTGACGTCCCTTTTTCCCACAAATAGAGATTTCTTTTGGTGGTATTTGATCGCCTCTGCGGTTTTTATTTTTTGCGCTATAAACAAAAATAGAGCGACAATTTTGAAAAAAATTCTATATTTTTTTACTTTTTGCTATAATAAATATTCCCAAAAAATATATATATATAAAAAAATAGTTTTCTTCAGTTTAGGCCGATACGTGTTCTACATATTCTACAAATAGAGCTTTCTTTTGGTGGTATTTGATCACCTCTGCGGTTTTTATTTTTTGTGCTATAATTAAAATAGAGCAACAATTTTGAAAAAAAATTATATTTTTTACTTTTTGCTATAATAAATATCCCCAAAAATATATAAAAAAACTTTTTTTTTTCTCAGTTTAGGCCGATACGTATTCTACATATTTTTCGTAAAAAAAAAATCGCAATAAGCGTTTATTGATTTGTTTGCGCAAAAGTTATAGCGCCTACAAAATAGGGGATAGTTTTATGTGATTTTTATTATTTTTTTTACTAGTAATGGTGGTGATCAGCGTGTTTTATTTTTTTATCGTGACTGCGACATTATGGCAGACACATTGGACACTTTTTGGCGTTTTTTTTTTGGGACTATTTATATTTACACAGCGATCAGTGCTATAAATATGCACTTTTTACTGTGTAAATGTGACTGGCAGTGAAGGGGTTACATAGGTTGAAAAAAGACACAAGTCCATCCAGTTCAACCATAAAAAAAAAAAAATCGTACAATCCCATATACCCAATTCTATACCCACAGTTGATCCAGAGGAAGGCAAAAAACCCCAGCAGAGCATGATCCAATTTGCTACAGCAGGGGGAAAAAATCCTTCCTGATCCCCCGAGAGGCAATCGGATTTACCCTGGATCAACTTTACCTATAAATGTCAGTACCCAGTTATATTATGTACATTTAGGAAAGTATCCAGGCCAGCAATCTACTGAGCTGGCCAGAACCACCTCTGGAGGGAGTCTATTACACATTTTCACAGCTCTTACTGTGAAGAAACCTTTCCTTATTTGGAGATGATATCTGTTTTCCTCTAGATGTAAAGAATGCCTTTTGTCTTTTGTGTTGACCGTAAAGCAGGGCTCGACAAAATCCGGGCGCCCGGTCGCAATTGTGACAAGAAATTGTGACCTAGCGCCCGCCGGTAATTGAGGCCGCGGCTTTGCCCACGGCCTCAATTCCTGGCCGTTGCAGCAGAAGAGGTAGGGGCGCAAGGAGGCACAGGATCCTGTGTCTCCTTGCGCCCCTGCCACGCAATCGCGGCGGGCCCACGATGGCCGGTAATTGAGGCCGCGGCTTTGCAGCCTTGTAAAGGCCCAAGCTTACGTCTGTGACCTTGCGCCATCTGGTGGTGGCCGTTGGCATTACAAGTAAAACAGCAGTTCTTTCAAGTGTTTTTTCACTGTTTTCACTGCCATCTTCTTCCCTCTATTTAGAACCCCCAAACATTATATATATATTTTTTCATTCTAACACCCTAGAGAATAAAATGACGATCGTTGCAATACTTTCTGTCACATCGTATTTGCGCAGCGGTCTTACAAGTGCACTTTTTTGGGGAAAAAATACACTTTTTATAGTTAAAAAATAAGACAACAGTAAAGTTATCCCAATTTTTTTTATATTGTGAAAGATAATATTCCACCGAGTAAATTGATACCCAACATGTCACACTTCAAAATTGCGTCTGCTCGTGGAATGCCGTCAAACTTTTACCCTTTAAAATCTCCATAGGCGACGTTTAAAAAATTCTACAGGTTGCATGTTTTGAGTTGCAGAGGAGGTCTAGGGCTAGAATTATTGCTCTCGCTCTAACGATCGCGGCGATACCTCACATGTGTGGTTTGAATACCATTTACATATGCGGGCGCTACTCAGGTTTGTGTTTTCCTAAATAGCTCCCTTTACCTTAGTGCAGTCCTCCTTCACTTACCTCATCCTTCCATTTTGCTTTTAAATGTCCTTATTTCTTCTGAGAAATCCTCACTTCCTGTTCTTCTGTCTGTAACTACACACAGTAATGTGAGGCTTTCTCCCTGGTGTGGAGTGTTGTGCTCGCCCCTCCCTTGAGTGGGGAGGGGGCGAGCAGGAGAGTCAGGACGCTATTTACATTGCAGATAGAGAAAGGAGCTGTGTGTTAGAGGACGTCCTGACTCTCCTGCTCACCCCCTCCCCCTGAAGAGATGGGGCGAGCACGACACTCCACACCAGGGGGAAAGCCTTGCATTACTGTGTGGAGTTACAGACAGAAGAACAGGAAGTGAGGATTTCTCAGAAGAAATAAGGACATTTAAAAGCAAAATGGAAGGATGAGGTAAGTGAAGGAGGACTGCACTAAGGTAAAGGAAGCTATTTAGGAAAAACATTTTTTACCTTTACAACCCCTTTAAACTAACATGTCTATAGTTACTTGGTAGTTACTATAGTTATAGTTGTCTATAGTTACTTGGTAAAGACTTTGTTCCCTTTTTAAATATAGGCACCACATTGGCCTTGGGCCAATCCAGGCCCAAGGCTGAAGAGCTTAAGTGTGTCCTAGGGATGTGTTCTAACTGTAGGGGGATGGACTACGTGTGTCATGACACTGAACACCGCTCCCGATTACCATAACTGATTAAAGGGAGCTGTGATCAGTGTCCTGTCACTAGGAAGAATGGGGAAATGCTTGTTTACATTAGCATTTCCCCATTTTTCCTGTCCGTGAGACGATTGCGGTAATCCCCGCGGTCGGACTCACGGAGCCCGCGGCAGGCGCGCGTGCGCCCACAATGCCGCTTCTTAAAGGCGATGTGTGTATATACAATGTGAGCCATTGTGTCGACGTGTGTGTGTGTGTGTGTGTATATATATATATATATATATATATATATATATATATATATATATATATATACGTGAGCCGGTCCTTAAGTGGTTAAAAGTGAAGTACCCCAGAGGATGATCCTTAGAACGAAACGCGTTGGGTAGGATTACTGATGCCACTGTTTTTATCAATTTTAATAGCGCTTTTCACATCACCGCAAATGTCAGTGTTTAATTTTCTTCTTAAATAAATACTGTGAGATATCTTGCAGAATTATGCTATGTGCGCCCCTGTTCTTCTTTTTTATATTTCCATCTATACCATCATTTGGATGTTTTAATATGACATATGATTGGGAGCCCTATTGTGTTCTTGGTATCTGTACCTGCTGGATTGCCTTTCTGGGGTATACTGAGCCGGCTGTAACATCTCTCCTATGGATCATTGATTTCCAAAAGTTTGCTTGACCCAGCGAGTGCACGCTTTTCTGGGTTCAATTCTTCTGGTAAGCCTCATGACATACGGTGGTGGATCTTCTGTCAACTCTTTCTTACTCGGTCACAATTAGAAAGGATTCATTTACCTAACAATTGGATTGTTTCACTGACTTTTGTTTGCACATTCTGTTTGCTCATGAGTTTTTTTCATCACGGTGGACACATGTGGTGTTGTTTACTATAGATCTATTTTTTGATATCTGTTATTCGATATTCTGTTATACTTAGCGCTGCACTTTTTTCTAAGTAGTTGTGTTTCACTGCCTCAATGCTCGACACTTTCACCCCCTTCCTTCCCAGACAAATTTTTAGCTTTCAGCGCTCTCCAGTGTTGCCAATCTACCAGTTTAAAATTTTCTGGCACGACACCTGAAATTTACTGGCGCAGCCACGCTTTTACTGGCATTTCACAAAAGTTACTAAATTACATTTTTAGGTGCAAATTTCAGTATTTAGGCTACAAACAAGTACACTAGGCAAATAGCAATGTGATTTAAGGTAGATATTAGGGTAAAAAAAAATATTTTTGTTATTTTCGATATTATAAGGGCAAATTATTTAGTCACATCACCCCCTGCCTCCATCCCCCTTTGCCACCAACACCCCCTGCCTTCACCCCCCTCTTCGGTGCCACAATCTCCCCCTGCCTCCAATCTCCCCCTGCCTCCAATCTCCCCCTGACTCCAATCTCCCCCTGACTCCAATCTCCCCCTGCCTCCAATCTCCCCCTGCCTCCAATCTCCCCCTGCCTCCAATCTCCCCCTGCGGTGCCAGTTAGGATGAAGGAAAAAAGGTGGGACAGCCGCACTCCAAAAAAACTCCTCCTTTAATTAAAAATCACAAAATACATGCCACAGCAAAAAACAGCACAACAAAAGAAAAGCTGACGTTTCGCACTATGCCTTAGTGCTTCTTCATAGCTAGTGTGTAAACAGTAAAATGAGTGAATATATACCTTACAACCCAATGAGTGGGAGGGGGCTCTGGAAACAATTAAGTTAAACAGGGTCCCCTGTGAAGTTTGGGTGTGTCTCGACAGACAATCAGAGAGTGTCTCATGTGGACTATGTCTCATGCAAATTCATAGTGAATAGTGAACATTGGATAGAATGATGTGTTGACCCAATAGAGAAGTGGGGTGCAGAAAAATGTGAAAGAGAGTGTAGGAGTATGTGTAAGTGTGAAGAAATATATTTGAGTGTAAGAGAAGTGAATTAAAGTGGACAGGAAATGGAATGATATGTGTAAAACATGTATAACTTGTATAAGTAACAAATAAAATGAAATTAAGAAAACAAAAAATATGATATGAATTGAAGTGCGATAAAGTAAAGTGAAATTAATAAAAAAAAAAGAAGAAAGGAAAACAAATAAAAAGTGAAATGGGGAAAAAAGGGGAAGAAAAAAAAAATAGGGGTGAATATGACGGTGAACCATATAGAGGACGATGCATCATTTACTGGCGCAGACACGCTTTTACTGGCATTTCACAAAAGTTACTAAATTACATTTTTAGGTGCAAATTTCAGTATTTAGGCTACAAACAAGTACACTAGGCAAATAGCAATGTGATTTAAGGTAGATATTAGGGTAAAAAAAAATATTTTTGTTATTTTCGATATTATAAGGGCAAATTATTTAGTCACATCACCCCCTGCCTCCATCCCCCTCTGCCACCAACACCCCCTGCCTTCACCCCCCTCTTCGGTGCCACAATCTCCCCCTGCCTCCAATCTCCCCCTGACTCCAATCTCCCCCTGACTCCAATCTCCCCCTGCCTCCAATCTCCCCCTGCCTCCAATCTCCCCCTGCGGTGCCACCAACATCCCCTGTCTCCATCCCCCACCCCCTGCCTTCAATCATCCCCCTGCCTTCAATCATCCCCCTGCCTTCAATCATCCCCCTGCCTCCAATCTCCCCCTGCCTCCATTGCCCCCTGCCTCCATCCCCCTCTGTGGTGCCACCGCATCCACAATCACCCCCTGCCTCCAATCTCCATGCGCAGTTCCAAGCCAAACCGATTTCGGCTATTTTTACTGGCACATTCCCACAACTACAGACCTTTACGAAAGTGGGGGAACTGTCCATAAAAATACGTACGGTTGGCAACACTGGCGCTCTCACACTTTGAGAATTGCGCGGTCGTGCAACACTGTACCCAAATGTAATTTTTTTTATCTTTTTTCACACTTTTTTACAACCTTTCTGTTGGTGCTATTTTATCACCACTGGGGTTTTTATTTTTTATGCTACAAATGAAAAAAGAATAAAAAAAGTGTAAATTTTTTTTTATTTTTATTAGTTTCTGTTATAAAATTTAGCAAATAAGTAATTTCTCTTCATACATTTTAAACCAAAAATTATGCTGCTACATTTCTTTGGTAAAAAAAATAACCCAAATCCGTGTATATTTGGTTTGTGTGAAAGTTGGAGTCCACAAGCTATGGTAACAATAACAGATGTGGATCGGCCACCGGCGGTGATGGGGGAGTGACAGATGTTTTGTGCACTGTGACAGATGTATTGGGGACACTGACGTGTGTGTGGACAGGGGTGACAGTGGTGCTTGGTGTACTGTTTTTGGGGGAATCTGTGGCCGCTCTCTTTATGAAATTATCCTTACACAGAGAGCTGTCACAGGGCTGCAGGTTCCCCCGCTCCTCCTCTACTGAGCTTGGCGGCGTGAACTGTCACAGAGACGCGCATCTCTGTTAACATTGTGATGGCTGTGATTGGACACGGCTGTCACGTGATCGGGAGGGCCACTCACAGCGCCCATATCCCGATCTCTGCTCAGCTGGATCCTGTGATCACAGGATCAAGCTGCAGCGTGTCTCGGGCCGTGCTGCGAGCACGTGTTCTGAGGACGTTCCTGAACGTCCACTCAGAACGAGGAAAGCACCACCCTGCCGTTTATGTAAGTGGCCGGGTGGGAAGTAGTTAAAAAATTAATTCAATGAGCTGTGTAACTTCCTCAGCGCTCTATTTGTGGTTTGAAGATAACAATCTGTGACATGCAGCAATCCCATCCTTGTGAGCAATGTTACTGTACAGAGACTCTACATCCATAGTGATTAGAAGTGTGGTGGTTATTGCCATATATTCTTCTTCAGGAAATCAGTTGTATCTTTCAGAAAACTAGCAGTATTCGTGATCAACGTTTTTTAACCCTTTTTCTGCAAGGCCTGTGATTTGTTCATTAAATATGTTCATACCTGTTATGATACTCTACCTGGTGTGACGGATCTCAGATACCCCAGGTGGGCACATCCGCCAGACCTGTGTCTCCTGTCCTCCAAACGCACCCGCAGTCTGCAGATTCCATAACCAGCCCTTAACCCCTCAATCAGCGAGACAGTCCACACAGGTGTTGAGGGTTAAACATGCAGAGCATAAACTGTTTATTAAATACAAGACATACACTTTTACACACAGTTAGGGACACTCCCCTTAGCTTTGTCATAGAGGGGTGGGGGTAGGGGACAAGGAACAACCAATGGGAACTGAACAATTGTACATTAAAACAGAAACTACAGATAAACACATGGGCGTCCGCTCCATAGGGCAAGGGGGGGCAATTGACCCCCCCCCCCCTGAAAAAAGAGTTTTGCGGCCACGGGCTGTCTGAGCGGTCCTGGGTTGGATGTCACACAGGCACAGCGAGCAGAGTGAAGCTGTCTCCCCTCCAGTGTTTGTGTACACAGGGGGAGGGAACCTGCTGTGCCTGTGATGTGCTGATGGCTGATCTGAGGTACTGAATGGGATGGGGAGGGGGGTTTGTGCTGAATGGGGGGTCCATCTGTGCTGAGGGGGGGGGGGTCTGTACTGAAAGGGGGTATGTGCTGAAGGGGGGTCTGTGCTTAAAGGGGGTCCATCTGTGCTGAAGGGGGGGTCTGTGCTGAATGGGTGGGTCTGTGTTGAATGGAGGGGTCTGTGCAGAATGGGGGGTCTGTGCTGAAGGGGGGGTCCATCTGTGCTGAATGGAGGGGTCTGTGCTGAAGGGGGGGTCCATCTGTGCTGAATGGAGGGGTCTGTGCTGAAGGGGTTCCATCTGTGCTGAATGGAGGGGTCTGTGCTGAAGGTGGGGTCCATCTGTGCTGAAGGGGAGTCTGTACATTCTCTAGGCTATATTTATATGGGCATGGAGTGAAGCTGAATTATCTCAAGAGCTATTTCACACTGCCAGCTGGCCGCGTTGTCGGTAAAGCGGCGCTTTACCATCATTTTAGCTGCGCTATTCGGTCGCTAGCGGGGCGCTTTTAACCCCCGCTAGCGTTTGAAGAAAGGGTTAAATGCGACTGTGTATCGCCGCTGCCGAAGCGCCCCTCCCTGAAAAAATTTCAGCGGACGCCCATGGATAAACATAAAGGGATTATGGTAAGCAGGCAGTCTCTCAATACACATCCCCTGCGGAGAGATGTCTCCAGGCCATTGTCTGTACCATTTACCTACACAATTAGACACAGCAACAGGGGGGGGGGGGAGAAGGGATGTAGCATTACATTACATTATCTCAGTGCCAGCTTGTCCCCAGGTCTCCAGTCTCTTCTGGGCCATAATCTGTGTGTAAGAGGCCAGCCCACAGTCCCTTCCAAAACACACAGTGACAGTGGGTTCTGTCACACCTGGCTTGTGGATCTTTGGCAGAATTTAGACATCCCCAATTTCTGCATTATCTGGAATCGCACCAAGTTCTTTATGTAGGTGGGTTTTTTTTTTTTTTTTAATGAGACCTTTTAATTGTTTTACTCTAAAGCCAGATCTACCCAGACATCACTAGAGGGTGTTTGAAGAGCTTAAACCAGTTCCCTAGTCAACTGAAGGAGTAGACCCTTTAGTGCACAGCAAGATCTTCTCAGAGTCAGGAGGTAACGGTTGCAGACGGCTTTGCTGGAAACTGGATTTTTCTCATATGCTGCTGGGACAAGGACAACTATACGTATAGTTGTACTGGAAGTGCACTTATGCTTTAAACCTGAAACCAACTAATGCCCCGTACACGCGATCAGGATTTCCAACGGGAAAAAGTCAGACAGGGAAGAAAAAAAAAAAAGAGAACCAGCTCTCTATCTTTTGCCGGCCGTTTTTGGCAGATTTTCTGTTGGAAAAAGTCAGATGGAGCATACACACGCGGTCGGGATACCCGACCAAAAGCTCTCATCAGACTTTCTCCGACAGGTACGGGGCATCAGAATATTGTGCAGTTTGAGACCTTTTTTTTTGTGAATTTCATTTCATTGCAACAGTTTCTAGTTTGACTTATTATAATTCTCACCTATCTATTCAGTACCAAGCTGTGTCTTTGTGTCTCTGGACTTATAATTTTCCTCTTATTGAGAATCTGCAGATTTTAATGCAGTGATTCTCAACCAGGGTTCCGTGGAACCCTAGGGTTCCTCCAGAGGCTGCTAGGGGTTCCTTCAGCATTGGGCAATTTCTACCGCTCCATTGAACTTTTTAGCTATTTGTAAGGAGGTAATTCTTCCCTATGACTACAAGTGTAAGGACCATTCTTCCCACTGACCACCACACTAAGGTATCATGAATTGTAGATTTCTAATTTTTAGCAGGGGTTCCCGAGACCAGAGAACTATTTCAAGGGTTCCTCTGTGTTGAAAAGGTTGAGAAAGGCTGTTTTAGAGTCTGGAGTGCTATAGCAATGACCGTAAACCCTACTAAAATACAGGCACCTTATCGGATTTATCATCCCCAAACTATTTAACTTAATGGTGGCATCTGGTTTGCTGAGACCTCTTTTGAGCATTCAGTAGACGAGACATCCTGGTTTTACTTTCTAAATTTCTTCAAACCTGCTTCAAAATAGGTGTTTGCTCTTCCTTGTCATATTTAGCAGGGAACTCTTGCTGGAACAGATGACCAGACCTGGAAATTCAAGCACAGAAATCTTACTACCTTGAGAGATATACCAAGGGGTGCTGATAAGTATTAAAGGGGTTGTAAAGGTTTGTTTTTTATTTAATGCTTTTATAGTGCTTTGTTGGTTCACTTACCTTTTCCTTTGATTTCCCTTCTAAAAAATGTTTTTCTTTGTCTGAATTTCTCACTTCCTGTTTCTCCTCAGTAAGCTTGCCCCCATCATCCGAGCTGTTCTGGCTGGGGGTTAGCGTGCTCGCCCCCTCCCTTAGGATTACATTTCTGCGGGGAGACACTGTTCACATCGTCTCCCTGTAGGGATGTAGTCCCAAGGGAGGGGGCGAGCATGCTGACTAACCCCCAGCCAGAACGGCTCGGATGATGGGGGCAAGCTTCCTGAGGGGAAACAGGAAGTGAGAAATTCAGACAAAAAAAAAACATTTAGAAGGGAAATGGAAGGAAAAGGTAAGTGAACCAACAATGCACTAGCTTAAAGGAACCTATTTAGAAAATAAAAAACAAACCTTTACAACCCCTTTAAGCCTTACACAGAAAAAATTAAGCTAGGAAGCTGTAACTGCCACACTATTCTACATATTCCCCCAGGAAGTCAATGCACCTGTGACATCTGTCCTGCAGCTTCTTAAGTCCCTGCAAATAAAATTCTTCCGACTGCTGGTGTAACCACTCATTTGCAGCATTAGTTGCCTCTGGAACAAATCGTTGTCCCTTTGTGTTTTTGGATATTGGGGAACAGATGATGGTGAGGAGCCAGGTCAGGCGAAGAGGGTGGATGGGACATCACTTGTAAGCCTAAGGGCTCTTTCACACGGAGCGGATACATATTGATCCGCTCCGTTAGCCCGTTTGGCTCAGCGGGGATTCCTCCGTAAATCCCCGCTGAGCTGTCGGCGGACAGGGCGGTCCCCGCACACTGTGCAGAGACCGCCCTGTCTCTCCTCCGCTCTCCCCTATGGGGAATCGGATGAATACGGACCGTGTGTCCGTATTCATCCGATCCGTTCCGCCAGACGGAAGAAAACTAGGGTTTTCTTCCGTCTGAAAAAGCGAAACTTTGCGGACGCGGATCGTTGCGGACGTTAGCGGATGCATCATCCGCTAACGTCTGCAATCCCATAGGGATACATTACAAGTCCGTAAATGGACTTGTAATAAACAGTCCGTTCGTCCGCCCGTGTGAAAGGGCCCTAAGGAGTTCAGTTTTGCCACTGTTTCAACTGCAGTGTGTGACGAGGCGTTGGCCTTCCTTTTTTTTTATTTTTTTTGGTTGACAAAAGTTTTGGGTTCCACTTTACTTAACTGTTGCACATGAAGGGCCACTGTCACCCAAAGTTGGTGACATTTCATCATGGATCTGCTTTGCACCTTTCTTTTGGAGAAACAGGAACTTGATTACGGTCCTATGCTCTTCCACGTTGTTTTTTATTTTCTGAAGGTGCTGCCATTTTTACTTTGGACCTGGAAAAAAAAAAAAGAAGTTCAAATCATAGGTAGTTGAATTGAATATAGACATATTGGCCAGTACACCCTGCAATTTACAGTTTCCTAGCTCAATTTATTTTCTGGGTAAGGCTCAATACTTATCAGCACCCCCTCATATGAAACAAATAGGAGACTTAACTCTCCAGCATCTACCAGAAAGAACTATCGATTTTGGTGAACTGACCCTTTAGTGTAGAAAATGTTGATGGAACTGTACACAGGAAATGCCATTAGACCCATGAGTAAATATTCTGAGGCACATTCATCCATTCATACCAGTTAAGGCAGGGGTGTCCAAACTTTTTTCAAAGAGGGCCAGATTTGATTAAGTGAACATGCATGAGGGCTGACTATTTTGCCTGACATTCTTTGAACCATTAAAATTCTGCCTAAGTGTGTTAGTCTGAGCACGAATACATGGCCCAACAAGAATTCTCTGGCCTTTGTGGCTGTGTGTGGTGAAGAGATGAGCTCAGGCGTGTTATTTTGATATACTGTATATATTTTATTTGTGGCCCCAACGAATCCCAGAGAGCGCTGCTTAGGACTAAGGATGAGCTTGGGCGTGTTATTTGGATAATACCGTGTTTATCGGCGTATAACACACACAGGCTTACCATTGCCATGAACGCAGCCTCACCATTGCCATGAATGCAGCCTCACCATTGCCATGAATGCAGCCTTACAATTGCCATGAATGCAGCCTTACCATTGCAACCAATGCAGCCTTACCATTGCAACCTCACCATTGCAACCAATGCAGCCTCACCATTACCATCAGTGCAGCCTGAACGATGCCCATCTGCAGCCTCGGAGGGCAGAGGGAGGGGGCGGGACGAGTGCCAACAGATTACAAACAGGAGAATGTCTTGTTTACCCTGTGGCCTCTTTAATACAAACTCCTGCCTCCTATGATAGACAGAACAGTCGTCCAATGGCATCCCAGGAGACGGGACTTCCAATAGAGACGCTGCTGAGTAAACAGGAGATTCTCTTTATGTAATCTGACAGCGCTCGTCCTGCCCCCTCCCTGTCCCCTTCAAGGCAGCGCCAATAAATACAGTATATATCTTTTGTGGCCAAATCCCCAGGGGGCCATATTAAATCAACAGGGGGGCCGCATTTGGCCGCCGGGCCTGACTTTGGACATGCCTGAGTTAAGGGGTCCGTGCATCTAATTCAGCTAAGATGCAGGACTGTATTTGAGAACACTCATTAGACACGTTGCTAATTGACCATCATCCTTGATGTTGCATTAGTGAACAAGTCCTATTTGATAGTGTGTACACACTGCTCCTAAAATGCCCCAAAGATGCTGCTTGCAGGACTTTTTTTTTTAACGTCCCGCAAGCGCGCTGCTCCAGTGTGAAAGCACTGGAGTGATAGGAGTAATGCTATTTTTAGCGCTAAAACTTCTCGGTGTGAAAGTAGCCTAAGTGCAAGTTTCTTTACTTGTGTTGAGCTTCCAGAATCTCTGTACTGCAATTGAAATAATTTAACCATAGTCTCTGGTTTAAAATATTTAGTCTCTGTGTACTTTTTCTCTCTGCAGGTCATCTGGATCCAGGATTGTCTTCATGTGATAAATTACCCCCTAGCGAGACACAGAATAACGAGGATGAAATAAACATTGCTTCTTCGGGCAGCGAGGTGGAGATAGTCGGGGTTCAAGAAAACGCAAGGTATGTCTGTGATTGGGAATCTTTTGGTTTGCTATGCCAGTCCAGCTTCAAGTGTCAACAAAGGCACATGGCAAGTGACAGCCTTTTATGTTCAGCACTAGAGATGGAAAGGCCTGGGCAAAAAGGAAAACCTTTTTTTTTTTTTTTTTTTTTTAAAGCCATTTTTGTTTTCTGCAAAATATGGAAAAAATTATGTGGAATATGTTTTTACATTGATAAATAAAATATCTATGACATGGTATTTAAGAATGAAGACCTTTTTAACCACTTCCCGACCCCCGCATGTACATATACGTCCACAATATGGCACGTACAGGCTCATGGGCGTACACGTACGTCCTCACCTATTAGCGGGTGGGGGGTCCGATCGGGACCCCCCCCCCGCTACATGCGGAGGTCGGGTCCGCTCGGGGAGCGATCCGGGACCACGGCGCGGCTATTTGTTTATAGCCGCTCCGTCGCGATCGCTCCCCGGAGCTGAAGAACGAGGAGAGCCGTGTGTAAACACGGCTTCCCCGTCCTTCACTATGGCGGCGCATCGATCGCGTCATTCCCTTTATAGGGAAGACACGATCGATGACGTCATTCCTACAGCCACACCCCCAAACAGTTGTAAACACATACTAGGTGCACCCTAACTCCTACAGCGCCACCTGTGGTTAACTCCCAAACTGCAACTGTCATTTTCACAATAAAGAATGCAATTTAAATGCATTTTTTGCTGTGAAAATGACAATGGTCCCAAAAATGTGTCAAAATTGTCCGAAGTGTCCGCCATAATGTCGCAGTCACGAAAAAAATTGCTGATCGCCGCCATTAGTAGTAAAAAAAAAATAAAAAATAAAAATGCAATAAAACTATCCCCTATTTTGTAAACACTATAAATTTTGCGCAAACCAATCGATAAACGCTTATTGCGATTTTTTTTACTAAAAATAGGTAGAAGAATACGTATCGGCCTAAACTGAGGAAAAAAAATGTTTTTATATATGTTTTTGGGGGATATTTATTACAGCAAAAAGTAAAAAATATTGCTTTTTTTTCAAAATTGTCGCTCTATTTTTGTTTATAGCGCAAAAACTAAAAACCGCAGATGTGATCAAATACCACCAAAAGAAAGCTCTATTTGTGGGGAAAAAAGGACGCCAATTTTGTTTGGGAGCCACGTCGCACGACCGCGCAATTGTCTGTTAAAGCGACGCAGTCCCGAACTGTAAAAACACCTTGGGTCTTTAGGCTGCATATTGGTCCGGGGCTTAAGTGGTTAATGAAAGATTTCTGAGACTTTACGTAAAGTCTTAAATTATTGAAAGTTCTCTCAGCTGAAGACAAGCAAATCCTGGAATGCAGTTCAAGTAACACTACTTCTCAATCAGGCGAAATATGTATTTCTGACACTAGGGGGCACTGCAGGTAAATGGCTCCAGTTCAGTTTGCTTGTGGGCTCCATGTTGTACCTCCTACAGTTGGGTGGGTGATGGGATACAGTAGATGATAGTTTCTGTCCTCTCAGGCCTTAATTGACAGGTAAACGGGTACTTTTATCTGACAAACTACTTTTTTTTTCCTTTTTAAATGATGCCTATTCATGTTCTGCACCATCATAGGATAAGTTTTACACATAGTCTGGTCAGTAAATAGTTTACTTTCATCCTCTCAGTAAAAAGTTGAAAAGTTCTCAACATATACAGTCCTATTTGTAATAAATAAAATAACATTTTAAAAAGCAAGTTTAGTTTATTGAGCGTAATAATTTGTTTCAAGCATAATATTTTTATATACATTTAATTTCCCAGTGTAACAAAACGACTTTCGATTTGTAAAACTACTCCACAAAATTAGATTTTTTTCTGGAAGAAACGGAAAAGTTATTTTTCGCATTGGCTTCAAAATTTCTGGAAAGGTTTCATCTCTAACACACCGTTATACCTCCAGGATGATAATTGATTTCCTTTTGATTTTTTATATACAGTGACTTGAAAAAGTTTTAATACCCCTTTGAAATTTTCCACATTTTGTCATGTTACAACCAAAAACGTAAATGTATTGTATTGGGATTTTATATGATAGACCAACACAAAGTGGCACACGATTTGAGAATTGTAAGGAAAATGATAAATGGTTTTCATAATTTTTTATTTTTACAAATATCTGAAAAGTGTGCACAATCCAGAGTAGACACACAGACAGAATTCTCACCGCTCCAGGTGAGCCTCGTGATGATCAGGGGTTGTTGAACCACCAGGGTGCTGGCAATGCGGTAATAGCAAAAAAACAAAAGAACAAAAGCTGGACAGCCGCACTCCAAAATTTTCTTTAAAAGAGATGTCTTTATTTTCAACTGTGCATACAGTCACTGCAAGCCCACAAAAATCAGTATGGCCAACGTTTCGCACTGGCGTCAGTGCTTAGTCATGGCTTGACTAAGCACTGACGCCAGTGCGAAACGTTGGCCATACTGATTTTTGGAGTGCGGCTGTCCAGCTTTTGTTCTTTTGTTTTTTTGCTATCTGAAAAGTGTGACTTGCATTTATATTCAGCCCCCCTAGGTCAATAATTTGTAGAACCTCCTTGCGCTGCAATTACAGCTGCAAGTCTTTTTGGGGGATGTCTCTATCGGCGTTGCACATCAAGAGTGGCATTTGTTCTTCGCAAAAAAGCTCAAGCTCTGTCAGCAAAATTCAAGTTTTGCCAGAGATTCTCAATTGGATTTAGGTCTGGACTTTGACTGGCCCATTCTAACACATGAATATGCTTTGATCTAAAGTACCATTCCATTGTAGCTCTGGCTGTATATTTAGGGTCGTTTTCCTGCTGGAACCTTGGAAGTCTTTTTCAGACTAACAGGTTTTCTTTTTGCCCTGTATTTGGCTCCTTCATCTTCAAATCACCTCTGACCAGCTTCCCTGTCCCTGCTGAATAAAAGTATCCCCACAACATGATGCAGCCACCACCTTTCTCAGTGGAGATGGTGTGTTCAGGGTGTTGTGTAGTTTTAGTTTTCCACCTCACATAGGGTTTTGCTTTTAGGCCAAAAAGATCAATTTTGGTCTCATTTGACCAGAGCACCTCCTTCCACATGTTTGCTGTGTCCCCCGTGTGACTTCTCGCAAATGGGAGGACTTATGGCTTTCTTCTTGCCACTCTTCCATAAAGACCAGATTTGTGGAGAGCACAACTAATGTCCTGTGGACAGATTCTCCCACCTGAGCTGTGGATCTCTGCAGCTCTTCCAGAGTTGCCATTCTTGGCTGCTTTTCTGATTAATGCTCTCCTTGCCTGGCCTGTCAGTTTAGGTGGACGGCCATGTCTTGGTAGGTTTGCAGTTGTGCCATACTCTCTCCATTTTCGAATGATGGATTGGACAGAGCTCTGTGAGATGTTTAAAACTTGGGATTTTTTTTTTTTATAACCTAACCCTGCTTTGAACTTTTCCACAACTTTATCCCTGACCTGTCTGGTGTGTTCCTTGGCCTTCATAATTGCTCTTTGTTCACCAAGGTTAGCAAACCTCTGAAGGCTTCACAGACCAGCTGTATTTATACTGAGGTTAAATTACACACAGATGGACTCTATTTGCTAATTAGGTGACTTCTGAAGGCAATTGGTTCCACTAGATTTTAGTTAGGAGTATCAGAGTAAAGGGGGATGAAAACAAATGCACACAACACTTTTCAGATCTTTATTTGTAAAAAAATTTGAAAACCATTTATGATTTTCCTTTTACTTCACAATTATGTGCCACTTTGTGTTGGTCTATCACATAAAATCCCAATAAAATACATTTAATTTTGATTGTAACATGACAAAATGTGGAAAATGTCAAGGGGTATGAATACCTTTTTAAGGCACTGTAGTAGATATACGAGGGAATAGTCTTTTTTTTTTTTTTTTTCGTTTAACCCTCTGGTTGAGCGAAAAAGACTCCTCTAAAGTGGGAAAAATAATTATTTGCTCCCCTGCAGATTTTGTATGTTTGCCCACTGACAAAGTAATGAAGGGTCTATCATTTTTTATCATAGGTGTCTTTTAGATGATAGAGACAAAATATCAACTAGAAATCCTGAAAAAGCACATGATACAAATGATATAAATTGAGTTGCAGTTCACTAAATTAAGTATTTGATCCCCAAGCAAAACATGACTTGGTACTTGGTGGAGAAACCCTTGTTGACAAGAACAGAGGTAAGACGTTTCTTGTAGTTGGTTACCAAGTTTGCACACATCTCAGGAGGGATTTTGGTCCACTCTTCTTTACAGATTTTTCTCTAAATCCTGAATGTTTCTTGGCAACTTGAAGTTTCGGCTTCCTCCCTACATTTTCAATAGGACAAAGGCCTGAAGACTGGCTAGGGCACTCCAGGACCTTAATGAGGAAGTAAACCTCATTATGTGTCACTTACCTGAAATCGAATGTACCTGAGATCGCCTCGGTCCCGTACACCGCCATGTCCCCTCGTCACCATTTCCTGTTATCGCCGCTCTGGCACTGTGATTGGCCGGAGTGGCGATGACGTCACTCCTGGCGCGAAAACATGGCATTAACTCAGTTAATACCATTCACAAAAACGGCACCGCTCAGTGCGCCTGCGCCATTGTCTACGGCGGGCATGCGCCGTAGACAGCGGTGTCCGTTTCTGTGAAAAATATCTTCTTACCGTGTATATTGCAAGAGTGGGTTTACAACCACTTTAATGTGCTTCTTCCCGTTGAGCCAGTCCGTTTTTGCCTTGGCGGTATGTTTTGGGTCATTGTCATAGTGGAAGACCCATCCATGACCCAGCTTCACTGTTGGGTGTCTTTTTTTTTTTTTTTTAGAAAGAGGAATAGGTTACTCATTACTCATGTAAAGGACATGCCTA
This sequence comes from Rana temporaria, assembly GCF_905171775.1. Lineage (NCBI taxonomy): Eukaryota > Metazoa > Chordata > Amphibia > Anura > Ranidae > Rana > Rana temporaria. The sequence goes on along the minus strand of NC_053489.1, from coordinate 36,240,630 downwards.
TAACAATATCCAATCAAAAGACCACCAGAGCCACTGTACATGCACTACTTGTGTGCCGAGAAGATATCACATGGGTCTGCAGGTTCTTACACGTTTCAGGGGAGATCCCTCTTTCCTTTGGATACAAGAGGAATCTTCCTTTGAAATGGATAAGCATCCGCGGACCCATGTGAAATCTTCCCAACACACAAGAAGTGCATGCACAGTGGCTGCGGTGGCCTTGTTTGGATATTCTTAGGAGTATGTCCTTTACGTTGGTATTTGTGTATAGTCCCCTATTCTGCTTTTTTAAATGGCATAAAAAGACAATGCACTAGGCTGGTGTGCCCCCTGTTGTTTTTTGCAAAGTGGACCGCACTAACTTTAAAGTAGATCTACACCAAAACGTTAACTTTTTTTACAGCTTTGGCTAGAGTAAAGAATGATTTGCTCCTCACTCTGTTTCTCCCTCTTGGGAAGGATTGCTTACCCTTTCTGCCTTGTAGACACAACAGGAAGTGAGAGGCAATGCTTCCAAAATAAGGGAAATCCCCTCCTAGATAGTTGTCACAAAAGCAGTGTTCTGGTGTAAGATTTTTACCTTTTTTATTTTTCCTTTTCTTTCTGCTCTGGTCCACCTCACTTTTGATACCTGTATGCAGGGCTGAGCTGAGGGGTAGGCAGAAGAACAGATGCCTTAGGCTGTGGGTGCAAAATGGCCATACCTGCAGCCTTTGCTAAAGTAGTTTTGGAGTGATGGGCATTTTGGCCTTTTTTCCTTATGTTCTCAAGGATTTTGCCCTGACACTACCTCCTACCATCTTCAGGTAAATTATGTGTCTTGACCACTTAAGCCCCGGACCATTTCGCTGGCCTAAGACCAGGCCACTTTTTGCGATTCAGCACTGTGTCGCTTTAACAGACAATTGCGCAGTCTTGCGACGTGGCTCCCAAACAAAATTTACGTATTTTTTTTCCTCACAAATAGAGCTTTCTTTTGGTGGCATTTGATCACCTCTGTGGTTTTTATTTTTTGTGCTATAAGCAAAAATAGAGCGACAATTTTGAAGAAAAATCTATTTTTTTTTACTTTTTGCTATAATAAATATCCCCAAAATATATATAATTATTTTTCCTGAGTTTAGGTCGATACGTATTCTTCTACAATATTTTGGTAAAAAAAATTGCAATAAGCGTTTGGTTTGCGCAAAAGTTTTAGCGTCCACAAAATAAGGGATAGTTTTATGACATTTTTATAAAAATGTTTTACTAGTAATTGCGGCGATCAGCAATTTTTATCGTGACATTATGGCGGACATATCGGACACTTTTGACACCATTTTGGGACCATTGTCTTTTTTACAGCGATCAGTACTATAAAAATGCACTGATTACTGTAAACATTACACTGGCAGTGAAGGGGTTAACCTGTAGGGAGCGCTGAAGGGGTTAAGTGTGACCTAGGGAGTGCTTCTAACTGTTAGGGGGCGGGGCTTGCCGTGACGCATCACTGATCGCGATGACAGAGAACAAACGATCAGGAACATGTCACTAGGCAGAATGGGGAGATGTTGTGTTTGCACTAACATCTCCCCGTTCTTTAGCTCCGTGACACGATCGCGGGACACCAGCGGACATCGATTCTGCGGGTACGGCCGGCACAGTCCGAGCGGGAGGGTCGCGAGCGTGCCGCAGGCGGCAATTTAAAGTGGACGTATATATACATCCATTTGCCTGTCCATGCCATTCTGCCAACGTAAATGTTCGTGCGGCGGTTAAGCAAAATAATGTAATATTTGATTTTTGTAATAATGGTCACCAAGACTTTTCCAAACTGCCCCAACAACGAACACAGGTTCAGCTCTAACGTTGCCTTGGGGCTTTTTTGGGCCATGGTAAGTTCATATTATGCACGTGTCATTATGCAATGTCTGAGAAATATATATCAATTGATTATCTTTCTCTTTCTTTCCGCAAGGTTTGTCCACCCCCGGGGCGGAGTTATACAGAGAGTATCATCATGGAAGCATGCAGCTGGCTCCCAGTATAACAGCTCCCACCAAACACCATCATGGACAGGGGTGACTCCCCAGCAGAACTGGACTGCCCCTTCAGAAGTAGTTGACCTTACTCTGGACGAAGATTCAAGGCGCAAATATTTACTGTAAAGCCGGGCCCTCACTGTTTTTGTCCCCGTTTCCCCTCTTCCTCCGGCACAATCCTTCCATTGAGGTTACACATGCTCTCTTCCAGGAGTCCGGGAATTTTTATGGTTTGATGACCCATGCATTAACAAGCACATTAGTAATTTTATTTTATTTTTTTATTTTTTTTCACCTAAGCGGCTGGCCAAATCCAATTTTAGATTACTGCCCTCCCCTACCCTCTCTGAATTGCAATACCTGTCCAGAATCATCAAGGTATAAAATACCTTTCAGTTTTTCCCTTATTGATAATTTAAATGCTTTGTTTATTAAAAAAAAATAATATATGCATAAGTATTTATACTGTATGATTAGAAATAAACATTGATAAGGATGCTTCCTCGGCACATCAAGTAAACTCAACCCCCTTGTTTGCTGTAGGAGTTTAGTTCAGGGATATATCTATGTATCATTAAGAGAGCCATTTCTAACTGATTTTGCCACCTTTAATTCTCTGCTGTCAGATGGAAGGACAGCCATGTCTGGGCACAAAATTGTTGCTGCTGTTATGTGCAGGAGGTAACATGTATCGAAATTTTGTTGTAAAGTTTGGTTAAAGCAGAAATTTGCTCACCTTCAGTCCAGCGATGTGACGTCCTAAAGCTCCCCACCAGCTACTGACATCTTTGGACAGTCACCTTCCGGGTCTCTTTTGCCTGCCGCTGTTAATGGCCGGACCGAGATGATGCCACTCATGCTCATACACAGGAGTTCCGTCAGCTTTGGCATTGCCGAATTTGTATGAGTTGTCTGTGCGCAGTTCACTGTACAGGGGCAGACAGGCAGGCAAGTAATTTTAATGCAAAAGAGACCGGGCATGACAAATCCTGCCTGTAAGGACATTTTTATTTTTTAGCATCAAGTCCCACTTAAAGCTTTGAGCAGTCATTACCTGATTTCGTCCTCCACATACTGTCTTCTCAGATACCGAGTCTGAACCAGTACATAGAGTTACGGCCCCAGATCTAACATGAGGCACTTGACTCAGTAATTGTCGCTTTCATCAGGGTCCAGTAACTCAAGTTTCTGAGCCTTTGGCTGAGTCAGTTTAAAGGTGATTCCCTTTACAAATGAGGAACTTTTGACCCTTAATTTTAGTGTCCCAGAAAGGTCCCCCCCCCCCAATCAGGTTCTTGTAAGCAACAGTAGGAATCTCATTCAGCTGTCTTGAGGTGGTGTAGTCCTGTCTTCAAGCCTGTCAGCGATCTTGGGCTTCTGGTCCAAGCGTCGGCTGCAGGCAGTCTGAAATTCAGCCAGTGGGGTCAAATCTTTATTGATCTGGACGTTCAGTGCCTTAAAGTGGTTGTAAACCTCAGACATGAAATATGAACAAAGCATATCCCTCTATAGCAGGGATATGCAATTAGCGGACCTCCAGATGTTGCAAAACTACAATTCACCTCTGCCTTTGGGAGTCTTGCTATGCCTCATGGGACTTGTAGTTCTGCAACAGCTGGAGGTTCGCTAATTGCATATCCCTGCTCTATAGTGTGTACTTGTCTCAATTAAGAGCACTAAGTATCATTTCTGTCTGCTGCCTCATTCCTCTATCTGTATCAATCACTTCTGACACATTTTCCTCACATCAATAGAAAACGTGTGATGAGAGGGACCTCCAGCTAATTGACAGCCTCAGCTCTACTTCTGTATGCTGTGTGGAGGGGGGTGTTTCTCTCTTCCCTCCAATTGGCTTTTCAGAGCTCTTCTCACCCAGCTCTGTAGAGTGTGACTTCAGCTCTCCACCCTCCTTTTTTTTTTTTTATGAACGCTCACACAAGTTTTTTTAAATTCAGTACTTTGAACAGATGTAGAGAAGAGATGGCTGCAGGTAGATATGTTTCATCTCTGTGTATCACCCGACGCCAGTCACTTTACTGAGTATATGTAAAGGTTTACAACCACTTTAATTGAACTAGCTGTTAGGAGGATAGTAGGATTGTGGCTGCACAAACTACCCTAACTTTTTGTTACCATAGCAGGTAACTGTTAGTATTGGAAATTGCCTGCACCGTACATGTGGCTTTTTTTTGGCAGATTAGGCCTTAAAGCAGAACTTCAAGAATATGTAAAGCAATTACCCTTCTTACCTGTTATGCATTCATTAATTAATGATGAACTGCATTAAACAGAACTAGTATAGGTAAATCATTTTGTATACGTTTTCTGTAGTCCTCGGCACAGCAGACTAGGGGGAGGGTGGCCAGCACTGCACACCTTTCGAGAATTCATGTTCCCAGTCTTGGCACTCTTAACAGGTTGAACATGTTTGCAGGAGGGGGAGAGCAG